>NC_044039.1:194793790-195100742 GCF_901765095.1 Microcaecilia unicolor | reverse complement strand
AAAGGTTGGCCTAGTTCTTCTCTGTCATCCTTGATCTCTTTGTAATACCAATTGTATCTTTTACCCTGTAATGGCGATGCCATAACAGATCTTTGTAAGCCACATTGAGCCTGCAAATAGGTGGGAAAATGTGGGATACAAGTGCAATAAAATAAATAAATTACAGTATCCTGCAAAATAATTAGTACAATGGTACATATCCTTCAGCTTGCTTTATAACAAATATAAACACCTTGTTAAGCTGTTTGAAGTAGTAGTTTAAATATGTAGCCTAAGAAATATAAAAAAAATACTGACTCCTAACACTGCACACTGGACTATCAAGCTGTTAATTTGTACATATATTTTGCATCCACAGAAACCCCCCTGGCTTTTCTTCTAAACATGGATGCAAAGCAGAAAAGGGGCATTTCCCTAGGAACTCACCATACAGAAAAGTTGATTTTCATGTACTCTCAGTAAAAACAATAGTAATATATCCCAACAAGGAAGAGAGAGTATAGAAATTGATCTCACACAAGATTTCTCTCTATGATAAAGGCAAATATTGTACTTAAAAAAGACTAAAGTTCTGTGAAGTGCATCAAACTTCAAGCTTAGGGATCCCACAGCAGGAAATTTGAACGCGTTGAAACTGTTTGGTTTACTCATGCCTTGAGACACTCTGGCCAAAGTCGGTGTGTTGGACCGATTACCTATACGTGATATCTTCTCTGCATTTGAAAATAGAAGTTAAGTTTGAAATTAAGTTTATAATTTTCTTCACATTTTCCTGGATCCGTAGTCAGTTCTGTGAAGGTTTAGCATCTCTTGCACCATAAAATGAAAGGGTTTTTTTTTGCCGATGATGATAAGGAACCCATGATCTCTTCCAGCCTGTGTCATTAAAGATAATTATTTGGGTTGGAGGTTGGGTGGATTTCAGAGACTTTTTCCCTTTCATATTTTTGAAGCTTGATGCATTTCACAGAACTTTTAGTCTATTTGCCTTTATCATAGAGAGAAATTTTGTTTGAGATCTCTCAGTAAAAACATACAGTAGACCATCTCCAGTCCCAAGCATATTGTGAAGTACTATAATACATAGGGGCAGTGGTGTGCTGGAGCCGGCTCGCACCGGCTCGCAAGAGCCGGTTGTTAAATTTTCTTCCGGCTTGCGAGCCAGTTGTTGCAAATAGCGAGCCGGCTCTGGCTCTCCTCCCTCCCTCCTCCCTCCCTTCGGATCCGCCTCACCTCCCGCTTGTTTTTTAAATTCTTGGCTTCTAGCGCCGAGTCGCTGACTGTCCTGAGTTCTCCCTTGCCGATTTGCGCTTTAAAAATGGCCGCCGAGACTTCGGCTGAAGTCTCGGCGGCCATTTTGAAGCACGAATCGGCAAGGTAGGACTCAGACAGTTGGCGACTCGGCGCTGGAAGCGAAGAATTTAAAAAACAAGCGGGCGCGCGGTGAGGGACTGGATCGGGAGGGCGGGAGGGAGGAAGGAGAAGAAGAATTTCATAAAACAACTCGGGAGGGGGTGGCAGGGGGGAAAAGAGAGTCGCTGCTGGGCATGGGTGGATGGAGGGGGGTCGCTGGACATGGGTGCATGCAGGGCAGGGGAGAGGACGGTCACTGCTGGACATCTGGGTGCATGCAGGGCAGGGCAGAGGAGGGTCGCTGGGTATGGGTGCATGCAGGGCAGGGGAGAGGACAGTACACTGCTGGACATGGGTGCATGCAGGGGAGAGAAGGGTCACTGCTGGACATCTGGGTGCATGCAGGGCAGAGGAGGGTCGCTGGGTATGGGTGCATGCAAGGCAGGGGAGAGGAGGGTCACTGCTGGACATGGTTGCATGCAGGGCAGGGGAAAGGAGGGTCACTGCTGCACATGGGTGCATGCAGGGGAGAGGAGGGTCACTGCTAGACATCTGGGTGCATACAGGGCAGGGTAGAGGAGGGTCGCTGGGTATGGGTGCATGCAGGGCATGGGAGAGGAGGGTCACTGCTGGACATGGGTGCATGCAGGTCAGGGGAGAGGAGGGGCGAGAGAAGAAATGCTGGACATGGATGGAGGGGAGAGAAAAGTGAGGAAGGAGATGAGATGAGGGAAAAGGAAGAGAGGAGAAAAACTGCACATGGATGAAGAAAATAGGCAGAAGCTGAGGACCAGAAATGAAGAAGAAAGGAGGAAAGAAATAAATGGAAAGGAAGCCCTGGAAACAGAGTTAAGAGGACAGATAGCAGCAGAATCAGATACTGGGCCAGCATGATCAGAAAAACAGTCACCAGACAACAAAGGTAGAAAAAAAATCATTTTATTTTCATTATAGTGTTTGGAATATGTTCACTTTGAGAATCAGGTGCTCAACATTAAAAGTTTATATTTATTTACTTATTTATGGCATTTTATCCCACATTAAACATGAATTAGATTGGAACCTGGGATCATTTAATTTTTTTTCCTGGAGAGAGTAATGCATTGCCCCCCTCCCCCACTATAGCCAGCTCTGCAATTTTTTTTTTTGGGGGGGGGCGCAGAGGTGGACCGGGGAGAGAGCCTGTTGTTAAAAATTTACCAGCACACCACTGGGTGTAGGGAAGGACGAGTGTGGAGAGATACTGGGGAGCCGCAGAGTGAGTACATTTATAGGTTAGTAGAAGAAGTTTGAACAGGATGCGAAAACGGATAGGGAGCCAGTGAAGGGTCTTGAGGAGAGGGGTAGTATGAGTAAAGCGACCCTGGCGGAAGATGAGACGGGCAGCAGAGTTTTGAACCGACTGGAGAGGGGAGAGGTGGCTAAGTGGGAGGCCAGCAAGAAGCAGATTGCAGTAGTCTAAACGAGAGGTGACAAGGGTGTGGATGAGGGTTTTGGTAGAGTGCTCGGAAAGAAAGGGGCGGATTTTACGGATGTTGTAAAGAAAGAAACGACAGGTCTTGGCAATCTGCTGGATATGAGCAGAGAAGGAGAGAGAAGAGTCAAAGATGACCCCAAGGTTTCGAGCTGAGGAGACAGGGAGAATGAGAGAGCCATCAACAGAAATAGAAAACGAGGGGAGCGGGGAGGTGGGTTTGGGGGGGAAAATGAGAAGCTCGGTTTTGGTCACCTCCATCCTGGTGCATTCTGGGACTTGCAGCACTGATTTCAATGGGCAGGATCAGACACTACAATTCCCATACTGCTTTGGGATTTACGTTCCAAACCAGGAGTGGCCAAAATGTCTCCAGCTCGGAACTGGGTAACTTGGCATCTCTGCACACGTCCTGCTATTCTTCTTGCTGGTAGTTATTTTATTTATTTATTTTTGTTACATTTGTACCCCGCACTTTCCCACTCATGGCAGGCTCAATGCGGCTTACATGGGGCAATGGAGGGTTAAGTGACTTGCCCAGAGTCACAAGGAGCTGCCTGTGCCTGAAGTGGGAATCGAACTCAGTTCCCCAGGACCAAAGTCCACCACCCTAACCACTGGGCCACTCCTCCATTGTTGCTACTATTTGAGATTCTACATGGAATGTTGCTATTCCACTAGCAACATTCCATGTAGAAGTCGGCCCTTGCAGATCACCAATGTGGCCGCGCAGACTTCTGCTTCTGTGAGTCTGACGTCCTGCACCTACGTGCAGGACGTCAGACTCACAGAAACAGAAGCCTGCGCAGCCTTCTACATGGAATGTTGCTAGTGGAATGTGTAGAATGTCCAACAGTAGCAACATTCCATGTAGAATCTCCAATAGTATCTATTTTATTTTTGTTACATTTGTACCCTGCGCTTTCCCACTCATGGCAGGCTCAATGTGGCTTACATGGGGCAATGGAGGGTTAAGTGACTTGCCCAGAGTCACAAGGAGCTGCCTGTGCCTGAAGTGGGAATCGAACCCAGTTCCTCAGTTCCCCAGGACCAAAGTCCACCACCCTAACCAACAACAAGGCATATATTTTCCTTACATAATTTGTTGGCTAAATAATTGTTTCCATGCTTAAATTTGGCTGTTCTGGCAACATACATACGCATAATTAACACTGTGTTTGATTTTCACTTGCATGTGGGTGCTCTGTTCTCCTTTGAGTTATATTGAGTACTGTGAAAAATAAGAGGGAACGGAATGATTCAGTCTTATTTAGTGAATGCCAGAAAAATGGTCCCTAAAGTACAGATTAAGCTATTTGTAAATACCTCTCTCTGCTTGATTTTGATTTTATAATCCTTAAGGCTGTGCAGTGACAATGAAGAATGTTAATGGGAAGTGCAGAATTGTTTGGAAATTGTTGCTGCAGCTGAGCTTGTGCATTTTGGTCAGTTATTATGTGCCCTTGTCCTTTGGTAAAATCTTTCTAGTGTTCCAGAGAGTAATATGTTTCCCTAAGGCAGTAAATAAAGCTATGGAAGCAAAGGGTATTCACGTGACCTTCCTCTTAAAGGACAGTAGTGGTGTTAACTCTTTCTTATACTTTCCAGCCCAGTGAATATACCAAGGTGCCCAGGTTCTGTTACAGAATACTAATGTAACCCAGTATCAGGGTGTCTAACACGTACGTATCCTCACTTATGCCAGCCATAGATCTGGTGTCAGTTCCAGTGCCTAAATGTGGAAACAGCATTGTGTAAGTTTCGTCTGTAAATGGTAGGGTTAGTACATAAGTACATAATAAGTACATAAGTAGTGCCATACTGGGAAAGACCAAAGGTCCATCTAGCCCAGCATCCTGTCACCGACAGTGGCCAATCCAGGTCAAGGGCACCTGGCACGCTCCCCAAACGTAAAAACATTCCAGACAAGTTATACCTAAAAATGCGGAATTTTTCCAAGTCCATTTAATAGCGGTCTATGGACTTGTCCTTTAGGAATCTATCTAACCCCTTTTTAAACTCCGTCAAGCTAACCGCCCGTACCACGTTCTCCGGCAACGAATTCCAGAGTCTAATTACACGTTGGGTGAAGAAAAATTTTCTCCGATTCGTTTTAAATTTACCACACTGTAGCTTCAACTCATGCCCTCTAGTCCTAGTATTTTTGGATAGCGTGAACAGTCGCTTCACATCCACCCGATCCATTCCACTCATTATTTTATACACTTCTATCATATCTCCCCTCAGCCGTCTCTTCTCCAAGCTGAAAAGCCCTAGCCTTCTCAGCCTCTCTTCATAGGAAAGTCGTCCCATCCCCACTATCATTTTCGTCGCCCTTCGCTGTACCTTTTCCAATTCTACTATATCTTTTTTGAGATACGGAGACCAGTACTGAACACAATACTCCAGGTGCGGTCGCACCATGGAGCGATACAACGGCATTATAACATCCGCACACCTGGACTCCATACCCTTCCTAATAACACCCAACATTCTATTTGCTTTCCTAGCCGCAGCAGCACACTGAGCAGAAGGTTTCAGCGTATCATCGACGACGACACCCAGATCCCTTTCTTGATCCGTAACTCCTAACGCGGAACCTTGCAAGACGTAGCTATAATTCGGGTTCCTCTTACCCACATGCATCACTTTGCACTTGTCAACATTGAACTTCATCTGCCACTTGCACGCCCATTCTCCCAGTCTCGCAAGGTCCTCCTGTAATCGTTCACATTCCTCCTGCGACTTGACGACCCTGAATAATTTTGTGTCATCGGCGAATTTAATTACCTCACTAGTTATTCCCATCTCTAGGTCATTTATAAATACATTAAAAAGCAACGGACCCAGCACAGACCCCTGCGGGACCCCACTAACTACCCTCCTCCACTGAGAATACTGGCCACGCAATCCTACTCTCTGCTTCCTATCTTTCAACCAGTTCTTAATCCATAATAATACCCTACCTCCGATTCCATGACTCTGCAATTTCTTCAGGAGTCTTTCGTGCGGCACTTTGTCAAACGCCTTCTGAAAATCCAGATATACAATATCAACCGGCTCCCCATATGTCCGGACATGTCCTCTTTTTGAGGGCATGTCCGGGCAACCGGGCGGGTTTTGCCAATCTGCCCGGACATGCCCTTTTGCCAATCTGCCCGTTTGTCCAGAAATCTGGACAAACGGACAGTTTGCTGGCCTCCCCTCCCCTTACTTACAGGTGCCTGGTGGTCTAGTGACCTCTTCCACCTTCGGGGCAGGAAAGAGCCCCCTCTTTCCTGCCCGGAGCGCTGCCCTGCATTCTTCCTGTTGCTGATCCTCGGCGTCGATTCAAAATGGCTGCCGAGAGTTGAAGTGACCGATTGAATCAGCGCCGAGGATCAGCAACAGGAAGAATGCAGGGCAGCGCTCCGGGCAGGAAAGAGGGGGCTCTTTCCTGCCCTGAAGAGGTCACTAGACCACCAGGGCAGTAGTAAGGTAAGGGGAGGGGGGTGACAGGGAGGGGGGGCGACAGGGTATGTGACAGGGGGAGGGGAAAACGTGACAGGGGCAGAACGAGGGTGAGGAAGGGGGCGGGGCGGGGTGTGAAAGGTGGAATATATGTATATAGCTGTGTATGCTAGTGTTTCAAACATTTACGTGTGTAACATATAAATAAATATTAGTGCCTAGTTATAGAATTGCCCTTTATCCCCCTAAATCTATAAAATGTGCCTCGAGACGTGTGCAAATTTGGGCACGCACCCAAATTGCACGTGCATCTTAATTGAATATCAAGCCAATTCGTTCCATTTATTGGTGCTAAATGAATTCAATTAAGATGTGCATACGTAAGTTTAGGTTTGTGATTCACGCCTAAATTTTGCACGCATCCCGAGAAAAGGGGGCATGAGAATGGGATGATCCTGTGCGGTTCAGGGTGCAGCGTGGGCATGGATATTTATTGTTTAATAGGACTTTATATACCGCCCTTCAGAAAACAATCAGAGCGGTGTATGAATACAAAAATGGAGAAAAGGGAAAGGAACTACAAAATCCAAAAAAAAACCAGGGATAGCACAGGAAGAAATAACTAGAGATAAGGGAAGCAGAATACAGGTAGTGGTAGGACAGGCAGCCAAGGGCGAAGGGAAAAGCCTGGAAAAAAAGTTAAGTCTTTAGAAGCGTTCTACAACAGGGATAAGACTGCTTGGAATGGAGCTCGGGTGGAAGGGCGTTCCAGAGAGATGGAGCAACTGCAAAGAACGCAGAGTGGTGAGTGGATTGTAGGTGAGACCAGTGGATTTGGGGGTAAGGAAAGTCGAGAGGCAAGAGGTAGAGCGAAGAGCTCTAGAGGAGTGTGTAAGGAGAAATAAGTGCAGACAGGTAAGAAGGGATCCCAGTGTGGAGAACTTTGTGAACCAGGTTGAGGCCCTTAAACCGAATACAGTAGGGGACAGGAAGCCAGTGATGATGGGCGAGAAGGGGGGAGATTTTGGTTACGCGTGCAACTGGGGCTATGTGCTTAAATTTAGGTGCCAGGATTTGCACCACATTTTCTTTGGTACAAATGGACGTGCCTAGATTTACACGTGACCCTTTGCTTAAGTGCTATTCTGTAAATCGATGGGGCCTTTTACAAAGCCGCGCTAGCGTAAATCAGCTGGCAGTAAACACTGCGATGCCCATAGGAATATAATGGATGTCTCAGCGTTTATTGCCAGCTGGATTTTGCTAAAAACACTAGCGTGGCTTTGTAAAAGACCCCTCCTAGTGCTTAAGCAGTTTTTTCCGGTGCCAGATTTTTCAGCGCCATTTATAGAATTCATCCCTATATGTTAAAAGTTGGCATTGTGTCGTCAGAATAAAAGTTCTGCAGGAAACCTAATGCACTGTGGAATCTTTATGGATAGAAATTTCATGTGTGAAGGGAAGGAATAGTGGTGGGGTATGTTACTACTGTACACCTGGCCTGAACGAACAGGCAAATGGTGAAATGTTAACAGGAATTAGGAAAACTAACACATTTGGCAACACAATAAAAGCGATTGATTTTAATTACTCCAATATTGACTAGAAAAATGTTACATCAAGACCCATAACCTTACAAAACTACCTTACTAATCCACCCAGTTATTAAAGTCCACCTTCTACCCTGCCTAACACTTTCCTTCTCTCTTCCCTCACTTAATCTTTGTACAATACTAATTGTATCTGATAACATGGAATGATTATGTCATAACCAAACTCTGTAAGCCACATTGAGCCTGCAAATAGGTGGGAAAATGTGGGATACAAATGTAATAAACAATGAAATAAATAACTGCTTTAGGGAGCAGCTGGTTCGGGAACCAACAAGAGGAGGAGGAGCTATTTTAGACCTAGGGCCCTGTTTACAAAGCCGCGTTATAGGCGCGTTAACATTTTTAACGTGTGTTAACCATGTACGCTCGTTAGCGGTGTATGCGCCTACACTATCCCTGTAGGTGCCTACACAGCGCGCATGCTAATTGTAGGCACTTTAAAAATGCTAACGCGCCTTAGTAAACAGGACCCCTAGTCCTTAGTGGAATGCAGGATTTGATGAGAGAGGTAATGGTATTGAGACCACTTGGCGATAGTGTTCATAATCTGTATAATAATTGGTAACTCTGCTTCCCTGGATGGCTGGATTCGTAACAGCACGCTGACGTCAGCTCTCCTCCAGCGTTCCCTTTCAGTGTCCCGCCCTTGCGTCAAGACGTCATGATGTCAGAGGGCAGAACAGAGAGGGAAACGGAGTCGGACTGTCAGCCGCCGCCTGGAAACGAACATCGCGCGAACCAAAGGGGTTGGACGGTTTACTAAAGGACAAGTCCATAAACCGCTACTAAACGGACTTGGAAAAATCCACAATTCCAGTAATAACGTATAGAATGTTTGTACGTTTGGGAAGCTTGCCAGGTGCCCTTGGCCTGGATTGGCCGCTGTCGTGGACAAGATGCTGGGCTCGATGGACCCTTGGTCTTTTCCCAGTATGCCATTACTTATGTACTTATGTAACCTCCACCCTCCCCGCCGCCGCTCCTGCCCCCCTCCGTATCGGGCCCCCTGCACTGACCTGACAGCGCCTCTCACCTCCGTGTGGAAGCGCTGCAGGCAGCAGCAGAGCAATCTGCAAGGCGGCGAGGAGGGTAGCTGGACATGGGGGGAGGGGGGGGAGGCCAAGGGAAAGAGGAGGGTTGCTGGATATGGGGGGGGGGGGGGGGGAGGATCGGTGGACAGGGTGAGGCCAGGGGAGAGAGGAGGGCTGCAATACTCGCCCGTTTTTACGGGCTTAACGGCTAGTATGCATATAAAACCAAAGTGGAACAGCCTAATGGAGTCAAACCACACACAAGAAAAATGTCTTGTTCATTCGTCCAGGGTGCAGTTTTCTGGTGCTGGCAGTCATCAGGACGTAGCTTCACACCTCTAAGGCTTGGGGTGAGGAGCAAAAGTACTCACAGACAATATAGAATATAATTATTTATTCATGGAACATTCCCAGATCAATCAATAAAACTCACCCAACAAGAGGTACAGAGCAGAAATGGAATGTTTCACTTTACAACTCAACAAACAAACTCTGGTGGTAAATCAGTGATAACAACACAAACTCCATTACCAGACACCTTCCACCTGCCCCCTTTACCCAGCCCCAGCATCAGACTGGTCTCATCAGCCCCCTTCTCCTGTCTGCCCAGCACCACCCTGCTGAGCCACCTTAATCTGTAGGATTACAGACACTTGTTGCTATGTATCATCTGTTAATAAAACATATACATACACCATTATATCACAGCATCCCAAAGTCTGGGTTGGGACCCCAAAACCTGCATTTGGGGTAATGAAATGGGCAGACACCTCATAAGATGTCACTGTCCTGCACCACCTAGAGATCATGCACTTTCCACAATTTTTGTGTTGTATTGATTTGTTCCTCTTTCTTTGGAAAATTCATAAATCTTTGAGCTGTACAGGCAATGCATAAGGAAGGGAATTCAATAAACAGCGCTAGAACTTAGGTACTGAAAAAATTCAGCACTAAGCGCTATTCTATAAAGGGTGCACGCCTTATAGAATAGCATTTATTTTTATTACATTTGTACCCCGTGCTTTTTCCCACTCATGGCAGGCTCATTGTGGCAGGCAACGGAGGGTTAAGTGACTTGCCCAGAGTCACAAGGAGCTGCCTGTGCCGGGAATCGAACTCAGTTCCTCAGTTTCCCAGGACCAAAGTCCACCACCCTAACCACTAGGCCACTCCTCCACTCCGATTGCAGATCCCTCACCTAATCTTTGGGTGCTGGACTTATGCCTGCTGAAACTTGTTGTAAATGCTGGTGCCCAACTTAGGTACAGTTAGGCAGTGTTCTGATCTCAAACTTTTGGAACACCCCAATAGGCACGATGCCTTATAGAATAGCACACATCCAGTTGTGCATTCAAATTTTAGTGAGTGCCAGTTAACAGTAATTGGTTGTTAGCACCCAATTATTGAGGGTTTGGAGTTCACTATCCAATTTATTTGTGCGCACATCTCACAAGCACACCTAAAGTTGGGCGTGCAACTTACATAGTAACATAGTAGATGACGGCAGAGAAAGACCTGTATGGTCCATCCAGTCTGCCCAACAAGATAAACTCATATGTGCCACTTTATGTGTATACCTGACCTTTATTTGTATCTGCCATTTTCAGGGCACAGACCGTAGAAGTCTGCCCAGCACTAGCCCTGCCTCCCAACCAAAAGCCGCGCCTCCCAATCTCCGCTAAGCTTCTGAGGATTTATTCCTTTTGAACAGGATTCCTTTATGTTTATCCCACGCATTTTTGAATTCCGTTACTGTTTTCATCTCCACCACCTCCCGCGGGAGGGCATTCCAAGTATCCACCACTCTCTCCGTGAAAAAATACTTCCTGACATTTTTCTTGAGTCTGCCCCCCCCTTCAATCTCATTTCATGTCCTCTAGTTCTACCACCTTCCCATCTCCGGAAAAGGTTCGTTTGTGGATTAATACCTTTCAAATATTTGAACGTCTGTATCATATCACCCCTGTTTCTCCTTTCCTCCAGAGTATACATGTTTAGTTCAGCAAGTCTCTCCTTATACGTCTTGAACGCAAATTCCATACCATTCTCGTAGCTTTTCTTTGCACCGCTTCAATTCTTTTTACATCCTTAACAAGATACGGCCTCCAAAACTGAACACAATACTCCAGGTGGGGCCTCACCAACGACTTATACAGGGGCATCAACACCCCTTTTCGTCTGCTGGTCACACCTCTCTTTATATAGCCTAGCAGCTTTGGGCACCATATATAGAATAGTTTTTAAGGCATTGTTTTTTTTAAATATTAACACCTGGTGCAGGTGTATGCCAAAAACATGTCCATGTTGGGTTTTATGTAATCAATTTATATAGACCCTTTTACTAAAGCCACATGGCCCGTAGGTATAAAATAGGATGTGCAGCATTTAGCATGCGTTAAGTTTTAGTGAAAGGGTCCTTTAATTATTTATCAATTTTTGATAGAGTTTTTCTTATTGATTTTTGCTCTTTGGTTTCCAGCGGACCTCTTCAAGCTGGTGATCAGTTCCTGCAAACTGTCTCTTGTTTCTCTCAGGAGTACTAAAATATATCAATCAGTAATGGAAGTAAAGTCTCTATATAAAACTTTTAGCAATTCTCATCACTAACCATTGTATCCTTCTTAGCTGTAGAGGATATGTGAAAGAAACCAAGGAGTGGACAGGCTTGGCAGTGTTGCCTCAGGAATGAGAAAACAAGTTGATCCTTGCAGTCCTTATCTACTCCTATTAAACATTTTCTATCGATTCTAGAAATATTCTCTTTAAATTACAACAACCGGTTGTTTCAAAGGATAAAGTATAGCAGCATTTGGGTAGACATTAATAGTGTGTTGAATCCATAAAACTCTTCAGTTTTAGAGGCTCTGTTCATTTTTGCAATTGAATGTATTTATTTAGCAAGACATACTGAAAAAAATGCCAGAGGCATTTCTCTGGAAATAAACTCTTCCTTGCCCTAGCTTATGCTTATTTTCTTTTAGCACTGAGGGATCTTAATCAGGTCTGGAGAATAAATATTGCATGCTCGTTAAGTTAAGGTCAGGAATTACTATGGCACAGTTGAGAATCTAAGGTCATTTCCACACTTTACATTGCTCATTATGAAATTTATAATGAAGAGGTTTGGCTTTTCAGGGTGCTTCCCCTTCCTCGGGGTATATCATATCAAAATTTCATAATAGGCATGTAGAAGTGTGTAAATTAACATTGCTGACCTTTTCATAGACAGGTAGCTAGCATCATTATCTAGGCAGCTATTTAATATGGATGAACATCTTTGGAGACAACCACCGAATGAATATATGTTAAACATATATCTTCATCAGACGTGTTGAAAAGATTTGTTGGCTGTCGTGAGATCAGATTTTGCACTAACTTCTTCTTTCTGAGGTTTAGGTGAAGTCTTGCATTTTAAACCAGCAGCCTGTGTTCTCTCTCTGGAAATGATGTTGTGGTGATTTATGTGAATTCATGTTTTTTTGGAATTAGAAACTAGAAGAACTTCTCAAGCAGCTGCTAGATGTCACACAAATTCAGGATATGCAGTTTACTTTTCTTTCTCTTGGTATTGTTACAGCATCTTTTCTTTTCAATTTATTCCAAAAATAGAAGTCTTGGTGTTTCTATGACAACGTAACCAGCAATACATCATATTCTTTTAGCTGAAGAAAGCCTTCCGCTTCTACTGAAGCCTTGACACATTGAGGATAAGGTGCAGGCTGTCTTAGAAAATGCCTAGAGTGAAGGTATGTCATGAACTGAAGGCCATTAATTAAGTCATACTGATTAGACCTGTAGGCACAGTGGGTGCCTCCACTACCCTCTGTAGACCTCAGAATGTTTTCTCCTCAGTCATGTGGACTTCTAATAACTCCCCCCCTGCACCTCCCCCCCCCCCCCCCCACCCATGTGGTCTTCAGGCACTTCTGCATCAGTATATCCCAGATCACTTTTGTATTTTGCTCTGGACTTTGTATTACTTTCTTCACACCTGCATGGAGGAGTAGCCTAGTGGTTAGTGCAACGGGACTTTGAGCCTGGGGAACTGGGTTCAATTCCCGCTGCAGCTCCTTGTGACTCTGTGTAAGTCACTTAGGGGGTATTTTACTAAGGCACGCTCACGTTTTTAGCATGCGCTAAAATTGGGCGAGCGCTAAACGTTAGAGACGCCAATGCATTCCTATGGGCGTCTCTAATGTTTAGCGCGTGCCCAATTATAGCGCACGCTAAAAACGTGAGCGCACCTTAGTAAAAGACCTCCTTAACCTTCCATTCCTCCAGGTACAAATAAGTACTTGTATATACTATGTAAACCGGATTGAATGTAGTTGCAAACACTACAGAAACGCAGTATATCAAGTCCCATTCCCTTTCCACAGAGCTAATGGCCTTTATTTTACAAGCCCTATTCGCATTTGATACATACATAAACTGGTACTTAAATGTTTATCTTGCATAAACGTCTAAGTCCCTGTTTTACAAAGCAAGGATATGCACATATCATACCCCACGTTAGGAGTTATGAACCAAGAAAGGGATCTGGGTGTCATTGTTGATAATACACTGAAACCTTCTGCTCAGTGTGCTGCTGCGGCTAGGAAAGCGAATAGAATGTTGGGTATTATTAGGAAAGGTATGGAGAACAGGTGTGAGGATGTTATAATGCCGTTGTATTGCTCCATGTTGCGACCGCACCTTGAGTATTGTGTTTAATTCTGGTCACCGCATCTCAAGAAAGATATAGTAGAACTGGAAAAGGTGCAGCGAAGGGTGACGAAAATTATAGCGGGGATGGGACGACTTCCCTATGAAGAAAGACTAAGGAGGCTAGGGCTTTTCAGCTTGGAGAAGAGACGGCTGAGGGGAGACATGATAGAGGTATATAAAATAATGAGTGGAGTGGAACAGGTGGATGTGAAGCGTCTGTTCACGCTTTCCAAAAATACTAGGACTAGGGGGCATGCAATGAAACTACAGTGTAGTAAATTTAAAACAAATCGGAGAAAAAAAGTTTTCTTCACCCAACGCATAATTAAACTCTGGAATTCGTTGCTGGAGAACGTAGTGAAGGTGGTTAGCTTGGCAGAGTTTAAAAAGGGTTGGACGGTTTCCTAAAGGAGAAGTCCATAGACCGCTACTAAATGGTCTTGGGAAAAATCCACAATTTCGGGAATAACTTGTATAAAATGTTTGCACGTTTGGGTAGCTTGCCAGGTGCCCTTGACCTGGATTGGCCGCTGTCGGGGACAGGATGCTGGGCTCGATGAACCTTTGGTCTTTTCCCAGTATGGCATTACTTATGTACTTATGTGAATGGTAAAGGGCCATAGACTCAGTGCTTTTTCACAAGAAAGTGGTATGGCAAGTTCATAGGCATTTATTCCCCATTTCAGAAGGGGACTATAAGGACTGTGTCCTAAAAGATAGACTTCGGGATTTACTCCTGCTACCAAGCACATTTAGGATTTGGTAAACAACTGGTATTGAGCAGCACTGCACTGGAGGGATTGGGAGGAAGGTTACCTCTTTAATCCCCTAGGGGTTTTGTACCCCCCCTTCCAAGTGCCAGACTTGCAAGGGAGACCGGTCACTTTGACAGCATAGGGATAATATCCAGTTGTTTCTAAGGTCACAAAAATAACTAGTTATGTGCTGGCTTTGAACCTGTCGATAGTATGTATGTTTATTTTTCTAAAGTGGATGTTTATGCTGTAGTGATTGTCTCTTCCACTCCACAGGCACCATCTCCTCCTGTCTCTCTTCCCTTCTCTTCCTCTTCACAGGCACCATCTCCTCTTGTCTCCTCATTTCTTCCCTTCCCTTCCATGGGCAATGTCTCCTCCTGTCTGTCTTCTCTCCCCTTCCCTTCCCCTTCATGGACACCATCTCTTCCTGTCTCTCTTCCCTTCCCTTCTCTTCCCCTCCACAGGCACCATCTCCTCTTGTCTCCTCATCTCTTCCCTTCTCTTCCATGGGCAATGTCTCCTCCTGTCTTTCTCTCCCCTTCCCTTCCCCTTCATGGACACCATCTCTTCCTGTCTCTCTTCCCTTCTCTTCCCCTCCACAGGCACCATCTCCTCTTGTCTCCTCATCTCTTCCCTTCTCTTCCATGGGCAATGTCTCCTCCTGTCTGTCTTCTCTCCCCTTCCCCTTCATGGACACCATCTCTTCCTGTCTCTCTTCCCTTCTCTTCCCCTCCACAGGCACCATCTCCTCTTGTCTCCTCATCTCTTCCCTTCTCTTCCATGGGCAATGTCTCCTCCTGTCTTTCTCTCCCCTTCCCTTCCCCTTCATGGACACCATCTCTTCCTGTCTCTCTTCCCTTCTCTTCCCCTCCACAGGCACCATCTCCTCTTGTCTCCTCATCTCTTCCCTTCTCTTCCATGGGCAATGTCTCCTCCTGTCTGTCTTCTCTCCCCTTCCCCTCCACAGGCACCATCTCCTCCTCACTTATTTATTATGGGTATTACTAGCTTCCCATTGTTCAGGTTCATATGTAATGTAGGTACTATGTTTTAAGTTCAGGTTCTGCAAATAACCAGCAAACTTTTTTTTTTACCAGCAATTCAGCACAATTGCGATTTGTGCACTCTTTCTATAAGGAAAGACTTGCCGACCTTTATTTCTTGAAGAGTTGGCATTGAATGTACAGTCTTTTTAATGCTAAAAAGGGACATGATATTTTTTTCTAAATTGTGCCAAACAGATGTTTACCTACCCGAATGTCCCCTGAATAAATCCTTTTGATAGTTGATATTCATTAAACCCCAAACATCTGGTTCTCTTTTCCAAGTGGAAGGCCAAAATAGCAGAGAATAAAAATGCGACAGAAACTATTTTAGAAGATATATTGGTTATCTAATACTGTGTAGTCTAAGCAAATATATTTGTTTTGCGAACCGTTCTGTGTAGCTTTCCCATCCATAGTCATTCCATTGGTTCATCCATTGATAGTGAAAGCATGGATTGTGTACTTCCTTTTGGTCTTCCATGGTTCAGGTTTCCAAAGTGTTTTTCTTTTTGACACAAGATAGAAGAAATTGTCAAATCTAAATATACCTGGCTATAGGTGAAATAACAAGACAAAATTTAACAGCTACAATGAGTACCTCTGGTGTTAGGATAGGGAAAATACAGGATGCTAACAGGAAACTGTCAGAAGCTGTGAAAAGGGTAGCTGTCAAAGGGATTCGAGGGAACGAGAAGTGCTGTGCTCTACAGTTGGAAAGTAGAAGAATCTGTATGTAAAGTGCTTTTTGTTCTTTAGACTCAGACAAGCAAACGATTATCCATTGAACAGAGTGAGAGATAAGATGTACAGAGTGAGATAGGGCAGCATGCTCTGTTATTACAATGTATTTGGTTGTGTTTTTCTGTTTAGTCTACACCGCTTTGTGTCAGATTTTCTTAAAACAGAAAACAAAGCAATAGCACAAATAGAGGCCTATTTACTAAGCTGCGTTAGCTTTCTAACACTGGAATTTAGTAGCATTAATTCACTCTAACAGGTAGAATAGCATGCTGTTAGCAAGCGGTATGTTAAACGGCTAAACTTTCTGTGGTTTAGTAAATAGGGGCCAAAAATGGCATTCCGCCCCAGAGGGAACACTGTCATAGATAAATATTCATTTTCCCCAGCTGGATGATCATCCTATATAATAATTTGTCCATCTGCGTCCCTGGCTGGCTGGCTTTGTAACCGTATGCACATGAGCTTACGTCAGCTCGCCTCCAGCCTTCCCTTCCCTCTCAGTGTCCCACCCTTGCGGAAAGATGAAATGACGTCAGAGGAGGGCAGGACACTGAGAGGGAAGGAAAGGGAAGGCTGGAGGTGATGTGAGCCGAGCCTGCCGCTTTCACTGCTGCCGCTGCAATCTAAGGTAAAATGAAAGTTTTGAAGGCAGAGCAGGTGGAAGGAAAAGAATGCTGTTGTGGGAGACGAGGGTGGGCAGGTGAGGCCAGGGGTTGAACTCGACCTTGGGTGCTTAAAAGGGGGGCAGTTGGGGGCTGGTATAAGTCACTGGACATGGATGGGAGGGGAGGGCAGAGGAGAATCGCTGGACATGGATGGGATGGGAGGGGAGAATCGCTCGACATGGAGGGGAGGGCAGGGGAGAATCGCTTAGACGAGAGTCATTGGACATGGATGGGATGGGAGGGGAGGGCAGAGGTGAATCGCTGGACATGGAGGGGAGGGCAGGGGAGAGAAGAGAAATCACTTAGATGATAGCCTTCCTAGGGCCCGTTTCATTTTTCGCGAAACAGACTTTTTTGCTTGTCTTGTAATAAACATCTGGCAGTGGTCAGCATTTTTTGGGCATGATGCCCAAACATTCAGTGTGGGGCCATGTCCAGGTTTGCGTGGCTAGCTATTTCTATGAGATTAAAGGGCTCATTTTCAAAACAGGAAAATGTCCAAAAAGTGGCACAAAGCGGCAGATGGACAGATTTTTGTCCAAAACGTCAAAATTACTATTTTCGAAGCACATTTTTTAACATTCATTTATATATCGAAATGTTACAGAAAATTGAAAAGAAATTAAATTATTTATTTTATTTATTTTTGGTACATTTATACCCCACATTATCCCACAAAAGCGGGCTCAATGTGGCTTACAGTATTACAAATGGTACAATTCAGGAGGGAACGGATTCAATAAAGTCAAAGGCAGGGGTAAGTACAAGTGGGTAAGATAGGGATGAGGAAGACTAGGGTATAGCATTGGCAGTAGGATAAGCATTCTTGAATAAAAACATCTTTAAGGATGTCTTGAAGAGCTGGTGGTCAACAGTCTCTTTCAACTGCTTTGGTAGAGCATTCCAAGATTTCGGACTGATGTTCGAGAAGGTTGATGCATAAAGTAATTTATATTTAACATTCCTGCATCTTGGATAGTGTAAATTGAGGTAGGTTCGAGCAGCCACAGAAGCATTTCTGGAAGGCAGATGAATCAAATCTAGCATGTAAGCAGGGGCTTCCCCATAAATAATCTTGTGAGTCAATGTACAGATTTTGAACGTCAGACGGTCTTTAATGGGGAGCCATTGCAGATTAAAACGAAGAGGGGAAGCATGGTCAAAGCATGACTTGCCCAATATTAGCCTTGTAGCAGTGTTTTGAACTGTTTGGAGTTTCTTGAGGATGTAATCTCGGCAACCAGCATAGATTCCACTGCAATAATCAATATGCGATAGGACCAACCAATGAATAAGGGTTCTAAAGAGCTCTGTTGTGAGGAACTGCCTGATACGCTTCAACCTCCACATGGAATAGAACATTCTTAATTACTATACATATCGTACAATACAAACTAGGCAATATTATGAAGGACCCTCCAAGAGGAGAAAAAGAATCAAGTAATAAGAAAATCTCTAAAGGATATTAATTGGGCACATCTGCAGAATTTCTAACTTAACCCCTAATGAAACAACCTGATAAAACATTAATTAGGAAAAATTAGACAACCTTTGTTAAAAGAAAATTCTCTAAGGGCTTGTTTTTCAAAGCCGCACTAGCGATTCCTGCGTGGTAAATGAGAGGAAGCCCATTCAATTGCTATGGGCTTTCTCTCATTTGCCACGCAGGAATCGCTAGTGTGGCTTTGTAAAAGAAGCCCTAAATGACTAGGGTCTAGAAAAATAAAGGAATTATTTTCATGTGTGACCAGACATTTACAAGGAAATTGAGAAGAAGGTACCCCTGACAGCCAAGACCTTAGGTTTCAGCTGAAGCAAGGCCTTCATTCTCAACTTGGGTAGTCCTGGCCACATCAGGAAACATACAAATTGTTTGACCACAAAATGGAATTGCCTTTTTGGAAAAGAAAGATTTGAGAATTGACATCTTTTGTTTAGGTGAACCTAACAGAGTAGCTCTCTTTGAATTATTATCCTGAGAGGATTCCAAAAAATTAGAGAGATCTAAACTATCAGAAGGCGCTAAGTTATCCATACCCTCTTCATTGTTCTGAGATCTCATCTTTCTAGGAAGATAATAAAGCGTCCTCACCCCTAAATCATCAAAATTAAGTTGCAAAACATCAAAACACAGTTTAAAGATTTGTTTTAATGCAGTTCATCTTGCAGTACATCCAAATCACATGGGGGCATGTTGGGGGCGGGATTTGGGCTTATCCACAACTTGGACGTTCTTCTGCCATTATGGCACAAAGCAAAAACATCCAGGACTGAAAGTTAGCTGTTTTGGTCTAGGCCTGTTTCAATCACGACTAAGTCTCCCTTACTCCCCCAGTGGTCACTGACCCCCTCTTACCCCCCAAAGATGTGGAAGAAACAGTACATACCAGGCTCTATGACAGCTTCAGATTTTATGACCAGGAGTATTAGAGCAGCAAGTAGATCCCTGGAGTAGCCTAGTGGCCGGTGCAGTGCACTGTAGAGAAGGGGACACAGGCCCATATCCCACTCTAACTATTACACTTGTGGTGGAAAGCGTGAGCCCTCCAAAACTACCAAAAACCTAAATTTTGCTTTAGATATTCAACTACAGCTGATCTGAAGGTCCTAAGAACAAAACATTTTCAAGGGGTTCAAATCCTTCTTCTCCCACTGATCCAGGGCAAGCCACCTCATCTTCCAATGCCTCAGGTACAAAACTTGGATTGTAAACTCTCTTGAACATGGAGATACCTACACTATCTCTATATAACTCATCTTGAAAAGGCAACAAATCATATCTAAAATCCAAGGGGTTGATAGTCAAAGCGATTTAACCATTCAGGAGAGGCTTGATAAGATAAGAGGCTTGGATATAAAAAATGAATGGTTATATTATGGATTTCAAAGGAAACTAAAGACCTTTTTTATTCAAAAGTATTTTATTAACATTTCTTAATTTTAAGCATGTTTATTTGTATTTAATTTATTATATTGTTTATAGTTATATGGATCTTGTTTGCTGAATATAGTTTTTTATGCTATGTTAGTTGAATGTAGCTCTCTCAGTTTATATATCGCTTAGGACCTATTGTAATAGGTGATTAACAAAAGCTTGGATTAGATTAGATTAGATTAGCTTTACTGCAATATTTTGAATTAGTTGAAGGTGTCTGATGTCAGTTAAGCAGAGGACAGAAAATAGAGCAAATTGCCAATGACAAGAGTTTGCACTAAGACCCTAAGAACTTTTCGATCAAGTAGCAGTTGAATTGCACTAATCATTCTTAGTTTGAAGAAACATTTCCTTATTAAGTTAGAGAAGGACGTTGAAAGTTCAGATTATTATCAAGCATCACACCTAAGATTTTTAGTGAAGCAATCAATGGAATATGGGTGTCAAAGAATATAATAAAGTCAGGTAGTGGTTGAAGTTGCTTACTAGAACATAAATAGCTTTGGATTTGTCTAGGTTCAATTTTAATTTGTTTTGACTCAGCAAAGATGCAGTGGTGGTCAGCTTGTCCTTAAATAAATGAACATCAGTTGAATTTGAAGGAACTGTAATAGGAGCTGGTTGTCATCAGCATATATAAATGTGGTAAATCCTAGGGTTTGGATAAACATAGCCAAAGATGTTAAGAAGGTGTTGAAGATTGTTGTCCTTTTTGGCTTCCATTTGGCTGCCAGTCTCTGTTAGATGCTGCTTTTAACAGATTCTGTTCCGTAATATTCTATGAGATAGCAATTTTCAAAAGTCCTTTATTCAACTAAGTGGTTACTTATACAGGTAAAAAGACCATTTGAAAATGGCTCTGAAAATGGCCCACCTTGCAAGTGGTTTACAAGTACATGCCTTGTTTCATTTGCACTTTCTTGAAGGTGTTAAGTTCAGGGAAGGCATAATTGTTGCTTTCCATAAGAAAGCAAGTACACATTTCTCTGGTACTTTTTATGATCTAATATACTTACAAGGGTTAAATTTCAATCCAGTTAGTTACTAAGTATTCAATACACCAATATCAAACTAACTTCTTTAGCACTTAATCTGCTTATTACAAAATATTTATTAATACACATCATACATACAAACATTTCAAATCCCACATATTCTTTAACACTCTCACTAATTCATCCACTTATATACAAATCACCCTGGAAATCCAATAAAGTCCAACCACAACCAGTTCTCCTTATATTGTCCAAGGTCCAAAAAATGACCAAACCGGTCAAACTCAGTCCATAGGATGAATAGATATAGCACTCCATGATATACTATCAGTGCTTCCTCACTGAAGATACAAGTCCACTAATCTTCCACTGTTAATTCCACTGTTGAATCTTCACCATCATTGATTTTATCTGGAGATCATCCAATGTTTGTTGGCTCATTCATTCACCATCCAATCCAATCGGGTCTCGGTCTCAACACAGGCCGTGTTTCCTTTTACTTTATCAGGAGACCTTTACCAGCTCCATTAGAGCGTCTGGTGCACCAAGGTCTACTTCTGCATCCGGTACAACAGGCTACGTAAATTATTGGATTTCCGGGGTGATTTGTATATAAGTGGATGAATTAGTGAGAGTGTTAAAGAATATGTGGGATTTGAAATGTTTGTATGTATGATGTGTATTAATAAATATTTTGTAATAAGCAGATTAAGTGCTAAAGAAAGGTAACAGAAAGGAACTACAATGATTATAGGAAAGGCAAAAGGCATCCATACAAACTACAAATCGTGGGGAAAGCCTGGATCAAGGCAAGGGAAAAGGGGATGTGACCGGGGGGGGGGGGGGGGAAGGGAGTAGAGGGGCAGGGTAAGGTACTCCTGGAAAACAGTTAGCCCAAAGGAGGGGAAGAAAAGAAAAAGAAGACACCTGGTTATGAAGAGTCAAAAACTAGCATAAAAAGCCAAGTCTTTTGGGCTACTTTAAATTTGTCATAGGATGATTCACATCTGATTTCCTTTGGTGGACAGTTCCAATGAAAAGGGGCGGCGAAAAAGAAAGCACAGTGGCATATGGACTCCAAGCTGGCCGTGTTTGGCCCAGGGAGAACCAGACACTGATCATTGATTGAACATAAAGTGTGAGCAGGAGAATAGGGAATGGTAAGGTTCGAAAGATAGCAAAGGAGACCCAACCTAAAAGCCTTAAAAGTGAGTGTGAGAAGTTTAGCTCGACAGGGAGCCAATGGTACTTTTTAACAAGGGAGAAGAGCGCTCAAAACGATATGCGTGACAGAGGAGACGAATAACAGTGTTGTTGCAGAGATTGGAGCTTTTTTTAAATTGATAGCGGGGACAACCAAGATAGATAATGTTATGGTAGTTGAGCCTTGTTATTAAAAGGGACAGTATGTCTTGACTAGACTGTGAGCTCCGTGGGACAGGAACTTTCTTTTATGTTTCTATACAGTACTACCTCAAGCTTGCATTGGTCGTTGACTACATTAACAGTGTCAGTAACAGCAAAGATCTCTTCTATGGTCTTTTGTCCTGCAAATAACAAAACAAAACAAAACAGTTGTATTCAGCAACTCTAGTAGTTGGGAACTAAGGCCAGTGCTGGACAGAACTTCTGTGGTCTGGGTCCTGCAAATGACAAAAGACAGATGGAGATCAAGTCTGCATATTTTATATCACTTTATTATCATATGCTATGAGTGAGGGTGCTGTGCATCTCAAGGGAGAGGGGCAGACATCTTTATGTTGAAATAAACAAGTTAAATACTGTTAGCAATACTTTTGGTTTGAACATATGCTGTTCCAAGACTGCATCATATTTAACTGCCTATATATGGTTGGCATGATGGCAAATTGTCAACCAGTGTTTAAGCATGAATGACTATAACCTGCACAGTGGTGGTTGCGGCTCTGGTCACCTTGTTGGGCAGACTGAATGGACATTGCAGGTCTTTATCTGCCATCATTTACTATGTTACATTTGCCTTGTGTAATAAAGCAAACTTATCTTTGAAGTGCTCAGGTTTCTCCCAGCATACATCTTTTGTTACTGTATTCTCTCTCTCTCTCTCTCCGCTTGAAGTCTCGGCAGCTATTTTGAAGAAGCAGCGGTAACGGGAAGGTCAGCATCAGCAGGCAGGACAGAGTGGAATTCTTTCCTGACCTGATGAGGCCACTAGGTCACTAGGATGCACTGTGGTAGGCTGGGTGGGAGGGAGGGAGAAGGCAAGCCTGTCCGCCCGCTCACCTGACAGCCCGACAGCCCAGAAACCCAGACAAACGGATTGGCTGTAAAAAAAAAAAAATTCCTAGACTCTCAACAGTTCCCTGAAAAGGAGGGCATGTCTGGGGAGACGTATGGTAACCCTAGGTATCTGTATAGGTCGCTCAATGTTAGGTGCTCAATTTTACATGGGGATTAAAGTTCTGCACACAAAGTAATTGGCATAAATTGGTGATAACAGTCTAGAACTGGCATTAATAAGCACTTAATTGGCATGAATCTGCCCTATTCTATAACATGTGCGTCTAATTTTCATAGTGCTCAACTCCAAAGGGGGCATGGCTATGAGAGGGGCATAGGCGGGTCATGTGTGTTCCCAGGATTTAGGTGCGGAATTATAGAATACTGTCTTTTACATGACCAAACGCACTCAAAGTTAGATACGAAAATGTGCTCTAAGCTTGTATTCTATAAAGGCTGTTCCGTGTAGAATGACCTTTACAGAATACTAGCTTAGCGTGGTTCATCCTGGTGTCTAACCTTAGTTGATCTGTACAGAATTCCCCCTTATATTTCATAAATCGCTCATGTACCTTGAAACGCCATCCAAACACCTATACTTGATCTTTGTAAAAGTATGTATGCTCTTTTCAGCACGCGTACTTGTATCTGTATATATACAGCACCTACACAATTTTATAACAGTTATTTCCGGTGTATAAAATATGTTTTACATAATGAGCCCCTAAAATTTTATTGCATGATATTTATTTATTTTGTATGTAGCTCGTGGCAAGCAGGGGTGGACTGATATTGGCCCCTGGGGCAGTGAGGGTGATCTGGGCCTCCCCCCCACTACTACTGCAGCAGCTGCCTCTTTCTGCTCTCAGCCAGGATCCCCCCTTTCTCCCCATCCTTCTCTCCCTCTCCAGCCCTTTTTCATGCCCCCTCCTCTCCCCATCTTTCCATTCTCTCCATTCAACCTCCTGCTTCCCACTCCCCCTTCCACCCGATATCTGTTTCCTGGTCACTGCTGCTTCTCCTGTTGGGCAGCAGCGGCTGCGACAAAAAAGAAAAGCAAACGTGGGGCCGCAGCAGCCTTCAGGTATGGGCTGTTGGCTCTGCCACTTTTCCCTCTGCCCGTGCCCCCGGAGCAGGTGTTCTCTGAGGACAACAGGGCAGGTATCCTTACAACCCTCCCACCTCCCTGAGAGTTGAATTCTTTTCCAGCTATGATTTGTTATTGAGGGTCCTGTGCGCACACATCAGGAGGGAGGGCACTCACTCAAGCACAGTGGGGCAAAAGCCTTTTAAAGATACAGAGTACTGGGTAGCGTCCCACACTGGGCTCCGTTGGGATGACGTCACCCAGATGTAAGGATACCTGTCCTCAGGGAAGACCTGCTACAGGTAAGTAACGTGGCATTATTGGCTTTTTTTTTTTTTTTTGCAGTTTAGTAAGCAAACGATAGGTGGTGTATTACAGAAGAGAAGCCTGACAGATAAGTAGCTGTGCAAACCAGTCTGCACGATCAAACCATATTTTTTTTTCTTTTGCTTTATGTCTAAAATTTGAAGAATTGTTAAGTCAGTGTGGGAGTCCCATGGGGGAAAGTACTTAACATTGCCATTAAACTTCAAAGCAAAGTTTCTGATCAAAGCAGTATACAAGAAGTATTAAAGTTGTTTTCCCACTCAGAATACAGAAGTGTAGAAGTGGCTTCCTTGTACAATGGTTTTGTCATTCTGTCTTCCTGTGCTTGGCGATGTGTCTTCTTCCTTTGTTTCCAGCAACAAATCTGTCTCCCGCTGCTGTCGACTTTCATGGCTCTCTTTCTCAGTGTGTCTTCCTCATGAAGCAGGGGCTTTCTCTTCTGCTGTGCTTTTCCTAGTTCCATTCACTCAGTTGACCTTGCAGTTGAACCTGATACCATCAGCTTTCACATTAGGATAGGACAGGGGCCAAATACCCAGAAGTTCAAGACAGTATCTTTATTAGTTTAGCTGCTGATGATAGTCCTTAAATGGATAGACATAAATTAACCATGGAATTTTGTTACCTACTTTGTACAAGAGTCCCTAAAATTGACAAATTTTAAGGGCAGAGTTGCTGGTAGAATGACTGGCATTGTTGTAGAAATGATTTTTTAGCTAGTAAGTTGAAATTTCATCTTTCAGAAGATGTTGCTTAGAACAGACTTTTACGTGCATTTGCATCATGGTTTTAGACCTGTCCTGAGCAACTTTTGGAAGAGATCAGGAGACAAAATCAATAGATTTAAAAGAAGCATTCCTTGTCATCAGTAGTGGATGAATCCAGTTACTTGTGGGTTATGACTGTCTACCAGCCGGTGGAGATAGAGAATGCTGAATTCTGTCATTTAGGATGGTATGCGCCTCATTTCTTCAGTATATCTCTATCTCCAGCAGGCGGTGGACTGTCTCTCAAAAGCTCCTGGTCTCATTTCGGACCATTGCTCCTGTTCTAGCTAGGCTGCTTCAGTTGAGCTGGAGGTGATTAGGCCTCTGGAGTGTCTTCTCTAGGAGTACACCTGGTGATACCAGGTTCCTCCCCCCTGTCCTTCTCCCTCCTGCCACATTTTTTTATTCCCCTCCCCTTCCTCACATAAAAAAAAACAACAACAAAGAAAGGAGAGAGACTCACAAATCAGTGGCTCTGCTCTCTGGGAAGAACAGCTGAACCACAGCTGTGCGGATGTATCAGGAGGAACTTTTTTGGGAACCGCAGGCAGCCTCAAGGCAGAGAAGCTTCCAGTTTAGTTCAGTCATTGGTTTACTGAGAGTGCGCATTTAAATTTTTATTAGTGGCATTGCAGTTCGTGTTTCTCCTGGGGGGACCAATGGCGGCGGAGGCTGTTAATCACTGTTCGTGTTGTGGGAAGTGCAGAGCAGCATCAGAGCTGTATGACACTTGCCTGGTCGTGTTGGAGCTTCCAATTTTAATGCTGGAGATTGCAGGGCCATCGGGTTTCTGTGTTGGGGGAGGTTTTTGCACGAACCATGCTGACAGCAGCCTCAGGCTCTTCATCTTCGCTGGCACCTTTGGTCATTTTGGATCCCTTCACTACTGTTTCTGCAGGTGAGAGCATCTCTCAGGAAGCTCAGGGGGCTGTTTATGGAGCAGAGGCTAACTTTCAAACAGCTCTTCCCTTGCCACTAGGTCTCAGACAGTTCCTCAGATGCCCTTTCCTCCAGAGTTTGTATTGCTGATGCATCAGACATTTTTGCTGAAGAGGTCTCTCCCAGTTACTGAGTCCCCTCTTTTTTCGCAGCAGCAGCAGCCAGATATGTCATCTAAAAGGAGATGGATGGACACTATCTTGGAGCTGGAGACGATGTCTCACTCTTCTCCTGCTCCCTATGCAAAGGAACCCGTTTCTGCATCTGTGATTTCTGGTTTGCCTGATTTGCTGAAGGAGGAGGAATTGCCTGATGAGTCTGATGACTCAACTGTGGTTTGGACCTTTCTAAAGCCCTGAATATCTCGGCTTCTGACTCTCAGCCTGCTGCTGCATTTAGTCCTAAAATGGTGTACTAGGTCTATTTGGATCCCAGTGGACAAAAGCAAGAAAACCCACACTTACACAGACAAAGGTGCTAAAGAAATACAGACATTTATTAGAAGATTAAATATACATTACCAAACTCAGAAACATCATCTCAATGTCCATCAACTGGGATAGCCCCTTCTCAGCGATAATTGAGAGAAAATTTGGGAACTGTATCATGCTGATCAGCGGAGTGCTTCAGCTAGGGTGGGGTAGCACACCCTCTTTCTGCAAGCTGCTCAGGCTTGCATCACAAATCATGCACAGTAGAGGTCAGCTAAAGTGCAGATTCCACACTGTGCCGCAGTGACAAAAGAAAACTACCCTGCTGGTGGACAGGTATAGCTCTTAAGGATGTCCAAGGTAGGAAGCTGGGGCTTCCTTGAAGCTGCCCTTTGAGATCTCAGTGCTTTTTATGCAAGTAGCAATCTGTAATTCTTACACAGCTAGGGCTTGCCTCAGCTGGACTCAGTAGACGGCTGAAGTTCTCTCTAGTTCACAAGCGTCCGATGCTGTGGAATTTATGGCTGTGGAAATGGGGTTGATGTATCTGGCTAGCTCCCTCTATGATCTTATCTGAGCCTCGACCAAGCACATGGTGTTGGCGGTCACAGCCAGACATTTGCTCTGGCTCTGCCACTAGGCAGCGGATGCAGTGTCGAAGCAGGGCTTCACTAAAACCCTCTTTGAGGAAAACTTCTGTTTGGGGAGGATTTGGAGAAACTGATTAAAGACTTGGGGGATTCTAGGGCTCAGCATTTGCCTGAAGACAAGCCTAAAGGCTCCTGTTCAGCCAGTCAGGCCAGCTCGAGGTTGATGGATACTTTGTGCTATCGGCTGGGCCGCTTATCAACTTTCAGAGGCCCAACTACCATCCTAAGAAGTCCTTTCATGGGGACAAGTGAGCCTCTACCCAGTCTGCTCGGTCTTCTCCAGCTGCTCACTCCTCGCAATAATGAGGTGCTGTCCCACTTTTTGGAGGAGGTGATTAGAGGACGCCTGGTGCATTTTTACAAAGATTGGGCCAAGATTACATCAGACGAATGGATCTTGGAGCTTATCAAAGAAAGTTACAAATTAGAGTTCTCCTTTTCTGTTGCAGATTTTTTCTTGGAATCCTTGTGCAAGGCTTTGCACAGAGGGGAGGCTGTCTCCTCTAACCTTCAGTATTTGCAAGAGTTAGGAACAGTGATTCCAGTTCTCAATCCAAGCAATGCCAGGGGTGCTATTCCATCTACTTCATAGCCCCAAAGAAAGGAGGCTCCTATTGCCTGGTCTTGGACCTGAAAAGCATCAGCAGGTTTCTGCGAATCAACATTTTTGCATGGAGACTGTGCGGTCAGTGATAGCAGTGGTACGACTGGGATCGCAAGGAAATATACAGTCATGTGCCCATCTGGGCTGTACATCAATGCTTTCTGTGCTTTGCTATTCTGGAATAGCACTTTCAGTTCCAAATGATGCCCTTTGGGTTGGTTACGCCTTCCTGGACCTTCTCCAAGGTCATGGTGGTGGTAGCAGCATTCCTATGAAAGGAAGGGATCAGAGTGCACCTGTATTTGGGCCACTGGTTGATTCGGGCTTATCTGTGCAGGAGAGCCATCAGGCCACTTCCAGAGTCAATCAGCTGTTGTGGTCTCTGGGATGGGTAGTCAATCTGGAAACTTTGGAGTACCTATGGGTGTGTTTTGACCTCTACAGGACAAAGTTTTTCTGCCATATCAACAGTGGGAAAAGCTACAGTCGCAAATCCACAGTCTGTTGTGTATCCTGTAGCCTCATAAGTGGGATTACGTACAGGTCCTGGGCTTCATGGCAGTGACTCTCAAAGTAGTTCCCTGGATCAGAGCTCATATGCACCTACTGCAGCAGTCTCTTCTTTCCTGGTTGTCTCCCCTATCATAGGAATATGGTATTTGTCTGTTCTGGACCAAGCAAACCAGGTACAGCATGCTGTGGTGGCTGCATCCGGACCATCTTCATCTGGGGTTGCCCCTGTCTGTGCTTTCCTGGGTGGTGGTGGTAACTGACATGAGTTTGTCAGGATGGAGAGCTTACGGTCTCCTTCACTCTGCTCAGGGTCGCTGGAACGCAGCAGAAGCACATTGGCCTATAAACCGTCTGGGAGAGCTCAATGTTCAGGCGAATTATCAGAGGACAAACACCCTGGACACTGGAGAATGGATGTTGTCCTAGGATGCCTTCCTATTGGTCATGAGGATGTGGGGAACTCTGTTGTGAGATCTGATGGCTTCCCATTGCAATGCAAAAGTCCCCAGATTCTTCAACAGAAAAGAGTGCAGTTCAGAGGGGATAGATGCCCTTCTGCAAGGATGGCCGGTATACTGATGATAGGTTGAGTGCTCCACAAAATTCTTCTTAATCCTAGCTTAGTCATTCTGATTGTGGTGGATTGGCCTAGAAGGCCATGGTATGCGGATCTGGTCCATCTCCTAGTGGACAAGCCTCTCCGTATCCCAACTCATTGGAGATTGCTGGTTCAAGGACCCATTCAAAGAGACTCCATCCCTCTTTGGTCATTTGGCCTTTCTCTTGAAAGGTCAAAGTTAAGAAGGAAAGGCTACTCAGAGGAGGTTATTGCTACTTTGCTTCAGTCTAGGAAGAGGTCAAACTCTTCAGCATGTGCTCGAGTCTGGTGAGTGTTTGAATCTTTGTGTTCGGAGAGAGCATTTTCACCATTCCATTCTTCCTTTCCTCATATTTTGACCTTCTTGCAGGGGGGGCCTTGCCAAAGGTTTGGCCTTGAATTCCCTGAAGGTGCAGGTGGCAGCCTTGGCTTGTTACTTGGGGCAAATTCAGGTTTCCTCCCTAGCCATGCATCCGGATGTCGTACGTTTTTTGAAAGGGATTACTCGTCTTTGACCTCCTCTGTGTTCTGCTTATCCTGCATGGAATCTTAATCTGGTCCTTAGGTTGCTACAGGGGGCTCTCTTTGAGCCCATTCGTAAGGCTATGTTCAAGGATCTCACCTTGACGTCCATCTTTTTGGTGGCAATATCTTCAGCGCTCAGGGAGTTGGAACTGAAGGCGCTGCCCAGTAGATAATCCTTTCTTTGCCTGATGGAGGCAAGGGTTTCCATTCGTATGGTACCTTCCTTCCTACCTAAAATGGTCTCTTCATCTCACATAAATCAACCCTTGTTTCTTCTGTCATTTAGGAGAGAAGACTATGAGAAAGACTTTGACTTGTTGCATTTGCTTGACATCTTGTGGGTGCTCCTGCAGTACCTTAAGATCACCAATGAGTTCCAGAGGTTGGATCATCTGTTTGTGCTGTTGGCAGGATCAAATTGTGGAGGTGCAGCCTCTAAACCAACTATTTCTTGGTATGTTAAGGAGACCATTTCTTCAGCTTATATTCTTTCAGGTAAACTGCCTCCACTGGTTTTGAGAGCTCATTCGACCAGAGCGCTGTCGACATCTTGGGCAGAGTCTTGGGCATTTTCTCTCAAGGAAATCTGCTGGTCAGCTTCTTTGTCCTCGATATACACCTTTGACAAGCATTGTCACCTGGATGTCTTGGCACAGTCTGAAGCATCTTTTAGGGTGTCAGTGCTCACACGGGAGTTTCTGGTTCCCACCTTGTTTGATGACTGCTTTGCTACATCCCACAAGTTACTGGATTCATCCACTGCTGATGACAAGGAAGGCAGTTATGTCTTACCTGATAATTTTCTTTCCTTTAGTCACAGTGGATAAATCCAGGATCCCATCCTGTGCCTGTTTCTCTGGTTTGAGTCTTGACTTGTTTCTCTCTTGCTTCAGGTTAGAGCTTGGGCTCCATAGTTATCAGGGAATTCTTTGGATTCTGTGTGGAATGAGACATTGGAAAATGTCATTGATTTTTCTACTTTGTAATGAGACATACTGAAGAACTGAGGAGCATATGACACAGTTCAGTGTTCTCTATCTCCACCTGCTGATAGATGGTCATAACCTACAAGTTGCTGGATTCATCCGTTGTAACTAAAGGAAAGAAAATTATCAGGGAAAACATAATTTTACCTATTCTATGCACAGACAGAACAAAATTTCAGTACAAAGAAAATAAAAACACAGGACTCTTTAAAAGCTTTCTTTTCAGGCACAGAATGGAAACATTTTTACTTTAAAGAACGGGAGCAGCATCACTTCCCAGAAGGAAACGGTTCTACAGTTCTCTAAATAAAATATGCTGTTAATTTTCTCGTTGAAGGCTGCCAGAATCGTATCAGCAGAGATGTGTTAACTGAATGAAACAAAACAAGCATAGTGACAAGGTTTTATCTGTGCCTCTTAATCTTAGCATCTTTTTCTCATAAATTCCCTAAAAACGATTCTTGGAAAACAACATTCTTGTTGCCATACAGCAGTGACTCTCTTCTCTCAGGAATTGTTGCTGTGAATTTATGTTCTTGACTTCTGTTGACCTGTTCTAATCGGCCACAGAGCTTGCAAAGGCAGCATGAAATTTTCTCTGACTAACGGAACAACTCTTTTGGCATGCCGTAAAGGAAAAGAACTGCTGGTGCTGCTTTTTTCATCAGTAATTCCAGTTTTTCGTGCTGCAAAGATACTGTTTACAATGTAATTAACTAGGGGCCTTTATTTTCTCAATTTCCTCTTCTGTTCTTAGTTGTTACTCACTGACTAGCTATTTGTAGTGATACTCAGGTAGTGATTTGGGTATGACCTGCATTCACTGAGAAATGTTCCTTCCATACTGTCAATTTTCAACCTTTTCTTTCCTCTGCATTCACACTGTGAAAATGAAACTTAATCTCCTCGTTTACTCCATCCTTGCTGTTCAATTCTAATCCCCTCTGATCCTACTATGTTTTGTAGCACCATCAGAAATGTTTCCGTCTTTAGTAAGTTTAGCTCTATTCTGTGAAGATAATTTACCTACATTCTTTTATGTTTCAACATTTTTATTGATGATTATCAAAATGGATTGTCAACAAGCTCGAGATAAAACATATCACAGAACCAAACCTTCCTCTTAGATACAGAAAATAATGAGATCATCAACAATTAGTAACATAGTAAATGACGGCAGATAAAGACCAGAACATCCAGTCTGCCCAACAAGATAAACTCATTTTACATGGTATGTAATACTTTATATGTATATCCGAGTTTGATTTGTCCCTGCCTTTCTCATGGCACAGACTGTGGAAGTCCACCCTCCACCGGTTTTATTCTCCAAATACCAGCGTCGCCACCCATAGATCCATTCCTTCTAAACAGGATTCCTTTGTGTTTATCCCACGCATGTTTGAATTCCATTACCGTTTTTATCTCCACCACCTCCCGCGGGAGGGCATTCCACATATCCACCACCCTCTCCGTGAAAAAATACTTCCTGACATTACTCCTGAGCAGGGGCGTAGCCAGACTTCAACGGGAGGGGGTTCAGAGCCCGAGGTGAGGGGGCACATTTTAGCTCCCCTGGCGCCGCCAACCCCCCCCCCCCCGCTGCCATTGCCGACACCCCCCGCTGCCGCCAGCACCACCTCCAACAACTTCCTTGCGCAGTCCCTTCTCTGTCATAGCGCTTATAAATTTGTGAATGTGGTCCAAAACAATCCAGACAGTAAACTAATTAAAATTAACTAAACTTAAGAGGTCGAAAATGATGTTTTCTGTGGGTGTAGCGATGGGTGTGCAGGAGCGGAGGTTTTCAGCGACCGTTTCTGAGCATGGCGCCATGTGACCCCCTTACCTACATTCTTTTTGATCTGTCCAAGGAAAATATTGGAAAGTTTCCTAAAATGAACTGTCATAAAAGCAGGTACTCAGTATTAGGGAAAATATATATGATAGCCCACAAAAAGGCAAGATTTTGTCTGAATACCGCATAGATCAGTGATGGGCAACCTTTTGAGCTTGGTGTGTCAAAATTCGCCAAAAAACCGAGCATAACTTGGGTGGTGTGTCACTTCGAGAAAAAAACCATAATTTCGCGATATTTATAGTTTAAATAACAAAAATGTATAATTGTAATATATAACTGTATTTAATAAACCAAAACCTATTTATTTAACTTACCTGCTTAGTGACTTCTTTGTTCATCTGTCAGTCGGTTTCTTTTGTTGGTCTTGATATTATTTAACTTGTGTGGGGTGCCGTGAACTAAGATAAGTGAGGGGGAGGGGGAATTCTTTAACTAATCTGCCTATTAGTGACTTTTTTGTTGCTGAATTTCATTGGCTAAATCTTCAATTGAAGGTTGGTATTTTGTACACTTCAAGCCCAAGCAAGCACTACTAACTTCATCTTTCAATCTGTTTCTTTTGTTGGTTTTGATATTATTTAACGCTGAGAATAAGGTTTCACAAAACTACGTAGAGGGAAAAATTGTGAGTAAAGCCATTGCTATATTTTTCAGGGTGCTAAAAGTGTCTGGTAATCGGATCCAGGCACTCCAAATTTCCTGGTAACTCAGATATTCTCTTAATAATTGCATCTTTATTCTGCATATCGTGAAATAGAACTGGTGCACATCTTAGGAGAGTTTCTTTAATAAATTCTCCCTCACTGAGTGCTTTTCCATGCTGAGCTATGGAGTGAGCAATGCTCAAACTTGCAGATGTTAAATTTGTAGAACCTTTTACAAATTTAAGGATGGACTTAGATTGGCTCTTATAAAAGTGTAGCTGCCTGGAAATGTATTCCTTCCTTTCATCCTCACTTTTTTTCAAGAGCTGGGAATGATTAGTTTCAAAATGTCTATTTATATTCCACGTTCTGCTTACTACCGTTTCAGTACATAGAACGCAAAATGATCTGCCATTTTTTTCTATAATGCCATACATCTCGGTCCATGTCTCTTGAAAGGGTCGGCTACTGCTACTACCACTTCCTTTACTTAACCTTGGTTTTTTATTTTTTGGGTTCTCCATCAGGGGGGCAGTGACAGAAGATAGAATTATAGATAGCCTGTTAGCCCTGCAGGCAATTAGGGGTTAACTAGCCTAACTGACCACCTTATGTAAATTAAGATGGCTGCCGCTATTTCTAATGGCGGGAAACGGCACCCATAGCACATGCCCTCGCCTCTCCCAGCCTCTCCCTCACCTATCTCAGCAATGATGGTCAATTAGAAATCCACGACACCCCAGAACAGTAGATTGGATGATGGTTGCTGTGGTTATGTGGTAATGGCGATCACAGGGCCCCCAGAGATGCGTCCCCCACGGCATTCCGCTGCTCTCTGCTCCGCCGGCCGGAAGTGAGGTCAAAGATCCCCTAACGGCCGTGCAGGAGCCGGGGCAGAGGGAGCAGCAGGGAGGGAACAAGCGGAGGACTCGGAGGGAGCCAATAGGAGCGCACACGGCACCCCCCCAGCGGGTAAACATGCACCGGGGGGGGGGGGGGGGGGTGATTTCGCCGGGGGGGGGGGAGGTCGCGCTGCACCTGGGGGGGGGGGACGCATCGGCGATCCGCCCCGGGGAACGCCGCTGCTTCTCTGTATGCGGCCACATGCGGCCGCGTGTCACCGAAAATGGCTAAGCGTGTCAGTACTGACATGCGTGTCATAGGTTCGCCATCATGGGCATAGATACTGTTCACAGACATGCTCACAAGAATGTACCTTTTCTTTCCATGTTTACTCCAAATAGAGGTTGATTTAAGTCCAGGCTGTAGTCCTAAACAATAGTTCTACTTTTCCCACAGGATTCCATAATATACTGTTTAAAAACTACTTTGACATGCCCAAACAGTTAAAATCTCATTTACAACATGCTCACCATCTCTTTCTTTCTTACCTACTTAGCAGACTTTGTATACGTTTATTTTTAGTTGTATGATATCTCTTGCAGTTTCTTAATTGAAACTGATTTTATCTAACAAAGTAAATTTCTGAACCACATGATAATAAAATGACAGAATATAATTTTTTTTGTTACATTTGTACCCTGCGCTTTCCCACTCATGGCAGGCTCAATGCGGCTTACATATTATATACAAGTACTTATTTGTACCTGGGGCAATGGAGGGTTAAGTGACTTGCCCAGAGTTACAAGGAGCTGCCTGAAGTGGGAATTGAACTCAGTTCCTCAGTTCCCCAGGACCAAAGTCCACCACCCTAACCACTAGGCCACTCCTCCACTGTTGCTACTATTTGAGATTCTACATGGAATGTCGCTATTCCACTAGAAGTCGGCCCTTGCAGATCACCAATGTGGACTCGCAGGACGTCAGACTCACAGAAACAGAAGCCTGCGCAACCTTCTACATGGAATATTGCTAGTGGAATAGCAACATTCCATGTAGAATGTCCAATAGTAGCAACATTCCATGTAGAATCTCCAATAGTATCTATTTTATTTTTGTTACATTTGTACCCTGCGCTTTCCCAGGCTCAATGCGGCTTACATGGGGCAATGGAGGGTTAAGTGACTTGCCCAGAGTCACAAGGAGCTGCCTGTGCCTGAAGTGGGAATCGAACTCAGTTCCTCAGTTCCCCAGGACCAGAGTCCACCACCCTAACCACTAGGCCACTCCTCCACTCCACTGTTGCTACTAACTGTTGCTACTATTTGAGATTCTACATGGAATGTTGCTATTCCACCACTGTGGCCGCACAGGCTTCTGCTTCTGTGAGTCTGACGTCCTGCACATATGTGCAGGACGTCAGACTCACAGAAACAGAAGCCTGCGCAGCCTTCTACATGGAATGTTGCTAGTGGAATAGCAACATTCCATGTAGAATCTCCAATAGTAGCAACATTCCATGTAGAATGTCCAATAGTATCTATTTTATTTTTGTTACATTTGTACCTCGCACTTTCCCACTCATGGCAGGCTCAATGCGGCTTACATGGGGCAATGGAGGGTTAAGTGACTTGCCCAGAGTCACAAGGAGCTGCCTGTGCCAGGAATCGAACTCAGTTCCTCAGTTCCCCAGGACCAAAGTCCACCACCCTAACCAATAGGCCACTCCTCCACTCCATTTCCTTTAAATGATAAGTTTTGAGCGATCAAAAGATTTTCAATAGATTGAACGTTACAAAAAAAAAAAAAACAACAGGTTAAAACTGTATTATAGTCAAATGCATACTGAGTCTTTAAAAAATGTTGAAAGAAATTGGCCCAGTTCATTAAGGTGATTCAGAATTCTGTTCTGTAATTTCAAGGGCAAACAAAAACAGGAAAAACACCTCCATGAAAATCTGAACAAATCATGAAGAGTAGAGATGGCAACACAAGTAGCAGTTCCGGGAGTGTTTATAAGAAGATCCCACATGGGAAAAAAATCCAGGAAAAACACCTGTATTGACACCGAGCAAGGTGTGTTTCCTGGATTTTTACCTGTGTAGGATCTTCTTATAAACACTCCTGGAGCTGCTACTTGTGTTGCCATCTCTACTCTTTCTGATATATTCTTATAATCTCAAGGACCATAAATGAATTATCCTAATTATGAGATTGTTGTGGTCAGGGCCCATGCACCGCACGCAGATATGATGAGCATCTGACTGGGACATATTTTAGCTGCATTGGGGACATTTCTAAAACCCCGGACGTCAGGTGCCATCCTGTGTCTTGTCCTTGGACTTAGCTTTGTCTTTTGTTTTGGATTTTTGTGCTTAGGGAATGTTGAAGCAGAGTGAGAGCAAAGTCCATGTGGAGCATAGAAGTGGAGAAGAGAAACTGGCTCATGGGTAATCTGGTGGCCAGTTAGCACTAGGGGGACACATTCGCACATGCCCAGAAAGGTCTTCCAGACTTTTCTGGGCTCTAGAGAGCAGGTCTGGAATGGCGCCATCAAGAGACTAATGTCATCTATATGTGGCTGCCTTATCCTGCTTGCACACGTAGAAATTAATTATCCTAATTATGAGATTGTAGAAGAACAGGGTGCCCATATTTAGGACTTGAATATCCCACATACTGGGACTTGTTTACCAAGCTGCATTAGGTGTTTAATGCACTTAATAATTAAAAATCCATATTAGGGGATGTGGCATGACGGGGACTGCACCTTGTACAACACAGATACGATTGATGTACATCAACTGCTAGCATGACAAATAATACAGAACAGTCAATAACATCTCTAGTGGTGTAGCTAGCTAAATTCCACATTATTGGGCATGCTAACGTGTTGTTGGGACCATTATTCCATGCTGACTGCCCTGGGAATGCCCACAACAGTTAATGAGAGGTTTTGCACTTAATGCAAGGAAGACTGGGCATCTACTGTGCTACTGTTTGAGTTTCTGCCATGTACTTCTGACCTGGGATTGGCCACTTCTGGAAACAGGATACTGGGCTGGATGGACCATTGATCTGACCCAGTTTGACTATTCTTATATTCTTATGCCCTTTAACTTTGGCTATTGACGCATATTAAGTACAAACTGTATGTTAAGGGCCTACTGTCAGTTAGTAAAAAGGCTACAAATATTCTTAACAGAGTGTGCACACCCCTATAGCCAGAATGAGTAGTGATTAGGGTCTCCTAGTGATCTGAGCACTGGGACTCCATACTCACTATTGGTAGGTGCTCAGTCAGGCTGTTTCCAGCTTGGGCTTTGTCAGCGTTCATCAGTTAGGGATCCTCTAGGCTTTACTCCTTTGCTGGAGGACTCCACCACACCAGATCAATTCTGCTTGTACAAAAGGACAGGCCCATAGGTGGGCCTTCCCATCGGTAGGCCCTACTGAATGGCCATACATACTAAAGGTTGTTTGAGTGGTCTTTCTTGTGGACTGAGGGATAACAATTTTTTTGTGGTTTATCTGTGGTCGTATGTTAAGAGATTGATGGTGGATGGTTCCACTTTTTCTTGTGTTTGTTTTTAATTATTAGATTAATTGGGATGGGTTATTTTATTTCTTAACCTTTTATTTGATGTGGAGCATTTAAAATTGCTATTAATAAATGTTTTTATTCCTGTGGTTTGAGGTGGGGGGGGGGGAGTTCTAATATGACAGTGATATCTTATAAGACTCGGTATAGATTTAAGAACCCTTTAATTGATTGTTCTACAATTAATTCTTTGATATGTGAGTACAGGCTATGGTACATATGGTAGGAAACTATAACATTAAGCAGAACCATGACTCCTGTTTAAGATTTGTAAAATGTGAACCTTCATAGTTGATTGCTGATGACTTTATACCTGTACCAGTTTGTTATTTCAATACTCACTTTGCTTGTAATAAGATCAAAAATTTCAAGGGTCTTATGGGAAATAGGCGATTCTGCTGTCTAAATAATACAGGCTAAAATGCATAAATGTAGGTGTTTCATTGATGTACATAAGATTCTCTATGCTCTCAATGTGGAAGAACAATTATAGAAATACGTGAAAGAGTAAATAATATGAAACTAAAACTTTTTGACTACATAATTCTTTATACCTTCTTTTATAGCAAACCCAAATTAACTCTATTCCTAATGAGACCCATTTTAAGTTAAAAAGTGCCTACACGTATCCAGTAACAGTTGTTGAGCTGATTTAATACTCATGGATGAAGAATGTTGTGTGAAGTGAATCTGAAGCAAAGGAAAAAATGCTGAACATGGAGTAAGCAGAAGAATTCCAGGATAACATTATTCAAAGGTACAGATTGGGGGAAGGTTATAAGAACATTTCAGTAGGTTTGAATAACTTCCTGGAGTACTGTCTGGTCCATCACTGTAAAGTGCAAACACTTTGGTTACCACCAAGTTTTGCTTTCAAAGACAGTAGCGGAAGTCTTGCAGCCCATCTGCATGTTCCTCCCAGTATTCTCCGAAGTGACTCCTATGTCCACCCTGATACACTCAGGCCTCCGCTCCCCCCCTACCCACTGCTCTCTCTAACTGCCTGCCAGGTACTGGGAGATCTTGCAGCTCATCTGAATATGCCTTCAATAATACAAAACAAGCAGGGGTGACACCTTGAGACTGAAATTTTGTTAGGCCGGCCAGTTTAACAAAGCACCCATCCCTTCCATACTTGCAACATCCGTCCTATGCCCCGCTGAACAGGAATGAGTCTCACGTAATCCAAAGAATTTTACACACAACACACTTGCCCAACATTATAAAAATAAATAGCACTCAGAATAAAAAAAAACAAACAAACAACTTTGTACCCAATTAAATGCCAAACATGAATCCCAGCATAATAATTATTATCCTCAGTACAATTGTAGACTGATAGAACCCCCCCCCCCCCCCTTTCAATTTCTACTGGCCCCATAAGGGTGGTAGCTCACCGTAGGCTCTGATCTCCTTTATGATGGCATTGGCCCTTGGTAGTGAGATCCCTAGTAAGAAAATAGGGTCCCAAGCACTGAGCCACAGGGGAGATATCGGCTTTCAACTAGAAGATTTATCAACAGATAGCAGCAAATCCAAATAAATACCCTTAACTTAAAAGATAGACAACAGCAATGGATGTAATCAGCCTATGAGAACTCCAGACTAAAATCAGCTGGCTAAATAAATTTTCTCTTTCTTTCTGTGGTCCATCTTAGGACCACATGAATCCATAAGCAACATAGTGGATAATGGCAGATTAAGAATGAAATGGTTCAGCCCAGTAGGGTAAGAAAATAAGTGTTGAAGAGCATAGGTCCAAATCAAAGTAGGGTATACACAAAAAGTAGCACACATGAGTTGTCTTGTTGGGCAGACTGGATGGACCGTGCAGGTCTTTTTCTGCCGTCATCTACTATGTTACTATGTATGTATGTTGCCATACTGGGACAGACCGAAGGTCCATTAATCCCAGTATCCTGTTTCCAACAGTGGCCAAGCCAGGTTTTATGCTGCTTATCCTAGAAATAAGCAGTGAAATTTCCCAAATACAACTTAATAGTGGCTTTTGGACTTTTCTTTTAGGAAATTATCCAACCTTTTTAAAACCCTGCTAAGCTAACTGCTTTTACCATATTCTCTGGCAACAAATCCTAGAGTTTAATTACTTGAATGAAGAAATATTTTCTCTGATTTTTTTTTTATGTTTACTACTTCAAAGCTTTATTGAATGCCCCTAGTATTTTTAGAAAGAGTAAACAAGCGATTCACATCTATCCACTCCACTCCAGTCAGTATTTTATAGACATCTATCATATCTTCTGCCACTTTGTGCAGGTTACTCCCATGTTGGTTGCCCCAATACTTCATTTTCATCTTTTTGCCATTGAGATCATCTGTGAAATTTGTGTACTTTGGAAATCCATGTGCATATGAATCTCTCTGATGCATATTCCTTGTGGATATCCTGAAAACTGGCCTTTCTAAGATGGATACATGAGGGATGTATGAAGAAAAGTAAGTTTGCATCCAATGAGTTTCTGGAGGAATGGAGCATACCTTACTTTTTCATGAATGTCTTTGCAAGTGGAGGGGATAGCAAGGAACCACCCCTTTTTTGTCCCTTCCTCAATGCCTGGAGATGGTAGAGGATGCAGAGAGGGGAGAAAGTTTTAAGGATATCCTCCTTTTTTTTTGCAATTTACTGGAAACCGGGCCTTCCAGACTAGGATGGACTCACCTTGGCTTCAGGAATGGTTTATAAAGGGATGTTTGGCCCTTGTCTGCTGTCATGTTTCTATGTTTCTATTATGTATGTATTTATTTATTACATTTGTATCCCACACTTTCCCTCAATGCGGCTGAGAATGTTTATGAAAAAGTTAAAGACTAAGTGGGCTGTAGGGAATGCACACTGTCTACAGTATATGCAAGCCAGACACTAATGGTCAGGTTTTATTGCAAAACACCTGAGTAGCCTCATGTGGTTGACAGTAGATAAGGGATTTTTAAAGATAACCACCAGTACAAACAGCCTGTTCAACTGGTATACGTTAATAAAAGATCAGTTTAATTCTCCCCATCTCACCGCTTTGGTGAATGCTTGGTCCAGAGATACAGGAGAGAAGAAGTGACAGTTAGTACCTATGCTGGACACCTGTTTTGAAAAGATCCCTTGTATGGCGAGAAGGGCAGACTTACAAGAGTTACAGTATAGAATATTACATAAATCCTATATCACACGGGAGTGAAAATGCATATGTGGCAGGGGGACAGTTGTGGAAAATGCATAGTGGCTACAGGGACTTGGACACAGTCCTTTTTGGAATGTATTAAACTGACCAGTTTATGGCAGAGGGCTTTAAAATTCTAGAGAAAATATGTGGTCCTATTCCCTGTTATTGTTGGGAATTGAGTCTGCCTTACGAGACACTGGGTTGCATGAATGTATATTAAATTTGTTCACTTAGCCTTACTGGCGATAAAGAAAATTATTATGAAGCAGTAGATAGGTAATTAAGCTCCCAGCCAGTGGGAATGGATACATCAGATGTAGGATATGGGGTGCTATATGACTTGTGCAGTGCCCGGAGTAAGACCAACCCTGTCTGGGCATATTACAGACACTTATAGCACAAGTTCCAAGACGCTTGTTTGGAAGCCCTTGGGGGCAGACAGTGGGAGAGAGGGATGAGTCATCTCTCTTCTCTTCACTTATGGCGCCGTGTAACTGCTCCAAGATTGTCAACTTTTCTGGAGGAAAGTATCCACACACATACAAATAAGGAGGATATGAATGATTCAGCTGTATATGCTTGAATGTGAGAATGAGTGGAGGAATGACTGGAGAGGGCACAAGTTTGAAAACTGAAATTGGAGTAGTCCAGACTTGGAGAGGCAGTGTAGAAGTTGGCGGGAAGGGCTTGGCCTGTAATATTAACTACTGACCGAGCTCTTTCCATTTTCCTTTTCCTCTTTGTTTTTGTTTTATACTGTATGTTTATAAGACTTCTTGCCTGTAATGTGGGACTACTTATTGGTATTCTTGTACATTTCTACATGATTAGTTTGGTGTGATTCCTCATTTATAAGTGGCATTTTCTTCTTTTTGTCTGACTAAAGTAATTTTTACTGTGTATTCTGGATGCTACTCTTCAATTTCAATAAAAACAATTTACAAAACAAATAAATGTAGAATACTAGCATAGCAATTAATTATTCAGGCATGTGCATTTAAATTCTTCAAATATTGAAGCACATACATTGAAACTGTATTGTTGCTTTATAGGAAGCCATCGTAGGCTCTCCGACTAAAGAGTAGTATGTGCCCTAACTAAGATACCCAATAACAGATATTCTGCAGAGTTCTGAATGACTTGTAAGTAAGGAGTCCGAAATAAAGCAAAATAATCTAATCTTGAAATGACTCGTTATTATTGCATGATTTGAAACTGGTTGGGCTGCAATAAATGTCTCAATTTACATACCAGTCTCAGCTCAAAAAAGGAAGAGGAAACAGTGGCTTATATCTTTTTATAAAACACCAACAGTGAGTATCAATCTGTAGCTCTGAGGCTTTGCTGAGGAAGAAACTGGTAGGGTCAAATCATCCAGCAACACAACAGAGAGAGGTGAAGAATGATATTTTGTATTGGTACGAGTTATCCATAACAACTTGCTTTTTTCACAGTTTAAAATAAGCCTGTTTTTTTTTTTTTGTCAGCCAGTCATGGATGATCTGCAAGCTCTGACATACTTGCACAAAAGATCCACAAGATTAATTACTTGAAAAAGAATGTGTTTATCGTTCGCATTAATCCAAAATCAAAGGCCCTTAGTTCACTAGGCACTAGCAAGAGGCTGCAGATAGACATTAAACAATAGTACAGACTTGGGGCACACCAGAAAGCAATGGCTTCCAAGTGAATTGTTTCCCTTCAAAAATCATTTTCTGCCGAATGTTAGTAAAAAAAAAAAAGGATTGAAACCATGACAGCATTGAACTACCCATCCTCAAGGCATCGGGATTGAATGGTCCAGTATGTGAAAGGCTGAAGGATCAATGGGGCTTGGTTATCTTTGGTTAATATCTATATAACATCTAAGGGAATCAGTAACTAAAAGCAACATTTCAGTAACTGCCCTGACAAGGATCCAAAAGAGAATGCTCTTCTAAAAAATCTACCAGCTGGAACACAACACATTTCTCTGCCAGTTTGGCCAATAAAAGTAAATTAGAAACTGGGCAATAGCTAGTTATGGATGACGCATCTAACTTGTCTTTTTTTTTTTCTAATTTGGTTGAACTATTGCTCATTTAAGGAATGAAGATAAATCCCCTAAAATCATGGAAGAGTTAATCAGTTTTACAAGGAATGGGAGCCTCTTTAATTCGCAGCTGTTTAACCAGACAAAAAAAAAAAAAAGCAAGGACCCAGAGCTAAGAAAGTTTGTACTTCAGATGTTGATATGGTTGAAAAGGAGTCCCAGACCAAAACACCACAACGGGAAGTCATGACTGGGAATAACAGCCCCTGATGACTCTGTTACTAGTCTGCAACCTTTTTCTTTAAATAAAAAGTTTGGTAAAACCTCAGCTGCCAGAATGTGCTATAGTGCCAACTAATCTCTTAACAGTACCGAGTAGTTCCATGAATTATTTAGGGTCCCTTTTACTAAGCTGCATCAAATGCTAACAGGCGCTTAACGCAGGAAAGATGGCCTAATGCAGGATGCGCTAAAGTGTTCTGCATTAGTTTTACCATTTGTGTGTGCTAAACCCGCGGTATTTTTCTGGAGGGAGCCTGTCAGGGGAGGAGAGGGTGTGGAAGCGGTATTCAACTAGCATTCTGACATTGCCAGTGCACTAACTGGTTAGCACGTCTATAATGTGGGAGTCCTTAGCCCACTACTTATTCTCTTCCAGCCCCTTCCCATCAGGTTTTTTTTTACCCAGATCCTCCCCATTAGCCTCTTCCCACAAGTCTGTCTCCATCTTCTCCCTATTAGTCTCTGTCTCAGCCCTTCCCTACTAGTATGTCCACCTCTTTAACACTGCTTTTGACTCCTAACTAGAGAGTTGCACGGGGGACAGAAATCTTACCCATCCCTGCCTGTCCCTGCTGGAATCTTACCCGTCCCCACCCGTCCCCGCTGGAATCTTACCCATCCCCGCAAAAATTTAACCCATCCCAACCCGTCCCCATAAGAATTTAACCCATCCCCACCCATCCCCATAAGAATTTAATGGTACATAAAATAAAATTCCAGTCAGCTCTCTCAGTCTCTCTCTGGATTTGAGCCACAGCACTGTAGGCAAGGAAGGAACGGAAATTGGAACACTCTGGTGTGCACATGTAAGACTGGTTTCCGATTCACTTGCACTATGTGCTGAGAGGTCGCCACATGCAAGCGCCTGTAGGTCAGGTGACATCTGATTCTCATGCCTGTGTCAGAACTGAGGTCTGTGCACCAGCCTGGTAGCAAAGAGGATTAATAGTAACATAGTAAGTGACAGCAAATAGACCATCCACTCTACCAATAATCACACTCATGATCAATTCATCATTAAATCAACGAGTGTGATATTATATACTTGATTATGGTCTTTCTTTCGTGTTTCTGGAACAAAGACCACAGAAGTCTATCTGGCCCTATCCTTATGTTCCAACTACTGGAGTTGCCGTTGAAGCCCACTCCAGTCTATTCGTCTTCTCACTTGTGGGACACAGACCGTAAAAGTCTGTCCTACACTGTCCTCATGTTCCAGCCACTGAATTGCTGTCTAAACCTTTCCAGCCCATCCTAAACCAGATTGCCATGTATGAGACACAGACCATACAAGTCTGCCAGGTATCAGCCCTAGTTCATCACAGCCAGAGTCGCCATCTAAGCGTCAATTGACACAGCCACACACATGCAGCCATTTAAGGTTAGGTTTTATATAACTTCCATTTTCTAATTAGAGATCCTCTGTGTTCATCCCACGCCTTTTTGAATTCCGTCATCATTTGCCATGAGTGGGAAAGCGCGGGGTACAAATGTAACAACAAAAAAAAATGTGTGACTCTACCACCTCCTTAATGGAAGACTTTCCACATTTGTGCTGTTAAAGCAAGGAAGAAGAGGAGGAGGAGAAGACAGCACTCAAAGAAATTGGTATTCAGCAGATGAGAGGCTGGTGCAGCTTACACTTCTATGAGAAGACCGAACTGCTTCCATCCCCGCGGGAACCCCGCAAGAACTGCCTCCCTCCCCGCGGGAACCCCGCAGGAACTGCCTCCGTCCCCGCACCCACGGGATTCCCGCGAACCCCGTTCCCGTGCAGCTCTCTACTCCTAACCTCTACTCGCCCTGTCCTTTATCCTCAGCTATTTATTCCCTTACCCTTAATTGTTCTGTCTGTTTACCTGTCTTATCTAGATTGTAAGCTCTTTGAGCAGGGACTGTCTTTTTTGTGTATGGTGTACAGCGCTGCGTATGCCTTGTAGCGCTATAGAAATGTTAAGTAGTAGTATGTCACTCACAATTTCAGTCCTTCTTATAGGGAAAAAGGTCTGTGGTTTCTCACACAGTGGAAAAGTACTAACAAGCCTGTGTGAAAAACAGCTCAGACTAGAGATAAACTTAAACTCTGCACTATTTGGCAGGTGTCGAAAACAACTTTGAACTCCAAATGAACCTGATATGTGAAGGAAGGGTGAAATAGCTCAGAGGCTTGCTAAGAATACAGCTGTTTTCCCAAGAATAAAACACAGGGTGCTTGATTTGCATTGAGACTTACTTAACCTAGGACATGTTTAGGTGCCAGGATTGCCGAGACAGACATCACCCTGCCAGCTTGTAATGGTCCCCTGAGCAGTATGGTGCAGGAGTGTGCTGTGAACTTGTCTGTACAGTGCAGTATCTTTTATTGTGTTTCTTACTATTCTGTTGCCTTGTTCATGCATAATAAAATGATACTTTTTGCCCATTTTACCACTAATATCCTTGGTAATTACGACACATCACCAAGCTTAGTTTACGTCTCCCCAATCACTCCTGACTAGTTTCTCTCTCACAAGCCACTCCTCAGTAGTTTCTCTCTCCCCTAAGTTGCCAACCCAGCAATCCCTCGCTTTCTCTCTTCAGCTTCCCCCTATTTATTTCTCTCTCCATAGAGTTTTCCTTTGAAAAACTTAACAGATGTCAAAGTAGTCCTTTTCTCATGATCTTTGGCAGCCATTTGTCCAGCCTGGGATAGGGCCAGGAATAGGGGGAAGCAGAACAGAAGGGAGGGCATTTAGGAAGGAGCCACAAAGTAGCAGGCAATGTTCCCTCTAAGCTGTGTGGGAGTCCTCCAGCAGAATTCCTGCCAGTGGTGGGTAATGCCTCAATGTAGTGTTTTCAGTCACTAGAGTCAAGCAGGTCTTCTGGAGTCCTGCAGAATTTGCCTGTCCCTTGTTATTGAAAATGTGATGTTGAAACAGTATTGCCTCTGGCAGGAATGTAGGTAAAAGACTCCTGTACAGCTTAGAGGGAACATTGCTTACTGTTGTACTTCTGTGGCCCTGTCCTAAACTTCTTCCATTTTGTCCTGCTTTCCCCTATTCCTGGCCCCTTCATAAGTACCTTTTCTCTTGATTTCCCCCTTGGTCTTTTCCTGAAGACCATTCTCTTGCCCTTTACCCAACACCCTTGGTCCTTCTTGAGTCCCTTTTCAACTTCTATCTATGGTCCCTTCCCTGGTCTTTGCTTCCTGCACTTTACTGAGTGCCACTCCCTACTACCCCTTTCTAGGCGCTTTCTCTCATGTCTTCCTCATGTTCATGACCCTTTCTGCACTTCAGAATTTCTACATTCCCTACATGGTACTGTTTTCAGTGCCTTCTCCCCTGCTTCCTCCACAGGTGACATCTTCCTGGTCCCATACTCTCTCCCCAGTTCTATCCCTCCTATCCTCACCTTATTGCTCCAACCTCCCCCCCACAAGGGTTCTTCTTCCTGTATTCCTCTCCCTAAAGGCCCCTTCATTTTTCCATTTTGTGCTTCTATCCTATGTTGCCTCTTCAGCCCGTCTTTCTCCACCACTACAGGGATAGTATTCATTCATTGCCTCTTTTCTCCCCTACTGTAAGTCAGCATAGTAGTCGGAGCTCATGCAACAGTGTCTGGAAATATTGATCAGTGTTATCACCATCTTGTACATGGAGCAGTAGCTAATGAAGATGCTGGTGGCAGTATGGTTTTCCTCCTCATCTCTCTGTGGCATCTGACTCCTGGTGACGGTGATCAGCTATTCTAGTTTCCATTTGCTTTCTGTCCTTTTCAGGCTCATGGTGTTGGGAATCGTCTTTGCCTCCTGTCCATGATGATTTCTGCTTCTTATGATAGCAATCGGCTGCGCTCTTTCACTTCCTGTTAGAGTCTTGAGGTGAGCAGAAATCAGCTGCACGCTATCCCTTCTCCTCTCTGTACAGATTTAGTCTCCATGAGGCAGCAATTTTGCTTGTGTAGCATGAGCAATCTGGGGCTTGGAGCAGAGGAGAGGTCACCCTGTTCTTTTTCTCAGCAGTGGCATTTTGGTTGTCTCCTGTCTGGGGGACCCCCTATGATGGTCTCATAGACCTCAGATTGGAACCAACGATCTAGCACTTTTATTTGATAAATTGCTAGAAAACAGAAGGGTTTCCCCATAAACATTCCAAACATGTAAAAGGCTCCTTAGCCGCAGGTACAGTCTTAAGAAAATATGTTCACAGAATAAATAATTTGCAGTCTCTTGTATTTTTACAAGTTTTTATGCAGAGTTTACCTAGTGAAAAATAATTGCTTACTTTTTCAGTGTGAAGCAGGCAATCAATGATTCCAAGTTTAAGTTTCCCATCACTCTGATAAACAGTTTGGCTTTACAGTTCAGCAGATACCATCAGTGCTGTTTCAGTTTTGCAGTCATCCACAGCCAGTGTTTCTGATTGTGCTTCAGTAGAGAGGTGTGGTAGCCGTGTTAGTCCACTCTTAAAGGTTATCAATAGAAATCACTGCACCAGTGATTTCACAGTAAGAATACTGAAAGGTAATTTTAAAACAATACAGGAACGTAAGAGCTTTGAAATAAGAATGATTGAATATTTTGACACCCAACAAACAGGGCTTAATAAGGATCTGGGTCAGGGGTGTGCTGGTAAATTTTTAACAAGGGGATCTCTCTCCGGGCATTGCCGGCCCTGAAATTTGGGGGTGGGGTGGGAATACATACCTCTCTCTCCCCTTCCTTGTGCGGACACGCTAGGCATACCTTTGCCGAGCCCCACCAGCCAATAAATGGACTGCCACCATTCTCTGCTGCTTGTTTCTGGCTCTGAGCAGCATAATGGAACCTTCTTGTGCTTGCATGAAAAGTTCCAGCCTGATGCTCAGGGTCAGAAACAAGGAGCAGGGAGCAGCAGCAGTCTATTTACTTGGCTAGTGGGGCCAACATCACTGCCAGCAAAGTAAAAGAGAATTCAGGAGGGGGCCCAAGCCCACATTTTGGGAGTCAGTTGTTAAAGTAGCCATGGGGAGGCCTACTTTAACAACCAGCTCCCAAAATTCTTAAAAACTTAACAAATGGCTCTCGCGAGCCCGTGAGAGCCTGCTCCAGCACACCACTGATCTGGGTTTTCTAACTCATTATAAAACATAAAGCTGTTATTCTCTGTTTATTTCTCTGTTTAGTACCCTCCTCTCACCTACCAACACCCATTCTGTTAGAATATCAATGAAATGCTTTGATGTCCCCATGCATACCCCATCCTCCCACTCTGTCAGACAGTCAAAGTAATGCTTTGATGTTTCTCTCATATATACTATCTGCTACCTCATTTGCTTATTTCCGATCTGAGGAAGAAGGGCAACCTTCGAAAGCTAATCAAGAAATGTATTAAGTTATGTCCAATAAAAAAGGTATCATCTTATTTTCTTTTCCATGTTTTATTTTGTTTGATTTCTATTGATTGTGCTTCTCAATCCAAGTGCTCTGGAGCCAACCAATTACTTAATTGATGATAACGGCATTCAGTTAATGCCAGAATTGGTTTGTTTATTCTCATTCAATCCGTGGGGAATGTTTAGCAGGACCACACATTAACCTGACTTATAATTATTGTTAGCACAGATTTGTAACCCTTTACCTGTCCTGACTTGGAAATACAGGTCCCGATATTCAAAACAATTCAACAGGCAGGAGAGGCTTTGGCCAGTTAAATTGTGCAAAGAGGATCAGGAGGAGATATTGAGCAGTATTTAACTGGGCACTGGAGTCTGGGGTAGAGCTAGATTATTTATTTATTTAATTTTATTTATTTATTAGGATTTATTTACCACCTTTTTGAAGGAATTCACTCAAGGCAGTGTACAGTAAGAATAGATCAAACATGAGCAATAGGCAATTAAAACAGTAAAAACTACATCAAGGCCTAACGGTACTTGTAGCTCTGGACAGGCCACGTCGGCCGTGGTATGCGGATTTGGTACAGCTTCTCGTGGAGCCTCCCCTGAGGGTTCCGATCATTCCCGGGCTCTTTCATCAAGGCCCGGTGCAGATGGAAGAGGTCTCCCACTTTGGTCTTATGGCCTGGCTCTTGAAAGGGCGAGACTGAGGAAGAAGGGCTATGACGATTCCGTGATTGCCACTTTGCTTCGCGCCTGCAAACGTTCCACGATTTCGGCTTATGCCTGGGTATGGCGTATGTTTGAGGCGTGGTGTGCCGAGCGTGCTTGGTCTCCCTTTAAGGCGTCTGTTACATGTTAGCCGTTTTGCAGGGTTGGTCTACAGCGGGGATTGTCTTATAACTCTCTCCGAGTTCAGGTCGTGGCTCTGGCCTGTTTTCGTGGGCGTATTGCTGGCACTTCCCTTGCTGCTCATCTGGATGTGGTAAGATTTTTGAAAGGTTCTCTTCAACTTCGTCCTCCTGTTCGGCGTCCGTGTCCGTCCTGGAAGTTAGATTTGGTCCTGAGTGCTCTTCAGGATCCTCCTTTTGAACCGTTGCGTTCCGCTTCTCTTAAAGATCTCACTTTGAAGACAGTGTTTATGGTGGCTATTTCCTCAGCACGCAGGGTTTCTGAGTTACTGGCCTTGTCATGTTGAGAGCCTTTTCTCCAGTTTTCTGAATCTGGTGTCACCTTGAGAACAGTGCCTTCCTTTTTGCCCAAGGTCGTGTCTTCCTTCCACTTAAATCAGCCTCTTTTTCTGCCTTCCTTTCGGAGAGCGGATTTTCCAGCTAACTTTACGATGCTTCGCCTTTTAGATGTTTATCGTGCTCTACTTAGGTATCTGCGGGTGACTAATGATTTCCGGTGCTCAGATCATCTGTTTGTTTTGCTTTCTGGACCCAGGCGGGGTTATGCGGCATCCAAGGCGACGATTACTCTCTGGCTTAAAGAAGCCATTTCTTCAGCTTACGTTTTGAAGGGTTCCATTCCTCCGGAGGCTTTACGAGCCCATTCGACTTGAGCACAGGCTGCTTCTTGGGTGGAAACAGGAGTCCTTTCCTTGAATGACATTTATCGGACTGCTACCTGGGCTTCTCGCTATTCTTTTGTTAAGCATTATCAGTGTGATGTGGCATCGAGGGAGGATGCTCGCTTTGGGGCGGCGGTGCTCTCTATTTAGGGATTTCTGTGGTACATCCCACCTGTTCCTGGATTCATCTGCTGCTGATGCTAAGGAAGGTAAAATTATGTCTTACCTGATAATTTTCTTTCCTTTAGTCACAGCAGATGAATCCAGGATCCCTCCCTGTGTTGTTTACTGATTTTTCGACTTGATTTCTGAACTTTGCAGACAGTTCAGCAAAGAAAAAAAGAAAAGAAGAGGACTTGGACAGAAGTCAGTGGATTCTGATTTTCAGTTTGACTCCTTTGAATGTTTTTTGAGTCATAGTTCTTTTGTTCCAGTTTAAGTTTTTTTGTATGGCTGTTGCCGCTTTGTTGTGAGGAGAGTGTACCTTTCTTTCTCCTTATTCTGCTTTGAGATATGACCTATACTGAAGGGACAAGGAACTGGGCGTCCAGTGTCACTGCTTTCAGTGTTCTCTATCTCCACCTGCTGGTAGGTGGATACAACCCACCAGTTCCTGGATTCATCTGCTGCGACTAAAGGAAAGAATTTCAGGTAAGACATAATTTTACCTTTTCTAACTGAAGTAAATCAAGATAAGTCATAGAGAGTAATAATTCTATGAGGTGAGTTTTGAACATATTGGATAAATACTTTTTTATCTTCTTACTTTTCTTTGTAATTTATAGATGTTTTAGAAATTAATTCAAAACATATTCACTTAGGAAATATGTATTGAATTTTAGAGGGTAATGATATATGAGGTAAATTTGATTGTATCTTTTTTTTTTTTTTTGCTGACAATGTATTTTCCTGGTAATGGCCAGCCTTTTTTTAAAATTTATTTGCATTTTAATTTAACTTCCATCTATTAATAATAAATGTTGAATATAAGAAAAAATTAGAATCTTAGATACAAGGAAAAATCTTTAACAAAATTATAAAAGAAAATAGAGCAGAAACATGTAGAAAACCCGCAGCCAGACTTCTCAGCACATTCTCTCTCTTGGGCATCCTGGGTTGATCTTTCACTACTTTCTTTGGAAATTAAAACATTCCTCAATTTCTTAGGTTCCATGAACATATAATTGACTGAATTCAAGGATACTATACAACGACATGGAAATACTAACTTAAACAATCCCTCTATTGCAAGAGTTCTTGTTTTTAAACACAGGAACTCTCGCCGGCGGGCTTGAGTATACCTGTTTAAATCAGGAAATATTCGGACAGTTTCCCCTAGAAATTTATCATTCAAATGTTTAAAGTATAGTTTGAAGGTATTAGTCTTATCCATTTCGAGTGCAAAAGAAACTATAAGGGTAGTCCTTTCTGTTACTAGTTCCATAGAAATTTTCTAGAAACTCTGTTAAGTTCAGTTCAGGTTGTTGTGGTTGAGGATTCAAAGGATTTAACTTTCTCCCAGTTATGTATTGAATTCGTACTTTAGGAGGGAATCCCTCTGCTGGGAGTCCCAAAATGTATTTAAAGTATTTACTTAGCATCAGTGGCATAGGAAGGGGGGGGGGGGGCGGTCTGCCCCGGGTGCACGCCGCTGGGGGTTGTCGGCTCCGCGCTGGTGCACTGCCCTCTCTGCCCCGGAACAGGTTACTTCCTGTTCCGGGACAGAGAGAGCAGTGAACCAGCGCAGAGCCGACACACCCCAGCAACGTGCAGTCGGGCCGGATCGGCCCTCCCGCCCGTCCCTTGCCGCAGGTATGCGCTCCGGGGGAGGGGGGTGCGCTCCAGCGGGAGGAGGGTGCGCTGTGCTGCACCTGGGGGGGGGGGGTGCGCAGCGGCGACCCGCCCCGGGTGTCAGCTCTCCTCGCTACGGCTCTGCGTAGCATATCCATAGCTGGGATTAGAGGTGATTTGGGAAAATTAATAAACCGCAAGTTATTTTTCCTCCCTTGATTTTTGAGGAATTCTAGCTTCCTTGCTAGAATTTCTCTATCCTTAACTACAGTCCCTGCAAAATTCTGAAGAATGGAAAGTTCAGTCCTTAAAGATTCCATTTGACCTTCTTGGGTTTGAAATTTCTCTGATAATTGTTTTTGAGTCTGTTTCAAATTATCTATATCTTGAGCAAAGGAATGAGTTACCTGAGAAAGCAGAGAATTCATACCCTGAATGGCGTCCCATAAAGAGTCTAAAATCACCACATTTGGTCTTTTCACCTCCCGTAGCACCGACGTAGCTCCCATTGGTATGGGGGTAGAAGTTGTCAAAACCCTCTGTTGTTCCGTTCCAAATGAGGAAAGATCAGTGACGAGGCCTCCTGGGGGCAGTAGGTTCTTCTCAACTTCGGGCGTTCCTTCCACCCTCTCCGTCAGAGTCATACTGCATCCGGGTCGTGGAGGGATTGTGTTCCCCGGCGGACTCAAAGAGATCGCCTCCGCGCTGTTTTCCGCCGAAACCGTTGCGGAACGTTCCGAAGCGGGTGTCCGCATGACCAATGGTTGGACCCCGAACTGCTCCAGAACTGCTTGTTGAGAGGGGGGAAGAATCCCAGGTAACGAGGAGGCTGACTCCCTGGGCTTTTCTTTCCGTTTCTCCATGACCAGCACAGGGTACGGACCCAACTTCTCCACTTACAATCTGGTGAGTCAGGAGCTCAAACTCATACGGCTGCTCTGATCGGCCATTTTGTCCAGGCATAAACTCTATATGGCCAGCCTTTTTTGATGTAATACGCATAGAACCGCAAGGTTAACAGCGGAATATAGAATATATTGTTATGTTGTTATATTATAAAAAGATTAAAAAGAACTAGCAAAATACGGGAACCCTGCAGAACTAAGCATGCAAAAGTTCACCATTTTTCCAGACTTTATAATTCCTATTGATCATAAATTTTTATATGACAGGGCAAAGAAACTTTTATAAATAACCGCTAAATCTCTACTTCTCTTAGGAGCTCTTTTGCTAACACTTAGCATTCAATAAAGGACCTTAGCATGTGCTAAAAGCTGCACATCCTATTTTCTACCTATGGGCCATGAGGCACTTAGTGTGCGTTATTGTTTGTTAATGCATGCTAAGCTTTAGTAAAATAGCCCTTTAATGACCTAGAACTCTGAAGAACAGTATATCCAGGTGGACAAAGTTTAGCTAGCGATACACTTTTTTCCTTTAAAAGCTAACTTTCAACAATTAAGTGAAACCCACATCTGAATCACCAACTAAGGGCCCTGTTTACTATGCAGCGTTATAGGCATGTTAACTTTTTTAACGCGTGTTAACCATAAACATGCCTACAATATCCCTATAAGCACCTACATGGTTAACGCGCACAGTAAGTGTAGGCACACTAAAAACACTAACGCACTTTAGTAAACAGGGCCTTAAGTCTCTTTTAAGTTGAATTTTATTATGCACAGATCTGATATTAAAATAACAACAAGGAATTGGAAGACGAGTATCTAAAGGAGGATACAAATGATCTAACTTAATGGTTCTTAAGTTAGAAAAATTCCTCTTACCATGAATGGCAGTAGATATTGTACATAGCAGATGATTACCCTGATCTATAGGAATATTATACTACTAGTAAAAGAGGCCCGTTTCTGGAGCAAATGAAACGGGCGCTAGCAAGGTTTTTCTCCCCAACACCCCCCCTTCTCCCTCCCTCCCTACCTACCTACCTGCCGACCCCTTCGTCGTTCTGACGCCATTGCTCCGCACCTCCTGAACGCACCGTACGCCATTGCTCTGCCCTCGGTGTGTGACGCCATTGCTCCGCCCTCGACGTCATCACGTTTGACACAAGAGCGGGGCCCTGAGACTTGGCGAATTCGGTGGCTTCACCACCATGAACCCTTCGAACCCGTCTTGAAGGAAGTGACATCAGTGGCTTGGCTTCACTGACATCAGTGTCTTCAGAACGTTGAGGGTGAGTTTTATTATATAGGATGTGAAAGAAGAGCAATCAACTAGCCACCATGTGTTGGCTGTTCGGAAGCTAAAGAAGACAAGAAAGAGCACACTTCCTACCACTTGTCCTACAGACTCCACTGTGCATTACGACACTGGTTGACCTACTACTACTTAACATTTCTAAAGCACTACTAGGGTTACGCAGCGCTGTACAATTTAACATAGAAGGACAGTCCCTGCTCAAAGACCTCACAAGATCTTTTCAGATGAAGCAAAGGACCTTTGATGAGCACCAGATTGCATGGTGCAGCTAATAGAGCAAGAGGCAAGAGTATTGTATCTTGTCCCCTTTAGCTTTTACATAGCCCCAGTGAGGTAGGCTAGGAGTTCTTGAATGTTGAGAGGGAGCGTTCCTTAAGCATTGGGTAGATGGAGGTGAGGTAGGAGTTCAGCCTATTGTAGTCTTTCGTGGCCAAATGAGAGGGGAGGATGAACACATGCACATTTGTTACATTTATTTATTTATTTATTTGTTGCATTTGTATCCCACATTTTCCCACCTATTTGCAGGCTCAGTGTGGCTTATAATGGTACCGTGGAGGCGTTCGCCAATTCCGGTATAAACAGTTACACAGTGATTTTATGGTAGAATAGGGTTAATGTGGAGCAAACATGTTAGGGAATCATATAGAGGAAGAGTTATCTTTAGTAGGGTGTCTCTCTCACAAATGGGCCATTCATTTTCACAAAACAATGCTTTAATCTTTACATATCTTAAGTTATCTTCGTACTAAAGACATTCTTTCCAGCTTGCTTGGTTATTTGTATTCTTCTATTGCTGTCTACTTATTTCTTTCCCGCTTCCCTTGTTTTGAATTTGTCTTTGACCCTTCTCCAGTCCCTTTTTACATTGACTTTTACAATATCTGTTTCCAGTTCAATTCATCTTTCTGTTGTATTTGCTTGGCTGGTTTTATGAAGCTTCCAGTGCCGATAGAGTCAGGGTCAATTAATTATAGTGGATTGCTGTTCTCTGGCCCTGCGAACTTGGAACCAAAAGAAAAGTGCTTATTCTTAATGGAGGTTATATTCCATCAGGAACACAGTTGTATCTGAAAACTTTATACTATGCATATGATAGTGGGGGAAAAGATGGGCAATACAGATGCTAAAAATTATGAAGAAAGAAAGCATGCTATTACAAAACTGCAGTGATGTTTAAAAGGTATCATGCAGAAACACACCAGAAACATCCAACTCGGTTATCTGTAGCTGTCAATTATTCAAGGCGCAGACACAAGATCTTGTGCATATAGGAGCCTGGGTTAGTAGTTTGGTTTAAGAGAGAGAGAGAGAGAGAGAGAAAAAGCATAGGTTAGTGCTAATATGTCTAGGCATTTTGTATTTAGCATGAGAGACCTTAGGTAGGATCTAGCCAATGAGAAGGCAGCAGGGGTGGAGCACTGGAAGGCTGCTCTATTCACAGGAAGGAAGGAGGTGATTGACGGAAGTTTCTATGCTATAGAAGTGAAGTTTCTGCATCTGGTGGGAAGCAGAAGATAAACCCCCTCCAAAAATGTCACAGTACACGTCTATAGGAGAAGCAGTTCCAGCAACTGCAGTATACATACACTGAGTCACTTTAATATTATGATTAAGGAAGTGTACCTTTCGAACTTCCTTCCCTGTCATCTCCTATCCTGATCACAGACACACAGAAAGCACAAAAGCACATACACATATATCAACATACATGCATGTGCAACCCCCACATGCATTTACATACAGAGAGTTTATAAAGAATTCCATGACTCATGTTTTGCACATTTCCCCCACGTTTCTAACGCACATACCATTCCTTAAGAGAAAAAAGTGTTTGCGTTTATTTACTTTCCAACATTAAATATTACAAATTTGTATTCTCATAATGTGTTCAATAAAACCCATTTGCCTGGCAATATCTCCCACGGGCAAGAATTTTGGAAAAGCTGCTTGTTTTCATTTTAATTCTTCCCACATCAATGTCATTCCTAGCCTGTTTGCCACCTTGGGTGGGTCGCAACTGCGCTCCCCCCCCCCCCCCCCGGCATGCCACCTCTGAAGCGCATTACACCCCCCCCAAAGCGCATCACCAGACTTTTCCTCGCAGCAAGGGGGTGTGTGGAGCAGGACGAGGCTGTCGACTCTGCCGGTCACCTGCCCCAGAAATAACATTAGAGGGGACAGGGGACCGACAGAGCCAACAGCCTGCTCCACGCACCCTCTTGCTGCCTGCGCCCAGGGAGGACCTCCATCGCCCCGCTCTTGGTTGAAAAGGCAACAGCGAAAGCTAGAAGGATGCTTGGGTGCATAAGAGGAGGAATGGCCAATAGGAAAAAGGAGTTGATGATGCCCCTGTATAAGATTCTGGTGAGACCTCATTTAGAATATTATGTACAATTCTGGAGACTGCACCTTCAAAAAGTGATAAACAGGATGGAGTCGGTCCAGAGGGCAGCTACTAAAATGGTCAGTGGTCTTCGTCATAAAGCAAATGGAGACAGACATAAAGATATCAATATGTATACTTTGGAGGAAAGGTGAAAGAGGGGAGATATGATACAACATCCTGCATTCTAGCTATCAGGGCAGGACACACCCTATCTCTGCTCAAAACCCTGATATTGCTGCAATCACACTAAATAGTATGGAATTTTTACTGTGCTGGCTGGTTTTAACATATTGTAGCCGTTAGCACAGGTTTACACTAATACTCACTGTAAATGAACAATTGTATGAAATAGGTGCTAACATTTACATTCATGTTATTCAATATTCAGCCAGCAGTGGTCAACATAAAAAATACTTGAAAATGCCCTGTTTATTGGGCATGCTGGAAATGGGCTTAGCATGCAGGAAAGTCCCGTGTTAGCACACGTTAAGCCCATACCCTAGTGTCCTTTAGTAGACATACCCAATAGTCTTGCTATGCCCTTCCTAGAAACTCATGGAAGGCTTTATCTTGATAATATAACGGGTTCAGGTTCCAGATAAAATCCTTTGACCCTCACATAAGCTCTTGGACCACACTGATTAGGGAGTAGTCTGAGACCACTGAGCCTTCTATGTCTGCTTTTTTTTCCAGGTGGGAAATAAATTTAATATCTAACAAAACATAGTCTAACCTGATGCACATTCTGTGCAGATTGCAGTTAAAGATGAAATCTTCCTCCCAAGGGTGCTACAGTCTCCAAGCATCTATAAGGTCTTGTTCTTTCTGGACAAAGTTTACTCTTTGGTCAGCATCCATGTCCATGAGCTTGCTAGGCTTTCAGTCTGAGGGTTCACTGCGATGAAAAAATCTCCCCAATTATTAGCTGATACTTGCTATACATCACCATTTTGGCATCTAGCTAGGAAAATAAATGTAATGATTATAAACATTTGGTTCTAATAAATTACAGGGGATAACAGCAAAATGGAAAGAGAACCCTTACAGAAAAGTAAGTCAAACCAGAAAGGAGTAGAAGTTGACTGAATGACGAGCCAACTCAAGAGATGGGTCTTTCTCCTGGTGCTTTGAATAAAAGTATTTGCAAGCAACATCTCCTGAGTTGGCTGTCATTCGGTCAACCTCTATGTTGTTCTGGTTTGTCATATAAATTACAGAACATCAACTTCTGTCCATATAGGTCTCTGATACCATAATATTTCTCCAGATCCTGCAACACTTTGTGCATTTGGGATGGTATCCCTTTCCATATTAGTATCACCACCTCCCTCCGCCTACTGTTATAGACTGAGACGTGCATTTCCCCTCACCCATACTTTCTGCAACTTTCTATGTTCTATAGCACGGACGTGTGTTTTTTGCAGGTAGGCAACGTCTGCCTTTATCTTTTTCAAGCATGTAAGTATTTTTGTTCTGTTGACTGGGAGTGAATACATCCATATTTAGACTCAATTGTTATTTCAACCATTTCACCTAATTGTTCTGTCTTGACACAGTCTTTATCTTCCTGCCTTCATGTGCTTCCCTGGCTGTCACACCTTTCTCTTACCCTCTGCAGTGGTCTGTCTGGGGTTCTGCTGGAAAATTCACGTGCGTCAAGAGGCCACAATTCACTTCACCTCAGTCAGTTCTGCCAGGTTCTTTGTGCTATGGGAACTTGTGCAGTTTCCTTCTTTCCCTTCCACAGGAGCCATGCACAGTTCGCTCTGCACCATCACTCTCAGTGTGCTGTGGTGCTACCTCCTGACCTGTGCTGCTCACTTTGCACTGTCATTTTCCTCTGGTGCCTCCACATTTAACTTATTTCTTTGAGGCTTTCACTTTAGTGAAGCATCCTTTCTAGTGGTGTTTGAGGGACTTTAAGCTACTTCCTTAGCGTGGTGGGTACAATGAACCTCAGAGCAGTGTGTCCATCTTGGTCTATGACTCAGCCCACCTCATGTTAAATAGTTCTAATGCACATTAAAATATGTTAATTAAAATGAATTTGTGAATCCCCCTCCACCCTACCCCCCCCCCCCGAAATTCCATTACTGTTTAACCTGTGGTGACTTACATATCACCGTGGTAACTTTAGGGGCCCTTTTTCAAAGCGGCGGTAGGGCTTCCACATGTGTAACACACGCCAAATCGACATTACTGCCCAGTTACTGCACCCACCCAGCAGTAATGTCGAAATTGGCTCGCACTTTTTCCTGTGGTAGAAAATTATTTTCTACCACGGGGGGTGTTCCCGGTGGTAATCAGCAGCACAGCCACATTGACGTGCACTGCATGAGAATCGCACGTGTAGTGCACGAGCCCTTACCACTAGGTCAATGGCAGTAAGGGCTCAGGCAGTAAATAGCTGCATGCTACCTTTAATTCTAGCGCTCAGCCATTTACTGCCCCTATTGAAAAAAGCCTTTTTTCACAGGTGCGGGAAAAAATGGCCTAGTGTCCGCCAAAAACATGTGCCCACACTACCACAGGCCACTTTTTACCGCAGTGTAGTAAAAGGATCCCTTACTGAGGTGGCATTAGGGCTGTTTAAATCATGTTAAGGGTCAAATAACGCAAGTAAGGCCCTAATTCTGCTGGATGAATTCCCCCCTTCACTGGTTTCTCTTTTTAATGTTTACTTCCTGTTCATACTCTTTTGTGCAACATTTTCTGCATTCACGCCATTGGCCCTGCGTGCTTGCAGTCCTTTTCCACCATGTTTATCCTTTCCACTCACATTGCTGCTCCCCGGTCCATTTCCCCATTTTTTTCTGTTTGGTTGCCTTTGTTTTTTTGATCACTCACCTAATCTCCATTCTCTTGATAGTTACCTGGCTAACCCTAGCTCTGTGACGTTACAGAACAAGACTGAAGCTTATCTGCAACCCTAATTTATTAATCAGATCTTGTCTGTTTACTGAATGTATGATTCTAACAAGCTTTGTGCCCCGGTATGAGTATCGTGCATCCTCTCATTTTGGATGAACAGATACATTTGGATTCCCTTGAGTCTCCTCATGGCCTCACCCCCACACAAAAAGTACAGGTAATGCTTTGACTTTCTAGTTCCCTGCAATCGTGATGATCCATGTGTGTTACCAATGATCACACCCTCATGGGAATGTATTCACTATCGCAAGGGGGTGCATAGGCTGAAATGGAATCAAGTTCTTAAATTTCATTCCCACGTTGTTTCCTGACATGCAAAACTTACACATGTCAGCATCTCTGCAGGATGAGAGGTGGGTACGCACGGATAAAGAGTATGATTTGGGCTGTTGGCACAAATATAAAAATAAGCATGAATATGGAAAAAAGCTGCAATAACAAAAGTTGTCTAAGGGAAAAGGGACTGGCAGGATGTTAATCTTTTGATTGTTCTCTCTCAAACGTTGCTGGATGTCAGGAGCAATTCTTTAAAAGTTGAACTTTTTGACAAACCACACTGGGTTTCTGTGTTAAACAGCAGCATACCTAGGAAAATTAGTTTTTGATAGAGCTGCATTTTGGACAAAAGAAAGCCGTCCTGGCAGCTTACTCTGTGTAGGTGGGTTCATTCTAGCACTCAATGAAAATGACCTATTATTTATTTTATTTAGCAAAAATGAAAAGCAATTTAAAGTTATAAAATTGGCCTGCAATCATTTCTGAAAATATTCTGCTCCTTTATGGAGCTTATGTACTAAAAGGTGTTTCCAGTTTTGTGTTTACCGTGAAAATGGCTTGTGCATTTGGCCCTATGTGTTAGAAACAGAGTTTCAGGTTTTATTATATATTCTGAGATATAAGATGAATGATGTAACGTTAATCCGTAACTTTAGCTCACTGTTTCTTTTCTACCTAAAGAAAGTAGGGGGCTTTCTGGCTTATTAACAGAGGCTCAGAGCTGGCTGAACCTATGGACCAGTTGAGGCACTGGCTCAGGGTGCTAGTGATAAAAGGTGCCAAATCTCAGTCTGGCATCTCTCCTTGCTTCTTCCTGTGCCCTGTAAGCAGGGGGGAGGGGAGAAAGGAGGAGAAGAAGAGATCCTGGACCCCAAATTTAGGATTTTGGACCCCTTTATCACTTGCTTTGGGGGGGGGGGGGACATCAGAGAGAGAAAGAGATACTGGATTAGGGGGGACGGGAGAACTCAGTGTACCACATTCCCTTGAACCAGCCCTGCAGAAGCTGATGTATCAAAGGGCAAATTGTTTTATTATTTTGTTTTTTATTATTTTTTGTTTTGCAAATTTATATATGTATGTGTTTGTTTAATTATATTTGCTGTGCTGCCCCACACCATCAAAGTATTAATGTAAGTGCATCAGTAGCAAAAGCATAACATCTGTGCTATTATTTATTTATTTATTTATTTATTATAATTATTATTATATTTTTTTTAATAGATTACATTAAGGGGTTACATTTTAGGCTCATAGACTATCATACTCCCAAAATGGAAATATTTGCTATACCAGCTAACAAATAAGCACACAAAGTGGTTTACAGTGTTTGAAAAGAATGCTATTTAATGATAGGACAGAGCAGAAAAGAGAAGAAGACACAACAGTAGGGAAGGGAGCAGGCTGTCAGCTCTTACAGGTGAACAGCCACTTCTGCCATGGTCTGACTGAAGGCTTTTTTTGAAAACTTGGATCTTTAGTTCTAATCTGACCCTTAAATAGGAAGGTTCCAATTACAAGAATATAGAAAGAGAGTTCCAAAGAGCTGGCACAGTACAGAAAAAGGCTGAATCACGGGTAGAGTCCAGACGTGAACAATAAACTTGAGGGTATTGCAACACTGATGTTGTAATTCACCTGGGGGACAAATGACCTGGCTAACAATAGCCAGTTTACAGCACAGAGAGCATTCCAGAAGTTTGGGGAGGGACTGAAATCTTTGGTTCGGACTGTGGCTTTTTCTGAAGTAATTCCTACGTTGGGGAGGGGAGAGGAAAGACTACGCAAAACAGAGGAATTCAATAAGTTGCTTGAGTCTTGGTGTAAAGAAGAAGGTTTTAGATACATAGGAGAATGGGGTAATATGTGGAAAAATAACAGGCTGTACTGTAATGATGGGCTACATATTTCTGTGATGAGAAAAAGGATCCTTGGGGAGAAATTCAGAAGTATGTTTCTAGACATTTAAACTAGAGGGTGGGGGTGACAAAAGGAAACGGGATTTCGGAAAGTCAACCCCAGAATAAACATGATGGCAGAGGGAAAGGTCATGTAAATATAAAAAAACACTCACTAAGCACATGGAAAGCTATGTGCACAAATGCTCGTAGTCTAAGTAAAAAGGTTCAAGACTTGCAAGCCCTGTTGTTTGAAGAAAACTTGGATATTGTTGCTATTATGGAGACATGGTTCAATGATTCTCATGAATGGGATGTGACCGTACCGGGTTATAATCTTTTTAGGAAGGATAGAGAGGGCCGAAGAGGTGGAGGAGTGGCACTGTATGTGAGAGAGAATATCAGAGCGGCTGAAATGCAGGGAACCTGGGGAAAAGAAGAAGCTTTATGGATATTCCTGGAAAGAGAAGACTGCATCTGTATCCACACGGGAGTTATCTACAGACCTCCTGCGTAAACGAAGAAGTTAGACAAGGATCTGATAGAAGATATTCAAAAGATTGGTATGAAAGGGGAGGTGCTACTGTTGGGAGATTTCAGTTTGTCTGACGTGGATTGGAACGTCCCGTCTGCAGAATCGGAAAGAAGTAGGGAGATTGTGGATGCCTGTCAAAGTGCCTTGCTCAGACAAATAGTGATGGAACCCACGAGGGAAGGGTTGATGCTGGATCTAGTGCTCACTAATGGAGGTAGTGTTTCCGATATCCGGGTGGGTGCCCACGTATGTAATAGTGATCATCTCACCATATGGTTTGATATAAGGGCAAAGGCGGAGTGCGGACGCATAAAACTCAAAGTACTGGATTTCAGATGTACTGATTTTGATAAAATGGGGGAATACCTGAAGAAGGAGCTGTTGATGTGGGAAGGCATAGGAGAAGTGGAAAACAGTGGTCCAAGCTAAAGGCTGCTATAAATATGGCGACTGATCTTTTTGTGAGGAAAGTAAACAACAACAAGAGAAGCCTATATGGTTCTCCAAACAAGTAGCTGAAAAAAATAAGAGCAAAAGAGGCTTTGTTCAAGAAGCTAGTTTGAAGCTACTTGGGGTCATTCTGGATTCCCACTTGACTCTTGACCTTCAAGTTTTGTTTATTACAAAGCGAATGTTCCTCTCCATGAGGACCCTTAAATGTATCAAGCAGTTCCTATCGTTTGACCTATTCAGGACTCTAATCCACTCTCTCGTATTGAGCCATTTCAACTACTGCAATGGGATTTACACCGGCTGCAAATAACACACCCTTAAGAAACTCCAGACGGCGCAGAACACGGCGGCGAGATTACTATTTGGTAAATCTAGGTTTGAGGCAGTGAAACCCCTTAGAGAGAAGCTCCACTGGCTCCCGATTAAAGAACATATGAAATTCAAAATCTGTGCTCTTACCTACAAGATCGTATACGGGGACGCTCCAGCTTATGTGTTCAGCCTGATTGCCCTCCCTCCCAGAAATTCCAAGAAGCCGTCCCGCACCCATCTCAATCTCCACTATCCTACTTGCAGGAACCTAAGGTACAAACTACTCTTCGCCTTCTCTTTTTGCTTTGTGTGTCCCCATTACTGAAATGCTCTGCCATCAACATTAAAGGAGACTGCCAATCACAATCTCTTCAAGAAATCCCTAAAGACTTATCTATGTGATAGATCTTACTCCTCTGCTGCTTGACTTTTTGCCGTCCCTCGTTCGTTTCTCCTGTTGTTTTCCTCCCTCCCCTTCATGTACCTTATTCTCTGTTTTGAACTAGAATTACTATGATGTTCGTTTCATAAAATGTTGTAAGCCACATAGAGCCTGCCATAATGGGAATTTGTGGGATATAAATGTTCACAATAAATAAATACAAAAGAATGCAATGAGAGGATCACGGAAAAGATTATCGGATTAAACTGAAAGAAGCGAAGAGGGAAATATGGCTAGCGAAAGCGCGAGCAGAAGAAAAAATGGCTAAAGATGTAAATAGAGGTGACAAGACTTTTTCAGATATATTGGCGAAAGGAGAAGAGATAGGAATGGAATTGCAAGACTGAAAGATAATGAGAATGGCTGTGTGGAGAGTGATGAAGATAAAGCGAACGTGCTAAACAATTATTTCTCTTTGGTGTTCACGGAGGAAAATCCTGGAGAAGGACCGCAGTTGGCTGCTGAGGGAACGTCTGGGAATGGAGTGGATACTGCGCCATTTACGGAAGAAAGAGTTTATAAACAGCTAGAGAATCTGAAGGTGAACAAAGCTATGGGGCCGGATGGATTACATCCCAGGATACTGAAGGAGCTCAGAGAGGTCCTGGCGGACCTCTTAAAGATTTATTTAATAGATCTTCAGAAACGGGAGAGGTTCCACAAGATTGGAGACGAGCGGATGTGGTCCCTCTTCACAAAAGTGGACACAGGGAAGAAGTGGGAAACTACAGACCGGTAAGTCTCACGTCGGTGGTAGGAAAAATAATGGAGTCACTGCTGAAAGAAAGGATAGTTAACTTTCTAGAAACCAATGGGTTACAGGACCCGAGGCAACATGGCTTTACCAAAGGAAAATCCTGCCAAACGAATCTTATTGACTTTTTTGACTGGGTGACCAAAGAACTGGATGAGGGACGTGCGCTAGATGTAATCTACTTGAACTTCAGCAAAGCCTTTGATACGGTCCCCCACAGAAGACTCATGAATAAGCTGAAAGGGTTGAACTTAGGACCGAAAGTGGTGAACTGGATAAGAAACTGGTTGACTTACAGGTGGCAGAGGGTGGTGGTAAATGGAATTCGCTTGGAGGAAAGGAAGGTGAGCAGTGGAGTTCCTCAGGGGTTGGTGCTGGGGCCTATTCTGTTTAATATATTTGTGGGAGATATTGCTGAAGGGTTGGAAGGAAAGGTGTGCCTTTTTGCGGATGACACGAAAATAGCCAATAGAGTGGATAACCTGTAGGGAGCAGAAATGATGAGAAGGGATCTCCGAACATTAGAAGAATGGTTGAGGGTCTGGCAGTTAAAATTTAATGATGAACTATATCAGAAACCAAAATAATGATTACCATATTAATATCAAAAAAAGAAAAAAGAAACCCAGTAGTTTGAATAGTTAAAATTTAATGCCCAAAGTGTAGAGTGATGCATTTGGGATGCGGAAACCCAAAAGAGAGATACCGGATAGGAGGGGAGAGATTGGTAAGCTCGACTCAGGAGAGAGACCTTGGGGTGTTGGTGTCGGAGGATTTGAAGGTGAAGAAACAATGCGACAAGGCGACGGCCATGGCCAGAAGGATGCTAGGCTGCGTAGAGAGGGGCATAACCAGCAGAAGAAAGGAGGTGTTGATGCCCCTCTACAAGTCGTTGGTGAGGCCTCACTTGTAGTATTGTGTTCAGTTTTGGAGGCCGTATCTTGCTAAAGATGTAAAAAGACTGGAAGCGGTGCAAAGAAAAGCTACGGAAATGGTATGGGATTTGCGTTGCAAACCGTACGAGGAGAGACTTGCTGACCTGAAGATGTATACCTTGGAGGAAAGGAGAAACAGGGGTGATATGATAGAGACGTTCAAATATTTGAACGGTATTAATCCGCAAACTAACCTTTTCCGGAGATGGGAAGGCAGTAGAACTAGAGGACATGAATTGAGGTTGAAGGGGGGCGGACTCAGGACTAATGTCAGGAAGTATTTTTTCACGGAGAGGCTGGTGGATATGTGGAATGCCATCCCGCAGGAGGTGGTGGAGATGAAAACGGTAATGGAATTCAAACATGCGTGGAATAAACATAAATGAATCCTGTTTAGAAGGAATGGTTCCGTGGATTCTTAGCGGAGATTGGGTGGCGACACCAGTAATTGGAAAGAAAACGGGAGCTGGGCAGACTTCTAGGGTCTACGCCCTGATCGTGACTGAATAGATAAGGGATGGGCTGGAGTGTAAATTTAAGGGGCTTCGATGTTAGCTTCAGAACTTAGTACAAGAACAGTACTGGGCAGACTTCTATGGTCTGTGCCCTGAGAAAGGCAAGGACAAATCAAACTCAGGTATACATATAAAGTATCACATACCATGTAAAATGAGTTTATCTTGTTGGGCAGACTGGCTGGACCGTACAGGTCTTTATCTGCCGTCATTTACTATGTTACTATGAATCATAAACATAATGGAGTGTGCACACTAGGATGAAAGGTAAGTAGGGACCTGTAAAAAAAGTGCTTTATGGACCAGAGTCAAAAGAGGTAAAATGCACAGTTTTTAATCTCATGCGGTCAAGATCACATTTTGCATAAATATGGATGTAGTGCATGCTAATGCTTCTAGGTGTGCAAATTTAATTTGATAATGTAGACTCCTTAGTGTACAGAAGTTACAGATTTCTTTTAAGCATTTACATGTGTGAAATGGTCATTTTTGCAATGATAGATTTAGTCACGTGTTAGGGACTAGATGGTTAATTTTAATCTTCAGCTATAATTATACAGTCCCCTTCTGCAAGCATTTTGACAGATTTTTTTTCTTCCAAATGAGCTCCCTGTGTCTTATTTAGTAGCTTTCTTCTGGTAACTTGTAGTCGTAGTCTTCAATGCTATAAATAGAGACACTTCTTCTTTCATTAAGGTATCTGTCTAATTCTTATAGAATCCTTAGTTTTTCCAGCTGTAACGTTGATGTAGAGATTGCTTGAAAACCTTGTGTAAGTTTCTAGCCGTTGATGAAGTGTTAAGTCTTTTATATACGCATATCTGCAGAGCAATGGACTATATGAGTGGAGGCACTGTCCCTTGCTTCCAAAATCCAGTGTTCCTGAAGGCTCCCATTCCAAGGTATCCACCCCTTCGACCCTCCCCCAAGAGTATTCCCCCCTCAGATAGCTCCCTCCCAAAGACCGCTGAGGTCATTCCTCCTGATGAGGCCCCCCCAGAAGAAACCCCCTCCCAAAGTCCTCCCTAAGAGCATTCACACCCTCATAAAGATCCCCTCAGCACTCTATAGGCCATCTGAGACCTATCTTAATGATGCCTTGGTGATCTAGGTTAGGGTGGGTAGGAGCAATCCCCAGTACTTTCTGCCCTTGCCAGCTCAAGGTTCAAAATGGCAGCTGTGACTTCTACTGATAGTCACAAGCAGGGGCAGAGACCAAGAACAAGGCAGTTGTGGTGGAGGTTGCTCTATCTAGTGGTCTTGTCTGCAGCCCACATTGCATAGGTGGAGAACATTCAGGCTAATTTCCTTAGTCAGAATGTTCTGGATCTAGATGAGTGAAATCTGAAAACCCAGGCATTCCAGATACTAGTGGATCACTGGGAGTGCTGGTTTTCACTGTTATGGCACCACACTAGTACCAAACCTGGCCAGTTTTTCAGTTGCAGGAGTGAGGTTGGGCATCAACATACTTTTGCAACCATGGCCTCAGAGAGTCCAATGAATCTTTTCCTGCCTTGGCCACTCATTGAGTGAGTACTGCACAGCTTTGCCAATCACTCCTGACTGGCGATCCTGGTGGCTCCAGATTGTGTGCAATATGTTTGAGTCCTGATGTGTGTGCCAGAGTCTTTTGGTGCGATGTACAAATGTTTTGCAGAGACTGATTTTTGTATAGGGAAGACTCAGTTATGTTTATCGCATAATTTTCTTAAAGTGTAGGTGGCAGCACTGGCCTGTTTCCATGGATATGGATGTGGTGCACCCAGATGATGTTTGTTTTCTGAGAGATGTCAAGCAGATATGCCCTCTGCATCCGGGCCAACATTTGAGCATCTCCTGCATGCAGTCCCTATCTACCATTTTCAGAAAACTCAGTCACTTTGCGCACAGTCCCTTCCTTTTTGTTGAAGATGGTATTGTTCTTCTACTTTAACCAGTCTTTGCCTCCCAGCCTTCTCCAGGGGGATCTGAAGCATTTGCATGATTTTTCATTCTGTGGATGTTCATAGAGTCCTGATCTGGTATTTGAAGTTGACAAACTCATTTCGTAAGCTAGATTCTCTCTTTATCCTGCACAGTGGACAGTGCAAAGGAGAAGCAGCCTCCAAAGCTTTATCATCTAACTGGATCAAGAAATATATTGAGACAGTTTATTGTGAGCCATAAAGAGGTTTCTTCTGCTTTGCGGGCACAGTCACCCAGAAAGCGATAGTAGTTGCCCCAGAAAACATTTTCAAGGTAGTGACATGGTCATCGCTACATTCATTTTTCAAGTATTACATGTTGGATGTCCAAGCTCAAGAAGGCTGCTCCCTTTGGCAGGGCAGTCCTTAAGGGGGGTGTATTCCTCATACCTGGAATAGTAAAGCTTGGGTACATCCCACTTCTCTCTGGCCTGGCCTACAGAGCTGCCAAGTTTCCCAGTTCCAGGAGGGAGACTCTTTGACTACCCTTCTTTTTATCTTACAGCCCAAAGCTCCATGGATACAGCACTCCGCTCCATGGATAAATCCTTCTTATCTGTTCCCTTCTCCACTACTGCCAACTCCAGACTTCGCGCCTTCTGTCTCGCTGCACCCTACGCCTGGAATAAACTTCCTAAGCCCCTACGTCTTGCCCCATCCTTGGCCACCTTTAAATCTAGACTGAAAGCCCACCTCTTTAACATTGCTTTTGACTCGTAACCACTTGTAACCACTCGCCTCCACCTACCCTCCTCTCCTCCTTCCTGTACACATTAATTGATTTGATTTGCTTACTTTATTTTTTGTCTATTAGATTGTAAGCTCTTTGAGCAGGGACTGTCTTTCTTCTATGTTTGTGCAGCATTGCATACGCCTTGTAGCGCTATAGAAATGCTAAATAGTAGTAGTAGTAGGAATTTGTAGTCCCTACTTGTACCCATTGAAATCAGGGCGAGGCTGTCAGAATTCCAGGACTGGCTCAAAATTTCCTGTTTGAACTGGGTAACTTGGCAGCTTTGGTTCTAGCAGGATGATAAGGAAGGTGAAATTTGATCTTATTTGCTAATTTCCTTTCCTTGAATCCTGCTAGACCAGTTCAGGGCCTGCCCTAGAAAACAATGGGCTGCTGGAATGTATCTCCCACTGCTGCTTTTGAGTAATCTAAACTCTGGTTATACACACAGAGATCTGGGTCTAGGTATTGAGTCAGTAAGGGGTTCTGTTTAGTGTGTTATTAATTTATGTCTGAAAATTTAGTTTCTGCTTTGGCAAAAATATACAGTTGGGGAGCATGCCCACTTGTCTAGACAGGTTTAGCAGAGCTCAAGGAAAGGAAATTAGTAGGTTAGATCAAATTTCACCTTTTCTGTGAAATACTTCTATGAAGGCTCAAATATTATTAAAGATGGAGTCATGAGTTTGACAGCCAGAGATGTTGTATATTCAATACAGAATTCATTTTTTTAATTTAAATCTTTTTTATTCAAAACAATATCTTCAATTACAGTTACAATTCGCAATTCTAATTAGAAGACGTAACATGTCCTCAATTCAACGCTTTCCAACATATAAATTCACGAAAACAGATTCCAAACATTTCCCCCCAGCCCTCCTTCCCCCCGTCCCCCCCCCCATTTCCTAACAGGGGCAAAGCATCAGAAAGGCTTGGCTCATTTCAGCAGGATTGCAATGACTATTAAGGAGACTGCTCCTCGCCGCTGGCTGTAGCGTGTCCCAAAAACGACTCCACACCGCTTGCAGATGTCTGCCCTCTGTTATTTCAAAGTCCTTAATCCCCCGTCTCTCCAACTTTAGTCTCTCAATTATTTGTACTCTCCACTGTGCCAGAGTCGGGCTGGTTGGCGCTCTCCAATTCAGGAGCAACACTCTCTTTCCCTGCAGCACAGTTCTCCTTAAGAAGTCTTTCAGCCCGTGTATTCGAAAATCTCCCAGTAGGATTCATTTTTAAATCCTGTTCAATAGACAGTAAACTGATCTTGGTTTCCTCTTATGGTGCAGTGTTTTGCTGCCTAGTGCTTATCCAACTTCTCATAGACCTCTGTACAGAGGTATCTCGTAAGATATTCAAAACTCTTTTAAAAACCTGGCTGTTTTTATCAGGCCATCCCTGTTGTAGCCTCATAGATGGACATGATTTTGATATGAGTATTTAGTAGAATTCTAGGCCTGAAACTAGTATCTTCCTCCCCTTGTCTGTTCTGTTATCATTATTTTTTTATGATGATGTGCTACACTATTTCCCTCACCCTTGCCTTTGGTTAGATTATGCTCTTAGTGTGAAATATATGTATGTGAAACGTGTATATAAAACAGTACCTTTCTATATTTTTCTGGACAACCGCCATGGTGGCTCGCGAATGTGCAGTATACCAAATGACTTGTATGTAAAATAAATAAATAAAATATAACCTTTTAATCAGAAACATTTTTTTCTGTTGGCGAGATTTTAATCAGAAGCATTTTTATATTCTAATATAAAAATTATTATTATTGTGGTTTCACGCAGGCTGCCAGATGCTCTTGGCACTCTAAATATCAAGTCTTTCCCAAGAACTTAGGGTATTTCAGAGGTATCGGCACAGAATGTGGGCATTTCCAAGCAGTGCAGCCTTCTGTAGTTGACAGATGGTAATTTTGTCAATGCCCAGTGCATTCAGTGGTGTTCCAGGTCTTTTGATATTGCTCCAAGGGCCTGATTTCTACAGGGACCACACTACAGGATTTTGCTAGAGTGGCTCAACCTCAATTTTCAAACTATGATCCATACCTGCTTCTTTTCAACCACAGTGATATCAGGTATATTTAGGGTTACCATATGTCCGGATTTACCCAGACATGTCCTCTTTTTGAGGACATAACCGGGCGGGTTTTGCCAATCTGCCTGTTTGTCCGGATTTCTGGACAAACGGGCAGATTGGTAGCCTCCCCTCCCCTTAGTTACTACTGCCCTGGTGGTCTAGTGACCTCTTCCGCCTTCGGGGCAGGAAAGAGCCCTCTCTTTCCTGCCTGGAGCGCTGCCCTGCATGCATCCTTCCTGTTGGTGATCTTGGCGCCGATTCAAAATGGCCGCTGAGAGTTGAAGTGACCTCGCGAGACTTCAACTCTCGGTGGCCATTTTGAATCGGCGCCGAGATCACCAACAGGAAGGAAGGATTCATGCAGGGCAGCGCTCCGGGCGGGATGCAAGTCTGAGGAGTAGCAGCCTAGTGGTTAGTTTAGTGGAATGTAAACTAAGGAACCCAGGTTCAAATCCCACTTTAACTCTTTTAATTTTTTTTTTTTTTACTGTGAGCCCTCCAGGTATAGAAAAATACCTATTCTACCTAAATGTATAAGCCACATGCGTGCCTGAAAGCTATTGAACTAATATTCATTCAGATATAGTAGGTATTTTTCTGTTTTCGGAGGGCTCACAATTACAAAATAAGAGTTAAAGTGGGATTTGAACCTGGGTCCCTTGGTTTGTTGCCTACTGCATTAACCAATAGGCCGCCCCTCTGCTCTTTATGGATGTCTTTTGTGGCCATTTTCTAAGAATGCTGCCATATAGACGTCCATGTCCCTCGTTTTTCCCCATTCATAATTTGGACATTCTGGTTTGTAAAATGGCAGCTCATGCTGGATGTCTTCAGCACACAGACGCCCATCTCACATATTTTTGAACAGGAAATTTGTTTGAAAATACATGTGAATTGAATGTCTGTTTGAGATGTTCTGACTTGGATGTCCTTTTGAAAATGCCCCTCTATGTTATTACGTTAAATCCTAGTGCGCTGTCACAAGCAGAGACCATATCTGTTCGTAATGCAGAAACACCAAGATGCAGTGAAAGAATTGATACGTCCCTGACTTTTTGCCGTTTGAAACACGCATAAACAAATAGCTGTTTGAGTTAGAATACTACCATTTTGGGGGCAGTCTGAAACCCCCATGGAAATCACTTTCAAGGGAGGTGAACAGTGTATGTCCATGACATGTCTTTAATTTGGCCTTAATTTCTTTCCATTCTTTCACTTGTTTCTCGCTGTTGTTAAATTCTCTGCTGGTGACAAAGCTGTTTATGTGTTCTCTTTGAATAACTCGTAACATTAATGCCACTTTCTATGCTAGCCTTTTACGTAATCCAGCAGGACTTATCATTGTAAGGCTTCCTAGTGATGGAATCAATGACTCCAGTGAACTGAATGAACTGAAGTACAGTTGCGTCCCAGTCCTTGTACTATTTCCTGATGCAATCCGGCATCGTTTTTTCTGTGGAAAACAAATACTGTTCAAAGCATGCTAATCACAAAAAAATAAACAGTGCTTAGAGTTTAAAAAGACAAAAACCTTCAACCAATCATCAATGCTCATATAGATCTCCAGTTGGTCAGTTTTCTCATTACGTCTTACTGACCCACTGCTGTCTTAATCAGTATCTCAAAAATAAAAACGGCCACATGTAACAGCAATATTACATCTTTATGCTTATTTAAATATACATTTTTTGGCTTACTTTTTTAGTTCAATGACGTTGTGCCATCAAATGGAACACAAGCATTCCTGGGAACTGGATTATTCACAAGCATTTTACCATCCCCGGAATAGTAGACCCAGCTTTTAAGCATACTTTGGAGCACATATTTTTTAGCTAATAGGTGAGTATCAGTGGTACATAGGGAAAGAGATCAGTTTTGTTTACTCTTCATCTGGTTGCAAGAGGGGCATAACCCACTAGTCTGGACTGGTCTGGTCTGGTCTAGTAGGACTAAAAGAATGATGGTTATCGAGCAAGCTTAATTTTGCATGTATCTTTCTTCCATAACTACACTGAAAATGGGCACTGATGTACATTTTTTAAATATTTACCTATCCAGTATTAAATATCATACCATCTTGCTACCAAAATTTAGTTACTTTTTTTTTTTTAAGTCAATATATTTAAAAAGAACTACAGTATAGGCTAAAAACCTTTCATGCATACAATCCTTGTTTGTTTTTCCCCCCTGATTTTTGGATTTAGATATTCATTCACAAACACTTCTCGTAGCCTTATCCTTGAAGAACTACCTCTGAATTTCTGTGGGAAAGTTTAGTCAGAGGAGTCCTGCTGTGATAAAGTCACAGCCAGGATAGTTGGATTAAGGCAGTTTCAGTCTGAACTACAAGTCCCAGAAGGCATTGCAGGCAAGGAGCCAGTGGGTGAGATGAGGAACCCAGACTGGACTTCTAGCTGCAATAGGGGAAGACAAGGGAATAAGCTGACAGGATGTGTAGATTGGCTGCCACTAGGGGGAAAAGAGCTAGGAAACCCTGTGTGCAGGAGCTCCTCATTAGGCTCATGCTCAACTCAGCTGGTATGGGTGTGTAGAGAAGCTAATGAATGGAGAATGATTGGTTGTGAAGGGCAGAAGCCAGGGATTGATTAGGCAGGTGGGAATGAGTCTCATTAGTTCAGTTCAGGGAGAGCAGCAAGGACGGGGAGAATCAGTGACAGGCTAAAAACCCTTGGGCAGGGAGGTCCCTAAAGTACTGAAGTCTGAGAGGCAGTTGCAGGCTGGAAACCCTTGGGCAGGGAGGTCCCTAAAGTACTGAAGCAGGCTGAGATTCCTTGGGTGAGAGGAAGTCCCAAAAGTATTGAATTCATTGTGAAGCTGATGCAGGGGAAAACCCTTGGGTAGAAGGAGTCCCTAAAATATTGAACTCTCCTGAAGGTAAAGAGGATAGAAGGTAGAAAATGCTGCTTGGTGACTGAACTGTGATGATGAACTGAAAGAACTGCTTGTCTTGGGAATTGAATTACTGTTTACTGTGCACTGGATAAAGAGCCCAGACTGGAGCCTGTAAGCCTGTATTGAATTCTGGTATGTGCTATGCTGCTGTTGGAACTGTGTACTAGAAACCTGCATAGAATAAAAGTCCTTAAGATTGAAGTTACTGGTGGACATCTATTTCTTCATTGTGCCGGGAGCCTGTGGCTGGAGGAGATTGTTCTATCCTTGGCTGCACCTAGGGGCGCCTGGTTCACTGAACATCCCTGAGAAACCAGCAGTTCGATTGGCCAGGAGGCCAGAAGCTTCTTATTGAAAGATTGATTCTGTATAGCTCATTCACTCCACAAAACAAATAACTCTATTGACTTCTCTTGTTTTATACACCTTAATTGCTTTCAGCTTGATGCAGCTATGGGGAACTTTTAGTTCACAGTAGATTGTGGAAGAGCTCCATTTCCATTTGGTAAATCTCTAACGTTTAAATAGTTTACTTTCATTGTTTTTTTATCAAATGAAACCTGGTTTATAAAAGTACAAAGCCTAGCATTTCAATTCTTTATGAATCCAATAAAAATGAATGGAATCACCTCAGGTACTTGATAGTTATTGCTGTAATAAAGATCTCAATTCTGGCCCTATTGCTTGTTTACAAACCTAAGGGATTCATCAAAATGCTAAAATGGAGTTTAATGTTTTTGAATGACTAGGAAAACTGCAATAACCAGTATATTAATGACTGTGGGAAGTCTCTTTCCTAGTACTTGTGTTGTTTGAATGAAAAAAAATTGAAATGTCTATGCTTTTCGTACTGTTTTTCCCAAATATAGTAGTAATTGCCTCATACACTTCCATTTCCTCAATCTGTAACCATAGAACATGACTGCAGACAAGACATTTATGGCTTAGCTCATTCATACCAACTGCGTAGGTCTGTAATCCTTTGTTGATTATGTTAATGTTTATTAAAATATTTATATACCACTCTTAATAATGTATCAAAATGGATTATAGTAAAGTAGTAATATGGAATGTCCCGTCCGCTCCATCAGAGATCTCTGTGCTTCTCTTGTGCTTTCTTGAATTCAGATCCTGGCTTTGTCTCCTACCGTATCTCCTGAGTAGCTTTTAATATATCCCCCCAGCCTTTCTGTGAAGAAATACTTCCTCAGATCACTCATGGGTTCTCCCCCTTGTACCCGCTTCCTATAACCATTGTGTCGGCCTTATTTCTGTTGAAAGAGACCTGCCTCTTGTGCATTTATACCTTGGAAGTATTTAAACCTATCTCTCTTATCCTGCCATTCCTCCAGGGTGTACATATTTGTATCTTTAAGTGTCCCCCCACATTCTTTATGTGAGAGGCCGCTGTTTATTTAAGTAGCCACCCTCTGCATCTGGTTCATATCCTTTTGAAAGTGCAGTCTCCAGAATTGTACACCTTGGGCTTCTCTCAAATTAGTTTCAATTTCAGTCAATTTCAGGTCGTCTACATGAGAAACCTGGATCTGTTGTTTTTCTCCGTTAGGTTTATTATTGCCATTGTTTTATCTCAAGTGTCTTCTGTTCCTGGTCTATATTATTATCTTGAAGGTTTCTGTTCTGTTATCTACAATGCCTACTGCCTCTCAAATTAATGTGCATTTTAGACATAGCTAATCATATACTAGAATCCTTTCTTCTATAAACAGCGTGTTATGATTTTTTTCAAATCTTGTTTTATTTTTTAATTTTTTTAAATTAAAAAAAAAAAAAAAAGATTTGAAAAAAATCATAACATGCTGTTTACAGAAGAAAGGATTCTAGTATATGATTAGCCAGAACAGTGCAATTATCCTTCATTTTGCTCCATTATTCATTTTAGACATAGCATTATAGAGATGGTGATGTCAGCACATCAAAGTTCTGCTGGGGGCTTGATTGTTTTGTTTTCTACTATCTTTTTCATGTTCTCTGCGATAATGGATTAGGAAAGGGGTCTTCAGTGGGCTTTAATGCAAGTGACATAAAAGCAACGTGTTGCTACATAAAGAATATTGTCATAGCCTGCTCGTTCAGTATAGACCTAAATGAGTAAGAATTATATTCACTAGGAAGATTGTATCCTCTTTAGATCACTCCATAAATTGCTTTATAGAGTTTAAGGATTACTTTATTTCCCTGCTTCCTCTTAGATCCACCAGCTATTAACTAGCATTTTCTTTCAAATTATCTTATTGACAAGGTTGGGAATTTATGTGAAATTGGGGTATTACCCTTTTGTGATCTCCCTCTACTTTGAAATTTTTTCTCGTCAGGTATCCACACTAGCTTGCAAAAACTGAGAGATATGAACCTACTTGGTGTGCATTTGATCTTTTTCCCATTCATTCAATCAAGCTAATGTGTGGTGGTGATTACTTTAGACATATTGTTCAGTCTTCTTTGTTGAGAAGGTGTCCCTGCTTTCATCTTTGAAAGGAGGGTGTGACAGGTACTGGAAAGGCAACCTTTTGCCCCTTTGCTGTAACTACCATCCTATCTCGTTTCTCTTTTTTGAGAAAATGGTTGAGCAGATGGCTCTGCTTCAACTTCAGCATTTTGTTGATGGTTCTATTGTCATTCGTTAACATCAACATGGCTTCTCCTTGGGCTACAGAACCAAAATATTACTGATTTCTGTTTTGAATTCCAATTTTCGGGGTCTTAGCACCAGTGGAACAGCCTATTTGATGGCAGCCTTGAACTCTTGACAGCATTTCCTCTTGCCAGTTATTAAATTATGTTATGCCCTGCTTATATTTAGAAAAGGTCCTTCAGTTTCAAGTGATTGTTTTCTTTTCCTAGTGATCATATACAACAGGTTTGGGTTGGTTGTAGAACCTCAGCATGGGCTCCTATTTCCTCTGGGTCTCCCCAATGATCTGCACTATCCATATTGCTTTTTAATGTCTATTATGTCCCCTCTATGCCATGCTCAAAGATTTAAGGGTAACATGCCAGTTTTATGCAGATGACATTGTGTTGTTTTTCCCTGTCCAAATACAATCCTGTCTTCATTTCACAAGTATTTTGGAGTGTTTGAAGGTGGTATCTGCCTGGGGTGGCTAATGATGGTCTAACTAACCATAAACTTAGAAAAAAACTGAGGCACTGGTTGTCTCTAAATGTGTGTGCTATTGTTACCAGATCACTTCGCTCTTGGCAACTTTACTGTTCCTTTGCATTATGGGGTGTGTTACCTTGGTGTCTCATGAGATCCCAAATGAAAAATATTGAGCCCAATATTCAGCCCGCAGTGGTAAGTGGCTGACAAGTTGCTTCCAGCCATGGGTGAAGTAACTTTGGATATTCAGTGCTGGGGCATGCACAGCTCCCCCGGTATTAAATATCCAGATATGATCGCTCACCCAGAAGCTAACTGGGCACCAGCTGATATTCAGACAGGTGACTGGTTAAGTTGCCACATAAAGCTAGGACAGCTATTTTACTGTCCTAAGATTAAACGGTTACCTAACCGGTTAGTGAACTGGAAATTGCCGTTAACCGGCTAAATTTCTGCTTTGCCCTAAATTCATCCCTGCTCTGCCCACAGACTAGTCATAGACAGTTAGAGGAGATAATCAGCGGCACTATCTGGTTAAGTACTGCTGACTGGATAGCCCTGCTCATGCAATTTAAACAGCCAGGAGCCTCTCCTTCCTGTTAAATCGAAAGAGAAAAATGTCTAAAAGTGGCATAAAAACAGCATTTGGACGTTTTTCTCACAACAACATCCAAATCGGTATTTTCAAAATCTATTTTTCAGATGCTTCTTTATGCTGTTTAGTATGTCCAAATCTCAAGGGGGTGTGTGTTAAGGGCAGGATTTGGGCATTCCTAAGACTTGGACGTTTTTCTTCCATAAGGAAACAAAACAAGACTAAAACTACGACGTTTTGAGCTAGACCTGTTTTTAGAGCGAATAAGACACAAAAATGTGCCCTAACTGACCAGATGACTACTGGAGGGAATCAAGGATAACTTCCCCTTACTCCCCTAGTGGTCACTGACCTCCTCCCACTCCTCAAAAATGTGATTTAAAACATTACTTACCAGTCTCTATGCCAGGCTCAGTTGTTATACTTAGGTCCATTAGAGCAGCATGTAGGTCTCTGGAGTAGTTGCCCTCCCCTTGTTCCTTTCTCACCCAGTACTTCCCTCGCCCTTAATTGTCTTGTCTGTCTCTCTTTTTTAGATTGTAAGCTCTATTGAGCAGGGACTGTCTCTCTGTGCCAGGTGTTCAGCGCTGCGTTCGTCTGGTAGCGCTATACAAATGCTAATAATAATAGTGTAGTGGTGGGTGCAGTTTACCAGACAGGTGGACCCAGGCCCATACCTCCCCCTACCTTTTCCACTTGTGGTGGAAACTGAGCCCTCCAGAACTCACCAGAAACCCACTGTACAAATAAGTATCTGTATATACTATGTAAACTGCTTTGAATGTAGTTGCAAAAACCACAGAAAGGCGGTATATCAAGTCCCATTCCCATATAGGTGCCCCCTTTACCCATAAGGGCTATTGTAGTGGTTTAAAGTTGGGGGTAGTGGGTTTTTTTTTTTTTGGGGGGGGGGGGGAGGTTATCAGCAGACAAGATAAGGGAGCAATGGTGAGATATTTACCTCAGACCATTTATTTAAGGTCCACTGCAGTACCCCCTAGGGTGCTCCATTGTTCTCCTGGGAGGTCTGTGTGACCAGTCTACAAAAATACTAGCTCTTCCTATATCCCAATGGCTTGATTTTATGCGTTTTTAACTTGGACATTTTTTTTGTTCGAAAATGGACCAAAAAGATAAATGGACACAGCACAGAATCATCTAGCAAATAGCCATTTTTGAAAAAAAAAAAAAAAGATGTTTTTCTGTTGAAAATGGCTATATTCCCCACTTGAAGTTTGGCCACTTTTAACAAAACGACCAAAGTTGGTCTTAGACGTCATATCGAAAATGCCCCTCTTTGAATATTGACTCTATTATTGCTTCTGTGTTTCTCAAGTTGCAGCTATTATGTAGGCTTAAGCCTGGGGTGTCCAACCCTAGCCCTCACCAGGTCAAATTTTCAGGATTTCCCCAATGAATATGCATGAGATCTGTTTACATACAATGGAGGCAATGCATGCAAATAGATCTCATGCACAGTCATTAGGGCAAATTCTGAGAACCTGACTGGATTGTGGCGCTCGAGGACTGAGGTTGGACAACCCTGGGTTAAGCCTTTCCTGGAAACTTATGATTGTTCAGCAGTTACATAAGCTCTGATTTTACCTGCTTTTGATTACTGCAATTTTATTTATTTTGCGTTGCCTACAGCCTCTATTATTGCTCAGAATGTGGCTGCATTGGATGTAAACCAGGAACAGGCAAGCTGGGAAGTACAGCATGTATATAGATCTCATGCATATCATTGTGGAAATCTTGAAAGCCCAACTAGGTTGTGGCCCTTGAGGATCAATTTTGCCCTCACCTACTGTATAGTATGAATGTGTCTCCCTAAGGGTCTTTTTTACCTACACACTAATATATGGGCTTAGCGTGTTTTAACATGGGACTTTCCCATGCGCTAAGCCCATATATAAGGTGCCAGTATTTTAAGGAGCTCCCAGGCTAATTTTGTCATTAATGCAAGAGCACTTACCGCTTCCTATTTAGGAGGTGCTAACTTCTCTGGCATTACCTCTTCGTTACCTAGTTAGCACATGCTAATGTGAGCATTCTAACTGAATAACACTTATGTCCATTCCCTGCATGTGACACTCCATCTCCTGAAAAAAATACAGAAAAAATAACACACGATTAGCACATGCTGATGGGCAAATTACTGCTAAACACTTTAATGCATTTTGCAGTAGACCCCCCCCCCCCCCCCCCCCCCCCCCCCCCGTGTTGAGCACATGGTTTAATAAAAGAACCCCTGAGTCTTTGTTCACTCCACAGATTTCCTATTTTACTATATGTCTCGGGCATAAACTCTTACATTTGGGGTTCAGTGCCATGGAGTGCACTGTGCCAGTTTAGCTTGATGCCTTGTCCCTCCCTCCTGTTGGCCATGTGGTTCAGGCATTTGAACTGCATAGTAGAAAAGTTTGTCCTCATCCCGACCCAGTCCCCGCAAACTCAAACTCCATCGCACTAGTTCCATCATTTTTGATAAAAGACAATAGCTCACTTTTTTTGTATGAATGAAAATTTTATAGTGTTGCGGGGATGGTGTTTTGAGTTTATGTGGAAGGGATGGGGACAAACTCAAACTCCACCCCTGCCCTGTCATCCCCTACTGCGTAGCTCTCTGTGTCTGCAGAGTCCCATGAGGTTCAAACAGCAGCTATCTGAGCCACACAGGTTACAGGAGGGATGAAAGGTGATGAAGACAAAACTTTTTCCTGTTAAAAAGCAGTACAGAGCAGGAGCATCCAGGAGAAATAGAGACTCCAAGCTAAGTCATTGGGAGGTTATCACAAGGTACACAGTTTGCCTTGGTTACTTTGGATCAGGGACGTAGCCAGACACCCAATTTTGGATGGGACTGGGCCCAAGATGGGTGGGCAGAAGAACCCCACCCCATCCCACAGGTGACTTGGTCTCTCCTTCTGTCGCCTGCGTGCCATATGGTCTCTCAAATATCCCCCCTCTCCTGCACACCTTTTAAATAGCAGATTTCCACCAGCAGTAAGCAGCAACTAATACACAGTACTCATGTTGACCCCACATCCTTCCCACTGATGCAGCTTCCTCTTTCTGCATAGGCGGGAATACGTCAGAGGGGAGGGCTTTGGGGTCGGTGTGAGCAGTATGTATTATTCGCTGCTTCCTGCAGGCGAAGATCTGCTATTTGTAAGGTATGCAGGAGGGATAGTTGTTGGGAGTTTTCAGCTTGGGAATCTCTGCCAGCCACATCATAGGTGTGCTGCTACTGGTGGGCCTGAGCTCAAAGTGGGTGGGCCTACCCAAGCCCACCCTTGGCTACGCCACTGCTTTGGATAGCATTGCCTCCCAAACACTGGCGATGCTCTTTCCTCTTCCTGGTAGCCTGCCTGCATGGTACATTAAAGGGTGGTGTCTCCACATGGATTAGTTTAGTGCATCTTCTGATAGTAATGAACCTCATTCCTATGCTAGGATATAAGGAGTATGTTCTCAATCTCCCAAATTTAGTACTAACATCTGCTGTATTATGTGGCGCTTCATCCTGTAATGTATATGGGCAACTTATGAAGGTATTCTTGGAAATTGCTTTTTAGCAGGCCTGTTATCTACCAGAATCTTTTTGCCTCTAACTGCATTGGTTGGTACTCATGGATCTTGTCTTTGTCTACACAGTATACAGAATAGTAACTTGGTATTGACACCTCTATTAACATTTCCGTTGTATGGTTTTTTTTTGCCTTTACAGCTGTTATTTATTTTATTTTTATTTTTGTTACATTTGTACCCCGCGCTTTCCCACTCATGGCAGGCTCAATGCGGCAGGCAATGGAGGGTTAAGTGACTTGGCCAGAGTCACAAGGAGCTGCCTGTGCCGGGAATCGAACTCAGTTCCTCAGTTCCCCAGGACCAAAGTCCACCACCCTAACCACTAGGCCACTCCTCCACTTCTTGCACAGAGCTTCTTATAGATAGGAATAAGAATGTCCCAGGTGATCACAACCTCTTAATTTTTCTTAATTGTCTTGAATCTTGATCCCAGTGCTTTTCTGGTATAGTGATGTTATAATGTTTACAAAGTTTCTAACGATGAGACATGCCCTTTTACTGTGCCTTTCTCTATAGAGGGTTTCTCCTTGCAAACTGCTTCCAGCTCTTCCTTACCGAATCTCCATGTATCTGTTTTACCATTTTTTGAAACGTAAACTATCTTGTCCATAATCCACTGTCCTGGGCTTCTTTCATCCTTAGGTTTCAGTTCACCTCTCTTTAACCATTCATGTATTTGTGTCTGGTTTTGATCGGCATATGGGTTCCTGGCATAATGTTTTGCATTTCCCATTTGTTTTTGCTCATTTGCTTATCTAATTCTTTAAAGGTCTGTTTTTGTTTTGCAAATTCTGTTGCAGCCTTTCCTTTGTGTACTGTTGGATTCTTACTCATTCCTTCTACTGTTCAGAATGCTTGTTCAGATTTAACGATGGAGCTGAATTCTGGATGTTTCCTTTCATACTTAACTCTTTCTCAATATTTGGATCTCTTGACACTGTTAAGTAGGCCTGGAGACCTCTGATATTAGTTCTCTCTATATAATCTATTTCTGTAAGGCCCATTCCTCCTTCAGCTTGAGGAATGTGCTGTCTTTGGCATATACTGATTCTTATAAATGACATGTGCATGGAGTTTTCTTGTTAAATCAAGCTAGACTGTCGCCCCTTCCTCTACTCAAATACTATATACAGCTTCCTGTTCAAGTTCTTTTATGTCACAATCATCAGTCAGAGAGAAGTTTTCAGTTTGGTTTAACTGTCTTCTAAGGAAGGTTACCTTAGCATATTTATCCAGGCCAAAAGTCATTGTCATGTCATCTGAAAAACCTTTAGTACTCAGAGTTGTTCCACTCATTTTTACCAACTCTTGAACCCCATTATGCTCCATGGATATAACAGCGGCATGGTTCCAAAAATTGGTGATCAGCGAATTATGCATCCATACTACTAGAAAGAGGAAGTAGAGATACTGTTCTGTTGCAGCAAGAATAAACTATGGGGCAAGATGGCATCTCTGATGTTACATGGCACATGCTTTTTCTATGTCAGATGTGCACAGGTATTACTGAACACTTAATTAAAGACACCAACTTAGTGGCCTAGTGGTTAGGGTGGTGGACTTTGGTCCTGGGGAACTGAGGAACTGAGTTTGATTCCCACTTCAGGCACAGGCAGCTCCTTGTGACTCTGGGCAAGTCACTTAACCCTCCATTGCCCCAGGTACAAATAAGTACCTGTATACAATATGTAAGCCGCATTGAGCCTGCCATGAGTGGGAAAGCGCGGGGTACAAATGTAACAAAAAAAAAATATGGAGAAATGCCCTTAGACACACCCATGTGGCAGTCAGAATAAACGACTGCTAAAATGGTGACCCTTTGCACTCCATTCATCGAGCAAAAAACCTCCAGGTTGAAAAGTGATAATGCAATGATGTGCTTTTCATGCATTAAATATTTTAACTAAATAACAAACTTCGGTCATTAAATCAAGAACAGTCTCAAACTCCAAAAACCAACGTTCAAATATACAGCATCCAAGCTTCAAAATTGAGGAGAATAGAGTACTTATCTTTTCTGTTGCAAATAATTGCTGAGACACTGAAATGTGCACAATCATGCCAAGCTCCCCTGCATTTAAGCAAACAGACATCACACAGAGAGGTAGCACAGGGCTGGGCTAGTAGTCCCAGCTAAACAAAAGAACCACCCACTTAAGCACAAATAGAACCAAACAGAGAGGACATTCAGGGCTGTGCTAGATCCACAGCTATAAACGAATAATCCTAACCAAGTCAAAAAGAAATCGCACAGAGAGGTAGCTCAAGGCTGAGCTAGTAGTCCCAGCTAAACGGAAGAGCTGTCCACTCGTGCCACACAGAGAGGCAGCTCAAGGCTGAGTTAGTAGTCATAGCAAGCAGAAGAACCACCCACTCAAAACAGAATCAAACAGAGAGGATGCACAGGACTGTGCTAGTAGACTGCTAAATGGAAGAATGGCCCAGTCGTGCCACACAGAGAGACCGCTCAAGGTTGCACTACTAGTCACAGCTAAATGAAAAAGCAGTCCACTCAAACACAACCAGAAACCTCACAAAGAGAACTCAAACAGAAAGCACACAGGAAAAACTCAAGACAAGGCCACACAGAGGAACACTCATGGCTATGCCATACAGAACTCAAGGATAAGGGAACCACTCATGAGGGAACACTCTAAGTTGAACCATACAGCACTCAGGGAAAAGGGAAGCCACTCAAAGGAATACTCAAGGGTGTGCCACCAGGCACTCAAGGGTAAAGGGAAGCCACTCTTAAGAATACACAAGGCTGTACCACTCAGCACTCAGGGGTCAAGGGAATCCACTCACAAGACTACACAAGGCTGGCCATACAGGACTCCAAGGTAAAGGGAAGCCACCGTGTGCCACACAGCACTCAAGGGTAAAGGGAAGCCACTCACAAGAATACACAAGGCTGGCCATACAGGACTCCAAGGTAAAGGGAAGCCACCGTGTGCCACACAGCACTCAAGGGTAAAGGGAAGCCACTCATAAGAATACACAAGGCTGTGCCACACAGCACTCAAGGGTAAAGGGAAGCCACTCATAAGAATACACAAGGCTATGCCACAGAGTCAAATAACAGACACTAGAGACCAAGGGAAAAGCAAGCAAACAGGGAAAGCTGCCTTTACTTACACAAATCAGATAAGGAGCAATGCTCACAAGAATCAGGAAACAGACACAGCAGACAAAGAGTTAAAGCAGGCTAAAGGCAAAGGCTGCTTCTAAAACACAAAACAGCAAAAAGCAGGGCTTACACTGCAGTCAAAACTTTAAAGCAAACAAAGGGAAAAACAAAAAAATGTTCTTACCAGCACTCATGGGAGTGCTGTAAAAGGCGTGAACGTTCTGATGAAGACAACGTTCTGAAGTCACTCAAACACTCCCTGAGGGGTTTGTGGATTCATGGTGTGAAGCCACCCAGCCGTCTCTCACACCCATGTGGAGAAGGGCATCGGAAGAGGCAGTCTCTTGACCCAAGAATGACCATTGTCCCCTTATGTGTCTTTTTCTTCTGTCCAGTGGATTGAAGCAGTCAGCACCAAGAAAGGACAGGGCAAGAAAGTTTTTAAAGGAGACCCCTGAGGCAGGCGCCTAAACACGGCCCGTGTCGGGTCTTTGGCTAATAAAGTACTCCTGTTGTCCTATTCTTGAAGGCCCAGTGTTGCTTTTTTCTTTTGGTTTCTCTGATTGTATACTGTATTACCCTCTCTGTCTGTACTATACTTACCAGAACTCAGCCAGCACACAGCTGGGTAGGGTAGGGAAAGGAAAGGCAGGCAGAGACAGAGCATACCCAGCTGCATGGAAGCAAGGTAATCAAGGAAAGCAGCTGGGCTGGCAACAACCTTCTCTCTGAACAGTGAAAGGTAACAAGGGAAACCACACTAGGATACAGAACAGGCTTATGCTGGAGAGCCTAGATATAACAAGGAAGGAATGTATTCAGACTGAAACCAGAACCACACGCAGAAAAACAGAAAAGGGCTTTGCTTGGAAGCAAAGGTACTGGGCTAGTAATCCGTACAGGTTTAAAGCAGAACAACACACACAGAGCAACAAAAGAGGGCTTTGTTTGAGAGCAAACCTAACAGGAAAGTAATCCATACAGATTCAAACCAAAACCACTCACACAGGGCTCAGGGCTGTGCCACAGAGACTGTGACACAGCTTAACAAGAAGACCAGTTCCCTCAGAATCAAACAGTACAACAAGAAAAGGAAAATAGGCAGACTGGAGAGGTCACAGAGCTAGATACAGAGAAACAGTAGGTCTGAACATAAAGGCACGGCCACAACCATGACATAGCTCTTTCCATATTTATTAAAGTAACCACACTACTGAGCCATTCTGATACCAGAGGTAGTGGTTCTTCCAGTGCAGCATTTTGGCTTGGCACACAGAGAACAGTAAACAATGACATAATGCTTTCTATGATTAGACATGGTAACATTTTGGCACACCACCTAAATACCACTAGTAATGGGTTGAGCTGCTCAGATACTGTTCAACTGTTCTAACTTCTCCCAAACTCTGGTCTAGAATGTCTTAACTTTGTACACATCTAAAATACATAACCAGAGGTCCTACTCTATCACTAATAATTTGGGAAATTACTTAATCTCATTTGAGAAATAGGCGAGGAGTTACACAAGCATACTGTATCATTTATTTTTCTTACATTTGTACCCCGCACTTTCCCACTCATAGCAGGTTCAATGCGGCTTACATATTATATACAGGTACTTATTTGGACCTGGGGCAATGGAGGGTTAGTGACTTGCTCAGAGTCACAAGGAGCTGCCTGTGCCTGCAGTGGGAATCGAACCCAGTTCCCCAGGATCAAAGTTTTGCATGTTTCACATTCTCATTCAAAATGATATCTGTCAGTGATGTATGCACCCTGTGTCAGACCCAGCCCCCACCTTAAAATCCTATCTGCAGTGCTGCAGGCTTCACCCAGGGAACAGCAGCAGCATTGGCATGGGGCGGTTCAGGGAGGAAGTCCCGCTGCAGGCCCCATGAGTACCGCTTCTACTGCCCGGTTGAATACCTCAGCAGTCAGGATTTTAAGGGGCGGGGGGGGGGGGGGAGATGGGGCTGTTGGTGATGGCAGGAACGTTGCAGGTGGAGGGGGCAGCGGGCTGTGAGCCTTGTGAGATACAGTGTACTGATTATCTATGAACAAACAATGAGTTCTGAGAGGTAGTATGGTTATTTATTTATTTAAAGCATTTATATCCCACATTTTCCCACTGGTTGTAAGCTCAATGTGGCTTACATCAGCTATATCAGGGCTACAGTATAATAGTATATTAAAACAGTACAGACAGTAAATTAAAGCTTGGCATTATATTAAACAGCAGAATAGTAAAGAAAATAAATTTAAGTGTTTCTGGATTATCTGAAACCAAAGAAATTGATCTGATTATGTTGTTTCTGGAGAGTAGACCTTTTTGAATAGGATGGATTACGTTGTTGCATATCTGCCTCATCTGAGCTGCATCTGCAGGATGCCCATTTATAGTAAATCCTATCTTACCAGGCCCCAGAACTAGCTCTGGGGTACTGTTTTGTCAACAGTTCATCAGACCCTGTGCCTAAAACTTGGGAAAAATCCACAATTTCGGGAATAACTTGTATAAAATGTTTGTACGTTTGGGTAGCTTGCCAGGTGCCCTTGACCTGGATTGGCCGCTGTCGGGGACAGGATGCTGGGCTCGATGGACCTTTGGTCTTTTCCCAGTATGGTATTACTTATGTACAGATTTGCACTGCTCCTCCATCTTTGAACTTACTGTTATCATTGTATGGTCTGTAGCAAGTACAATAATTTTCAGCCAAATAGTTTTATGGAAGCCATAGAGTTAAATAGGTGGCCTCACTCATGTGGCATTTTATTAGATCATATAATCATAGACTCCTATATAGAAATTGATAACGTCAAATATGAATCATCTCTCTATATAAAACGCACCTCCAACGTTCTACTGAAGCCTCACTTACCCAACATTCTAAAAGTGAAGGGGGTGAGATCGCTTTGTGTCTGCCCCGCCCACGCGTCAAACGTGATGACGTCGAGGGCGGAGCAATGACAGTCAACCAATCGCATCGCTCGGCACCGAAACGTCAGGGAAGGAGGCGGCGCTCCCGACGTCTAGCCTTCCCTTCACTGTGTTCCGCCTTCTTCTGACGTCAAGGATGACGTCAAAAGAAGGCGGAACACAGCGAAGGGAAACCTAGACGTCGGGAGCACCGCCTCCTTCCCTGACGCTTCGCTGCCGGAACCGCCACGGAGGTAAATTTAAAAAGAAGAAAAAAAACAAACACGGATGTTGGGGGGAGAGAAGAGGGTGCCCAGTAAAATAGAACAATGGGAGCGGGAGGCCAGGGGAGAAACGACAGCATGGATGCGAAGGGGGGGGGGGGGGAAGAAGAGGGCGGGCCAGGCTGGGACATGGGAGAGAGAGGAGCATGGATGCGAGGGGGGGTCATGGAAGGGAGAGAGGGGACTTGCTGGAAAAGGATGAATGGAGGCGGCAGGGGACAGAGGAGCATGGATGGCCATGGATTGGGAGGGCAGGGCTCAGGGAGAGAGGGAAATTGCTGGAAAGGGATGAATGGAGGGGGCAGGGGAAAGAGGAGCATGGATTGGGAGGGCAGGACTCAGGGAGAGAGGGGAATTGTTGGATAGGGATGAATGGAGGGGACAGATGGGCATGGATGGATATGGATTGCAGGGCAGGCCTCAGGGAGAGAGGGGAATTGCTGGATAGGGATGAATGGAGGGGCCAGGTGACAGAGGAGCATGGATGGGCATGCATTGGAAGGGCAGGACTCAGGGAGAGGGGAATTGCTGGATAGGGATGAATGGAGGGGACAGATGGGCATGGATGCATATGGATTGCAGGGCAGGCCTCACGGAGAGAGGGGAATTGCTGGATAGGGATGAATGGAGGGGCCAGGTGACAGAGGAGCATGGATGGGCATGGATTGGAAGGGCAGGACTCAGGGAGAGGGGAATTGCTGGATAGGGATGAATGGAGGGGACAGATGGCCATGGATGGATATGGATTGCAGGGCAGGCCTCAGGGAGAGAGGGGAATTGCTGGATAGGGATGAATGGAGGGGGCAGGTGACAGAGGAACATGGATGGCCATGGATTGGGAGGGCAGGGCTCAGGGAGAGAGGGAAATTGCTGGAAAGGGATGAATGGAGGGGGCAGGTGACAGAGGAGCATGGATGGGCATGGATTGGGAGGGCAGGGCTCAGGGACAGAGGGAAATTGCTGAATAGGGATGAATGGAGGGGACACATGGGCATGGATGGATATGGATTGCAGGGCAGGCCTCAGGGAGAGAGGGGAATTGCTGGATAGGGATGAATGGAGGGGACAGGTAACAGAGGAGCATGGATGGGCATGGATTGGGAGGGCAGGGCTCAGGGAGAGAGGGGAATTGCTGGAAAAGGATGAATGGAGGGGGCAGGGGACAGATGGGCATGGATTGGGAGGGCAGGGCTCACACTCTCTCTCTCATATACAATGTCTTTCTGACTCTCACTCTCACACACTCTGTCTCACACTGTATCACATTCACTCTCTATGTGCCACACAGTCACTCACACACTCGCTTGGTCTCATACACTCACTCTCGAAGAGAATCTGTGTCTCACACACACTCTCTCTCTCTCGCCCACACACACACACTCTCTCTCACACTGTGTCTCACATACACACTTACACACACTCTCATTCTCACACAAACACACTCACACCCAGACTCACTCTCTCTCTCACATACTCACAATTTCACTCTGACTCTCAAACAGTCACTCTCACATACACTCTCCCAAACATACACACTCCGAGGAAAACCTTGCTAGCGTCCATTTCATTTGTGTCAGAAACGGGCCTTTTTTACTAGTATTTAAATAATAGAGGAAAAGTCTCAATCCTGGCGTGTGCTCCTTGTGTTGTAAAACAATGTTAGGGAGCACCGCCCGATCATCACTGGCTCAAAAACCTCTATTAAGTAACCCACTTCTATTTTCCAATTTTAATCAAATCTCAACTACATGGGTACTTAGCTTGCTGCTGAAAAAAATTCTGAGCAGTCTCACAAACGGAATACAGTCATCTGAACCCCGTCCACGGCCCGACTCGGCCCAAGTTTCGCCTTCTTCCTCAGGGTCCGTGGGTCAATCGACTGTATTTCAATCGGCACTTCGCTCGCTTCTGTGTCTGATTGTGGATAGATTTGACTGCCTATTGCTCCATTGGTGATTATTAGCATTTTATTAGATGACAGCAGCGTGAAAGGTCTCTCTGCATGTGGATCCCCGTCCCTGAATGTAGAAAAATGGATTGTGATCAAAATTGGTCTTTAAATGAGACGATTTCTTTAGACTCAGGTGACAAATGTCTTTCACCCAACATTGTTTCTGTTGCTTCATTGCGCTATGAAATGTGAATCTTTTACATAACAAGAGTGGAGGAGTGGCCTAGTGGTTAGGGTGGTGGACTTTGGTCCTGGGGAACTGAGGAACTGAGTTCGATTCCCACTTCAGGCACAGGCAGCTCCTTGTGACTCTGGGCAAGTCACTTAACCCTCCATTGCCCCATGTAAGCCGCATTGAGCCTGCCATGAGTGGGAAAGCACGGGGTACAAATGTAACAACAACAAAAAAATTATCACGATAGGCTTGAAGCTTTTGAAGAGGAATCTTGCAATGATAATGTGATTTACAAGGATTATACCATAATCTTAAAACCCCTTGCTAGTGTTGTTGGTTGTATTGACGTATAGCAACATTTGGGACACACTAGCTTTCTTTTTCTGTCACGGGTGCCCTTTAAGAACCAAAAGCATTGATTGTCTTATTGGTCACTCAGTCTAGCAGTATATTATTATTCTTAGGTGTTTACAAATTGTAAATTTAGTTGTTTATTTGCTGGCCAAATAGGGATTCTTTGTAAGTGCAAAAAATTGCTGTTTATCAGTGTTTTTATGCCACAGGTGCTATTGCTGGATACTTTCTTTAGTAGAATATATGCATATTTGGGATGCTTTTAAGAGTCATTAGCACATAAAAGGCACAAAAACTGAATTGAGGGTACAAGACAAGCCAGAGGAGGGGTCAGAAGTACTAGAAGTGACATTTTCTGGTGTTTCTCCAACTAAATACCTATTTTAACTTATTTTCAGTAGCAGTTTTATTGGTGTATATCAGTTACTTATAATCAGAAGTCCTAATTATAGTTATCTCTTTGGACCACAACAAAATTAGTAATTTGCAGAATAGATGAGAAACATCATGTAAAATTGCCTATTTATTTATTTTTCTATATCTTTCATTTAGGGCCGTAGTTATTAATGTTGGCTACTGTTAAGATGTGTTATTTTACTACTAATGTGCTCTTTTAGCACAGGTCCTATGTTATGCAGTGAGACCTAGTTATTAGTAACTGGGGTCAACAGTAAAATAATACTTCTTAATGGTAGCTCACATTGATAACGTTACTCATTTATTTAATGCATGTATTAACCAACACTATCTTACAACTTTAGGTGGTATACAAAATAAGACCATATAGAAAATCCAAACAAGGAGAGCATAAAACCCAAAAATATTTAGGGCCCTGATTACTAAGGCGCTTTAGCAGTTTTAATGCACCTACAATTAGCGTGCGCGTTAACCATGTAGGCACCTATAGGGAGAAATATTTTAAAGGTATTAATCCGCAAACGAACCTTTTCCGGAGACGGGAAGGCAGTAGAACTAGAGGACATGAATTGAGGTTGAGGGGGGGCAGACTCAGGACTAATGTCAGGAAGTATTTTTTCACAGAGAGGATGGGTGTATATGTGGAATGCCCTCCCGCGGGAGGTGGTGGAGATGAAAACGGTAATTATTATTATTACATTTGTATCCCACATTATCCCACCTTTTTGCAGGCTCAATGTGGCTTACAGTTCATCGTGGATACTGGAAATAGAAAAGAATGTACATTTGGATTTACAGCAAGTTTTGGGTGCATGATGGTGAAATACATAATATTGGGAATAGAAAAGAGTATACATTTATTTTAGCAGAAGTTTTGGTTACATGATGGTGAAATACATGATAGTGTTAGAGTCAAAAGCATTAGGTACAAGAAGGTGTGAGAGCAAAAGACATTAAAGAACATTCCTGGATATCTTGAAGAGGTGGAGTTACGCATGTTGTTCTTTATGATATACTAGCCGTTGAGCCTGTTAAAACGGGCTACTATTGGAATGAGGGTTTCCAAGGCCCCCCCCCCCCCCCGAGGTCACCGCCGCCGCCACCCCTCTACCCGGCCCGGGCCCTCTGTTCGCTATTAATTCAACTTACATCGCCACAGCACGCAGATCAGCTGAGCTCCCGTCAGCCTGGCCTTCCTTCTCTGCCTGTGTCCCGCCCTCGTGTGACGTACCGTCGGCGAGGGCGGGACACAGGCAGGGAAGGAAGGCCGACTGGAGCTCAGCTGATCTGCGTGCTGCGGCAATGTAAGTTGAATTAATTGCGATCAGAGGGCCTGGGCCGAGTGGGGGGGGGGGGTTACCAGTGACAGGGATCTCGGGGGGGGGGGAGCACAGTTTCCCTCTCTGTCCCGCCCCCATCATCACGTATTGACGCGGGGGTGGGACAGAGAAGGAAGTCTCTACTGCGCATTTGCGAGTGAGTTCGGTCACTCGCCGTTTATATGTTTGATTTTGTCGAAGAGCTAAATCTTCAGGAGTTTGCGGAAAGTGGTCACTTCGTAATGGAATTCAAACATGTGTGGGATAAACACAAAGGAATCCTGTTTAGAAGGAATGGTTCCATGGAATCTTAGCGGAGATTGGGTGGTGACGCCGGTAATTGGGAAACAAAACTGGAGCTGGGCAGACTTCTATGGTCTATGCCCTGATCGTGACTGAATAGATAGGGATGGGCTGGAGTGTAAATTTTAAGGGGCTTCGATGTTGGCTCCAGAACAGTGCTGGGCAGACTTCTACGGTCTGCCCTGAGATAGGCAAGGATAAATCAAACTCGGGTATACATGTAAAGTATCTTGTTGGGCAGACTGGATGTACCGTATAGGTCTTTATCTGCAGTCATTTACTATGTTACTACGTTATGTAGGTGCCTACACGGTTAGTGCGCATACATGTTTAACGTGCATTAAAGACACTAATGCGCCTATAACGTGGCTTAGTAAACAGGGCCCTTAATGTGTTACATAGCCAGACCAGCTAGCAAAACAGTAAATAAACAAACTGCCATGTTTAAATGTAGTTCGCCCGAGTAAAGAAATATGCTTTCAGCTGTTATCTAAACTGTAGCACTGCAGGAAGAGCAGTTACTGGCAGTCAGTTATTTTTATTTTTAGGTGTTCCTAAACATTTGGACACCTAGAAAGAAGGCCAACTGGAAACTTCATGAGTTATCCTGTGATTGTTCTTAGTCAGTTAAATGCACCTAAATGTTTGTGTTTGCAAAAGTAGTATTTAGCTAGGGTTACCTTATGTCCGGATTTACCCGGACATGTCCTCTTTTTGAGGACATGTTTGGGCAACCGGGCGGGTTTTGCCAATCTGCCCAAGTGTCCGGATTTCTGGACAAATGGGCAGATTGCTAGCCTCCCCTCCCCTTACTTACTACTGCCATGGTGGTCTAGTGACCTCTTCCACCTTCGGGGCAGGAAAGAGCCCCCTCTTCAACTCTCTTCAACTTCAACTCTCGGTGGCCATTTTGAATCGGCGCCGAGATCACGAACGGGAAGGATGCATAGAGGGCAGCGCTCCGGGCAGGAAAGACGGGGCTCTTTCCTGCCCCGAAGAGGTCACTAGACCACCAGGGCAGTAGTAAGGTAAGGTGAGGAGGAGTGACGGGGTATGTTACGGGGGGAGGGGAAAATGTGACATGTGGCGGAGCGAGGGCGTGAAAGGGGGCGGGGCATGTGTCCTCCTTTTTGGGGGACAAAATATGGTAACCCTATATTTAGCATACTTTGGAGGCACCATTTTGTAGGAGTTAGGAACAGGAAGGGCCTTTCTTGAAATCCAACACAGCTCCGATGATTAGAGGAGAGACCCTTTCTCCTACTGCACTGTTGTGGTGTAGTGTTTAACCTTCAGTTGTCTTCATTTACTTTGTTGTACTGTCTGGTGCTCAGTTTTCACATTTCACTTGAGATTAAAATTAGTTTGTTTTGGTCGAACTTATTTTTCTTGGCTGTAAGCTCAAAGGTGAACCTATTTAAAAACAAGCAAATCACATGTTTAGAGAGCTTGTAAGACAGCCAACTCTTTTGAAAATACTTCAACAAAACCACAAAGTTTTCAGTTTTCTTGACACTGACACGTAAGCTGGATTCCAGAGTATAATGAATGGTTTCTTTAGTGTAACAAATGAAGCATACTTTGTGGCTATTTTTATATTTATGTAGATCAGATGTATACTCGTTTGAGACTGAGAAGGAGCTTGAGATACAACCAAATGTTTTTAATCATTAGGTAGGGACTGAACATTAGGGCTGGGCTGTTGTTAGAAGTGACATCGGAGCTGCCAACAACATAACCCATGTCTTTTTCATGTCATTAAATCTGAAAACGACTGGGAGAAATCTGAAAATTTGTCCTGTGTATTTTTTGGAAAATAATGTACTCTATTTCATAAGGGCACTTTCCTTTCTTTTCCACCCCCCACTGTTTGCCTAATTGACAATTTGGCACCTGTAGAATCAGTCCTAGGTCACCTTGTTTGCTGTGCATGCTGACTGGTTGCTTGCAGCTGTGTGTTTGTTTAAGCTATTATGGCTCTTTTTCTGTAGCATTTTCTCAAAGGGGGCAATGAGCATGGGGATGAACATCATATATACAGTGATACCTCGGTTTTCATTGATAATCCATCCGAAAACAATCGTCAAAATCCGAAACCGATGAAAGCCGAGGCAATTATTTCCATATGAATCAATGAGCAGGAGGACGCGTGGGTCGCCCTTTATTTTCGCAAAATTAGCAGTGAGGTCGCGTGGGCACGCCGACGAAATCCGAGAGAAATATTTCACTGAAAAAATCAACGATAACCGAAGTCAACAAAAACCGAGGTATTACTGTATAGCAATCCTCTGATGGGTGACAGGATTTTTTTTTTCTCATGCATGGCTTGCTGGTCCTTCAAATTATGGGGTCGATGCAAAAAAAAAAAAAAGCACACGTTAGTGCCACTGATCACACCGCTACTAATAGGAGGTTCCCACAACAAATTACTGCTGTTATATGGTAATCAATGTGCTTGCAAATTACAGCCATGTTAAAATCATGGTAGTAACCCATAGCTCATTGCAAAATGTCCCTGTTACTGTCAATGCATGTGCAGTGATTGGCTTATGCACTGACAGGAAAGGGGACATTAATAAAAAATAATAAAGTAGCCGGCAAAATCCTTGGTAGTCTAGTGGCCTTCTGATCTGACCTGCACCACCAATCTGACCCCTCCATTTCCTCCTTGACTGGTAGTGTTCTGCATTTGCCCCTCTCCTTGATATGATCCTCCCAACTTAAAATTCAAATCCCTGGTAGTCTAGTGGTCTTCCCTCCCTCCCTCCCAGCAACCTGCCCCCCTGCCCCACTATTAAAAAAATTATACGTTGGTTTAATTTTGTCTGTATGCTTGATTATTGAAAAACCTTAATAGAAATTTATTTTAACTAAAAAAAAATGAATTCCCTGATGTCTAAGGTAACCCTTCCTCACACGGACCCCTCCCCACTACTTAAAGAAAAGAAATTGCCTGTTGTCTTTGATACCCCCACCCTCTCCCAGACCCCCTTTCCACTACTTAAAGAAAAACATTCCCTTGTGTCAAGGGTACCCCACCCTAGCCCCCCCAAAGCCCTTTGCACCACGTACCTTAAAAGAGGCAGGAGCATTGTGTTCTCACTCCTGTCTTGTCATCGCCATTTTGGAAAATGAATTCCCTGGTGTCTAAGGTAACCCTCCCCCACCTGATCCCCTCCCCATTTACTTAAAGAAAAAAAATTCCCTGTTGTCTTAGGTACCCCCAACCCTCTCCCAGACCCCCTTCCCACTACTTAAAGAAAAACATTCTGTGGTATCAAGGGTACCCCCACCCTAGCCCCCCAAAGCCCCTTGCACCACGTACCTTAAAAGAGACAGGAGCATTGTTCTCTCACTCCTGTCTTGTCATCGCCATTTTGGAAAATGGCAGTTCCTGACCCTGCACAGTGGATCCTGGGATGCACTGAGCAGGATCAGTCTGCCAAGTAAGGGAATTTTTCCCTTATTTGGTAGTCTCCTCCCACACTGTGAAATAAGGGGAAAATTCCCTTATTTGGCAGATTGGTCCTACTTGTTGCATCCCAGGTTGCACTGTGCAGGGTCAGTCTCCACAGTTTTCCAAAAAGATTTTTAAAAAACCCACTGACTTCCATTGCTGTGCCCTTAAAACAGGATACTATTGATGTAGCAGGTCAAATGTTGCTGTCAGATCCAATCAACCCAGAGCCATTTAGTCCTATATCTATCTCCCTATAAATCTCAATCAAAACAGAGATTTACAAGATTTCAGTACAGCAGTACTTTCAAATACCAGGTTAATATACAGCATTAAGTTCCTGTCTGAAAAGAGCTCCAACTGATGTAACATCATTTTCTCTAAGACCTTTCCAAAAAACAAGTTCAGTACCCATGTGGGCAGTTATCGAATTACACATCGAACCGAACCAAACCAAAGCGGGAAAAACTTCCACAATAGTCAAAAGCAGAAAGCAAGAGTGGAAGAAGTAGAACTCAGTACAACTAGAAGCCCAATATCTTCAAACAAAGGTTTATTCTCCAATAGAAGACATACACCATCCAGACCCAGTTATCAAATTATCCCTTAATAACATTCTGTTTATTACAAGTAATGTATATTATGTTGGTAGAACCAAGAGAAAGGCACAGCGAAGGTGACAAGGTGGATGATGTCAATGAAACTACTGCTGGACTCAAAAAAAGTTCACAGCAAGAGTTTATTGATAAAGACCGGACTCGACACGAATCGTGTTTCGGCCGCTCTGGCCTGCCTCTTCAGTGATTGTCGACCTATTATGTTGGTAGAACATGATTGTAGGCTTCCTGAGTTATGCAATTTAGGGGGACAACAAATGCTGAATTCAAAGGATACTACAATCTGAAAAAGCAATAGTAAAATTAGAGAGTTACAAGATTACAGCTACAATTATGATAATTTATTTTGCATTTGAGCAGAATGAACCAAGATAAAAATTGTTTTATAGAATGAGAAAGGGCCTGATTCAACTTTTTGGTACCTTTCTCCATTCATTGATCTTTCTGTCCTGACAAGTGTCTGAGTCTGTGCCCTTGAGAAACATCCCCAATTTATTTAACTTAATTACACATTTTATTTCATACTTAGGGCCAGTGGTGTGCTGGTAAATTTTTAACAACAGGCTCTCTCCCCGGTCCACCTTGGCGCCGCCCACCTCTGCGCCCCCCCCCCTCAAAATTGCAGAGCTGGCTATAGCCGGGGGGGGGGGGGGGGCAATGCATTACTCTCTCCAGGAAAAAAAATTAAATGATCCCAGGTTCCAATCTAATTCATGTTTAATATGGGATAAAATGCCATAAATAAGTAAATAAATATAAACTTTTAACGTTCAGCACCTGATTCTCAAAGTGAACATATTCCAAACACTATAATGAAAATAAAATTATTTTTTTCTACCTTTGTTGTCTGGTGACTTTGTTTCTCTGATCATGCTGGTCCAGTATCTGATTCTGCTGCTCTCTATCTGTTCCCTTGACTCCGTTTCCAGGGCTTCCTTTCCATTTATTTCTTTTCTTTCCTCCTTTCTTCTTCATTTCTGGTCCTCCGCAGACTTGACTGTCCAGTGGATCTAGCTTCTTCCTATTTTCTCCATCCATGTGCAGTTTCTCTCCTCAATTCCTTTTCCCTCATCTAATCTCCTTCCTCTATCTTCCCTCCATGTCCAGCATTTTTTCTCTCTCCCTTCCCTCCCCTCCATCCATGTCCAGAATTTCTCTTGCTCTCCCCTCCATCCATGTCCTGAAACTCTCCTCTCTCCCCTGCCCCCCTCTACCCATCCATGCCCAGCAAGCCTCTCCCCTGCCCCCCTCTCCCCATCCGTGCCCAGTGATTCTCCTCCCTCTCCTGCCCTTCCCTCCCGCTCCGGAACATGTCCAACGAACGATGTGCTTCGCCCCCACCCTCCCCTCCCGCTCCCATCCGTCTTTTTTTAATTACCTCCGTCGAAGCGCACGCGATATAAAGCCCTGCTGCGTGCTGGCCATCTCTCCAGGCTTCCCCTGTTTGCTTCGGTGATGTTCGCGCTCTTAGTCCCACCTTTGCGGAAAAAGGAAATTACGTCAGAAGGCGGGACTAAGGGCGCGAACATCACCGAAGCAAGCAGGGGAAGCCTGGAGAGACGGCCTGCATGCAGCAGGGCTTTAAATCGCGTGCGCTTCGACGGAGGTAATTAAAAAAGACAGATGGGAGCGGGAGGGGAGGGTGGGGGCGAAGGACATCATTGGGCATGTTTCGGAGCAGCAGGGGAGGTAAGCATGGCCTGTGATGGCGCCCTCCTGCCATGCTTACCTCCCCTAATGGAGCCGGCTCGCCCCCAACAACAACCGGCTCGCAAGAGCTGTCAAAATTTAACAAGCGGCTCTTGCGAGCCGGACAGAGCCGGCTCCAGCACACCACTGCTTAGGGCCCTGTTTACTAAGCCATGTTATAGGCGTGTTAACATTTTTAACGCATATTAACTATGTACGCTCGTTAACTGTGTACGTGCCTACAATATCCCTATAGGCGCCTACACGGTTAGCACGTGCTTCAATTGTAAGCGCGTTAGAATCGCTAATGCACCACAGTGAACAGGGCCCTTTGAGAGGTAGTTGTCAAGCTGCGTTAGAGCACTAACCTGCATTATTTGCTGCTTAACGCATGTTAAAGGACTCTAAAGCAGGTGCAAATGAGATGTAAAACAAGCAAATGCCTGTAAATAAGCTCATTACTATACTATAAAGCTGCTTTATACCCTGTATAATAACTTGTGCAAAAAGTTAGGGTTATGTTACCATCTGGGAGCATTAGGTCACGGAGCCATGGCCTGATGCTCCTAGGCATATCTTAAAGGGGCTAGCAATTATATTGAATAGGTGAGGCCGGGGCACGCTCTTCCCCCTTCAGCACAAAAAACAAAAACTCTGTAGCAGCCCTCCCATCTAGTGGCACCTAAAAAAAAAGGGCCCCTCTTATTGTTGAATCCCCCAATATCCATCCACTCTCCCGAAGGCATCCTTTCCCCGCCCCCGGACCTACTTGTATAAAAAAATCCCTGATCCCTAGTGATCTCATGTTAGCGCTGCATTACATAAGAATAGCCATACTGGGTCAGACCATTGGTCCATCTTGTACGGTGTCCTGCCTCCAACAGTGGCCATTCCAGGTGACAGGTACCTGCAGAATCTCAGATAGTAGCAACATTCCATGATACCAATCCCGGGCAAGCAATGGCTTCCTCCGTGCCTATCTCAATAGCAGACTCTGGACTTTTCCTCCAGGAACTTGTCCAAACCTTTTTTTAAACCCAGATACACTACCCTCCGTTACCACCAATTAGCATGTGGTTAGTGTTACATACTAGCTGGCTAACAGTTTCATTACCACACTCCATGACCTTGCCACACCACCTGACTGAAAAATTCAGCAATGCACAGTTGAACCTACGAAAACAAGCAAAACTCCTTAAAGCAGTCACATGGTAACCTGTTTCCGCTGGTTAACTGTGCGGTAAGTGCTTAACACCCTTTAGTGAAAGAGGCTCCTAATTTGTTGTTCTAAGTCATTTACCAACCTGAGATTGCATTATTGATTTCCTGAATAATATATAGTTCCCCAAATAATATATTCTGCGTAATTATAAACACTCTAGCCTGTGTAGCTTTACTTATACAGTATTATCTCTAATGCCGTAAACATTTTTTCTGGCATTTTCTTTATGGTTTTTGCAATTTCATTGGCTTAATTGTTCTATAGCACATTAATGAGCTCCTGCCATTCCCTGTGATGTGTGATAACAGAAGCTCATTAAGTGAAGGCAGCTTGGACTGCTGTTTTCCAGAGCCCCCAGGCATCTTTGGATGGTGTCATGCTTTCAGTTCTAATAACTACTTTTTAATGTTGTATCTTGAGTAATAATGTTTCTGCTACACAAAGCTTGCTTATTTTCCATGGACGAACAGTCTTACTAGAAATTGGAACAAACATGTATTGCAGAATGAGAAAACATATTTTCAAACCTCTGATTGATTGTTTTTTCTCTTCTTGTGCTTTGATCATCTCCAGCTTAACATCATAATATTCAAAGAGATGTCATTTTTATTTGTACAAGTAACATGCTTGCTTCCCTCTTTTTTTTTTTTGTTTCAAATTGCAATTTTCACCCCATAGAACTCGTGACTGAACATGAAAAAGCAGAGCAAATTGTGAGCAGTTAAGGCGACAATGATAAATGTTCTTCAGACAGTAGATGCTGAAATAATTTTTTTCCCATTACGTTTCAGCTGCAAATAAACTCTTTCTCTGTAATCCTATGTATAGATTGACCTAATATTTTTTTCTCTTCCATCTTGAGACTCACTGCCAATGAAACGGTGATCAAAAATGATAGCAGGGATGCTGTATTTCACTGTCTTTTACCTGTGGTTGCAAGATGTGTTGGATTGAATGCAAGAGGTACAATATAAAAAACGTATTTTACTGAGATCTCAAGTTTTGTAAGTGGAATTCTTAAAATGGAATTTTGTTTGTTGTCCATAGGACAACCAGTTAACCCAATGGTTACCAAACTGTGTGACGCAGCACCCTGGTGTGCTGCAGCAAACTCTCAGGGGTGCCGCGGCGCATCGCTCGCTACTTTTTCCTCCTGTGGGTCCGGCATCTGCCACTTCCTGCTTCTTCCCCCGCTGCCGCTGCAGTGCCTGCAGCTTACATTTTGGGATCATCCGCGATTCACACATGCACTGCGGGGACTTCCCTCTGCCGTTTCCGGCCCTCGTAACAGGAAGTTGCATCAGAGAGGGCCAGAAGCAGCAGACTGGGAAGGCCCTGGAGTGCCTGTGTGAATCGTGGACGGCCCGAAAATGTAAGCTGCAAGCACTGCAGCGGCGGCGGGGGAATGAGCAGGAAGCGGCGGAATCCTGGACCTGCAGGAAGGAAGGTAGCGAGCAATGCTGGATTTAGGGTAGGCAGAGGTGTGCTGGTGTGAGAGGAGGCGGCAGCTTGGTAAAAGGGCCCCTGAGGATGGGCAGACTGGATGGGCCATTTGGCCCTTATCTGCCATCATGTTTCTATGTAGATTCAGGAAATCTAGACTGCCCCAACTTGACATTTCGTCCTTTAGATTGTAAGCTCCTTTGAGCAGGGACTGTCCTTCCTTTTTTTTTTTTTTTGAATTTGTATGAAGTCTTTATTGTTCATTGAAACAACACAAAGAATGCAAAATACTATCCAGCAGATTACATTTACCTTTGACTAATACAGTATTCCACTAGTGCTTTGTACAGTATAACTCATCATAGTTTCAACTTTCCGATATCAACATTTTTAAACTTCAACATTTTTGTTTTTTTCCCAACTGTTTAATAGAACAGAGGTTACCCTCCCTCCCGCCCCCCTACCCCTCTCCGCCAAGAGAGCACCGCTGAGCACTACCTCTTTTTTTTTTTTTTTTTTTTTTTTTTTTTTTAATATATTTAACTAGGCACTCTTCTCTCAGACATATTAGTTCGTCAGAGCGTCTACAGGAATGTATTTCCAAACAGAGTGCCATTTCCCCATTTGTTGCTTATGCTCAGCCACCAATCTTTCCATTTCACGTACATACCTCAACTTATTAAGCCACTTAGCCAGCGGGGGAACTCCCTCCCTCCTCCATTGTGAAGCTACAACCACCCTTGCTGTACCAACCACATACTTTGCCAAAGTTTGTTGACAGGATAGTAAGCCTGCAATCCTAGCTGAAAATAGGAACACCTCAGGGGCCCAGGGCACTGTACACCCTATCCAAGCCTGCAGCCTGTAATGTACCGCCTTCCAAAAGGCACGAATTTTAACACAATTCCACCATATGTGTCCCATGGTACCCTCTTGGCCACACCTTCTCCAACACATGCCCGAGGCATTTGGGAAAATCCGCCTCAATCGGGCAGGCGTGAGATACCACCGATATAATACTTTCATAGCATTCTCCTGCAGGGGTACATGGGTTGACACCTTCACAGCTGCTTTTTCTATGCTCTCCCACCCAGGGTCTCCCAAACTCGTCCCCAGCTCTCGCTCCCAGCTTTTCCTATGTGCCCCGTAACTGGGCGCCTGCTTGCTTATATTATGGTACAGGGAACCTATCAATCCCCTAGATGAAGCATGTCGCTCACATATCCCCTCCAATTCTAATTTCTCACGCTGCATCACCTCCCTCACCGCCTTGCTTTTAAGGAGAGATACTAATTGACGGTATGCAAAGTCACCTCCCTCCACCCCAGGATATCTGCCCCGCAATGTGTCGAAAGATACCAGCTTATCAGCTTCAAATAATTGGCCCCAGGTTCTCACCCCTATCTCATACCATTTAGTAAAGATCCCCGTAGCCGTCCCCGGTAAAAATAAAGGATTAAAGGCTATCGGCGTGTAGCGAGTCAATATACATTGTCTCTTAGGGAACAAACTATCCCAATAATGGAGCGTTACCGCTATGGAGGGACAAGCTCTTTCATTTATACTTCTAAAGGATTTTGGCAGCCACATTAATGCACTCAAAGGTTTGTCACCCACAGAGTGTTGTTCTATTTGCACCCATTGGCGGTCCGGGTATTCTTGATACCATTCCAGTGCTGCTTTCCCCTGCGCTGCCCTGTAATACCATGCAAGATTAGGTACCCCAAGTCCACCCCTTTTCCTTTCCTTATATAGGAGCGACCTCGCTAGCCTAGGACGCTTTCCTGCCCAGACGAATCGCACCAGCCTATCTTGTAAATTAGCTAAGAATCGCCTGGGCATTATCACAGGCAGCACCTGAAAAAGGTATAACAGTCTTGGCAAGACATTCATTTTAAGAATAGCTATCCTGCCAAACCATGATGTTCCCAAATCTCCCCACCTCTCTAGATCTTCCATGATAATTTTACCCAACCCCTTATAATTTGCATTAAAGAGCTCCGAAGGATCCCTAGTCAGATTCACCCCCAGGTATTTTAAATGTTTGTGGGCCCACCGAAATGGGGATGAAATCTTTAAAGACTCCACCACATCCTCCGGAATTGTCACATTCAGGGCCTCAGATTTTGTCATGTTGACCCTAAATCCGGACACCGCTGAATACTGCTGTATCATGTGTTCTAAGTGCGGGAATGTGGTCAAGGGTCTAGTGACGAACAATAATACATCATCTGCAAATAAGGCCAATTTATGTGTTCTATCCGCTATCTTAGCTCCCGAGATATCAGGATCAGACCGCACACGGGCTGCAAAAGGCTCCATTACCATTGCAAATAATAAGGGAGACAAAGGGCATCCCTGCCTAGTACCTCTGTGTAAATTGAATAAGTCTGAATTTCCTCCATTGACCCGAACACAGGCCTTAGGGAACTCGTAAAAGGCCCGAATCCAGCTACGAAATTGTATTCCAAACCCCATATTTTCCATCACCTTATACATGAAGGGCCAGTGAACCCGATCAAAGGCTTTTTCCGCGTCGAGGCTTAAAAGACATAACGGCTTCTGATTGTTTTTTGCCAAGTTCATTATATCCACCGCCCTTCTAATATTGTCCATCGCCTTTCGGTACTGAACAAAACCCACTTGGTCTGGATGAATAAGTACTGGCAAAATAGGGGCCAGACGGTTCGCCAGTACCTTAGCCAATATTTTGACATCTGCATTAAGCACAGAAATAGGTCTGTAGGATCCGCATTCAGAGTGATCTTTGCCTGGTTTAGGCAAGACCGCTATCCATGCCTCCATCATTGATTGAGGTAATGACCCCCCTCTCCCCACCTGATTAAACAAATCTGCTAGGAGCGGAGCTATTTCAGGGGCAAACTTCCTATAGAACTCATTGGGCAACCCATCAAGCCCGGGCGATTTATGTGAGGGGAGACTACTAATTGCTTCCTGGATTTCCACGGGAGTAATTGGCTCATCTAACATTGTCTGCTGCTGGTGACTCAGAGAGGTAAGTTCACTATCCTGTAAGTAATGATCTATCAATTCCATCGAAGGGTTGAGCTCCTGGGCATATAGATCTTTATAAAATTCCCCAAATCTGTGTCGTATTTGTTCGGATGTACTTAAGGTATCTCCTCCACCATCTCGTATCTTTATGATATTCCGCTCAACTTTTTGCCTGCGCAACTTAATGGCGAGAAGGCGCCCTATTTTGTTAGCATATGCATATGAGCTCACCCTATTCTTTGCCTGTAGCATGCTTAGGTGTTCTGAATATATGGAGTCAAGGCGCATTCTCTGGGAATTAAGTTCTCTCAGAACCCTAGCTGCGCCAGTAGCCTTATGCTGCTCCTCTAGCAAACGAATGCTTTCCAGGCATTCCGCGATCTGCGCCCTACGAGCTTTCGATCGTCTACTGGCCAATTGTAGGAAATATCCCCGGGTCACCGCCTTCATAGCATCCCATATTATACTAAGCTGGGGTCCTGAGCCTAGATTAAATTCAAGATACTCTTTCAACACTTGCTTGTAGCCATCCACCACTGTTCCCTCCCGCAGAAGACCAGTATTCAGTGTCCATCTTTTATTTTTTTTTTCGGCCCTAATATTTGGTAGAGTCACCCATATGGGGGCATGATCCGACAGAGTCACATTACCTATCCCTGCTTCAGGACCATGCTCCACCAGGGTTGCATCCACAAATATATAGTCTATGCGTGAGTAAGAGTTATGTACTGCAGAGTAAAATGTGTAGTCTCGTACCCTCTGATGTTTTACCCTCCATAGGTCCACTGTGCCCAGCGAAAGCGCCAAAGACTTCAAGGCCAAAGATTCCCTATGACCCTCGCCTCTGGGGAGCCCTGAACGATCTATGCTCGGGTTCATCACTGTATTAAAGTCCCCCCCTATTACTAGTGAGCCCTGCGCAAAAGTAGCCAAGGAATTTCTAACCTTCTCCAGGAACCCAGCCTGTCCCGTGTTAGGCGCATATATAGAGGCCAGGGTTAAATCCACATTATCAATCTTGGTATGCATAAAAATATAGCGTCCACCCACATCCCGTTTTACCTTAAGAACCTGCGCCCCAACCGCAGCATGAATCAAGATCGCAACTCCTCCTTTCTTTGACCCAGTTGCTGATGCACAATACACTACTGGGTACTCTGGATGGGAAAGAAGCCTTTCATGTCTACCCACCAAATGCGTCTCCTGCAGGAGAACCACATGTGGTCTATGCTGCTTTATTTCCTTATAAAACTTTTGCCTCTTCTGAGGCATGTTTAGGCCCTTTACATTGTAGGAGAGAATTTTTAAGTCTGTATCAATCACCGTAGTTTGTAATAAAGCTGTTCTATCGCACCCCTGCATGATATCTCTATACAGTGCCATAATGCAAAATATACTCCCTGCATACCCAGCAGTGCCCCTCTCTCTCCCTTATTTTCCCATATCCCACTATCCCCCCCCCCCCCCCCCCCCCCCCCCCCCCCCCCCCCCCCCCTCCATTCACACCAATTGGAAGACCAATGTCCTCCAAGTGGGTCTTTGGGAAGTTATTCACCCACCACATAGTTCCCAAACCCACATCTATCCCTCCCCATCAATATCAGCTCATTCACGATCCCACTTAATCCTCACCCTTACATCTTTCATTACTATGCCCTCCCTTCAATTTACCATTTCAACATTCTTCAAAATCATACATTTTAAGGTTGTTGTCAACCCTACCATCAATGTTCAGAGTCAACTGGCATTTGCGGCAATGCCTACCCATCAAGGTAATCTCCTGGAAGCATGTCCCCAGTGTCCCGATCCAACTTGCTTCAACGCTTCTGGTTATTATGCCTTGCGGGTCCCGGGGTTCTCTGCCATCGCTGAAGCCTCGTCTTGGTAGCTGGCGCCATCACTCCAGGTGCAGTCTTTGTGGACACCATCTCAGCTGCGTGCAAGGCGTCCCATGCCTCTTGAAGAGTTTGCACCCGATATTTGGTGCCTTTCAGAGAGAAATTTAATGAGAAGGGGAAGCCCCATCTATATTGTATCTGTTGTTTGCTCAAAACTTCCAGCGCCGGTCTCATCAGCCTCCTCATCTGGAGCGTGAATAACGAGAGGTCCTGATAGACCTGAACCGGGGCTCCACCATACTCCAGGCTCTTTGTCTTCCTAGCTGAGGCTAAAATTCTCTCCTTAATCTCATATTTGTGAAATCTCACAATGATGTCCCTTGTCTGCTGCTCTTTTCGTGCTCCAAGAGCTCTGTGCGCTCTGTCCAGCTCGCATCTCATTTCATCTGCCTCAGGGCCCAACAAAGTAGAGCACAATGTATGCACTATTTCTGCCACGTTCTCTGTGTCTCCACCCTCTGGGACTCCTCGGAAACGGAGATTATTTCTTCGTCCCCTGTTTTCGATATCATCTAGTTTATATTGCAGGAGCTCATGTTTTTGTTCCATAGTCTGTAACATATTAGTGTGCTTATCAAGCAGTTCAGCGTGCTCATCTAGTTTTAACTCTGCCTCCTCCACTCTACCGCCCAATTCTCTGAGGTCCGCGCTGAGCGTATCCATGCGCTCTAAAATTTCTACTTTTGACTGCTTAATCTCCGACTGTATCGTAGCAGTTAACTTACGGAGCTCAACGGACAGTCCTTTCTTGGAAGGGGGGGCTCGCGTCTCAGCCATAGATAACGCTGAATCTGAATCCGAAGGAGACCCGCGCTCCGGGGACTCGCGGTGTCTGGAGGCCTTACTCGCCACGCTTTTCTCCGCTTTTTCCATCTCCTTTTTCCGGGTCGAGGCCGCTTTACTCATAGCGTCTGTATGCCAGGAAGTATTTTCTTACAGTTTTGCAATTTTTATCGCCGTTTGGATCGTGTTGTTTCCAATTTTACAGCTTTGGGGAAGGGAGCTGTGAATTCAGGCTACCATGCCGTCGGCTGACGTCACTTCCTCCTTGACTGTCCTTCCTTTTTAAACTGTACAGCGCTGCGTAACCCTAGTAGCGCTCTAGAAACGTTAAGTAGTAGTAGTAATGATTTTTAGATAATAATCTGCTTTACATGCATTTGCATGTTTTGCATCTCATTATTATGTAACCCACGGAGACCTATATATCACCCCCCCCCCCCCCCCCCCCCCCCCCAGTTGTACTGGTCTCAACCTAGACCCAAGTACTGTATCTAGTGAGAATAACCCTAGATGTCAGTGATACCCCACTGAAGGTGCGTCCCCGGTCTGTCAAGCAGATCTTAATGTCCTGTGAGGACCATGAACTAAAAGAGAGAGAAGAGGTGATAAAGTCTGAGACGTACGTTGGATATGAACTCAGATCTGGCTATCACTAGCTGAAGGTTTGATTCTCTCTTAACCTGTCCCCAGATGATCTGCAAATGCCCTTTAATTGACTGATTTTTTTCGGTAATTATTTCAGCAAACATAAACGTTACTACTGTAATAAAATCACAGAAAAAAATGTGTCATTCTTTATGTTACACGTGTGAATGTCAGCAAAACATGTAATTTCAGTATTGCACTATGTAATCAGACATTCAAAAGCACATACACTGTCAGCACTGGGTCCTAACTTTTTGAGTGCTTTTTATTAAAATATGTTTTTATTGAATACAACATCAAAAAGAAGAGACATTGCCGGCACACAGTGACTCCTTTACATACCAGCATGTGACCATAGAAACACAACACACTATGCACTAAAATTCAAACCAGTAGCCACAGTTTTGCAAACTTTGCCTAACCAATCCAATATTTTTCATTTATAATTCCAACTCAATTAATGTATATGTGTGTTTTAAAAAAATTCTGTGCCAAGTGATGGATAAATTCTGGACAGACAACTTGAACTTTGGCCAAAATTTATTTAAATGAAATTAGGAAAAATTTTATCCAGATAGCAGCAATATTCACTTGTTATTTAGATGAACCAGGGCCGCTGAGAGGGGGGACAAAATTCCCCGGACCTCCCGGGTGGGGGGGGCCGGCGCCGCTGCCGCCACCATCCGACCCGCCTGCCCTCCATCACTCCCTGGCATTGAACTTAAGTGCCTCACCTTTGAAAGCGCAGCAAGCAGCGGCAGACCACTCCTTTCTTCCGTGTCCCGCCCTCACCTGACGTAACTTCCGCGAGGGCGGGGCACGGAAGGAAGGAGTGGTCTGCTGCTGCTGCTGCTTGCTGTGCTTTCGAAGGTGAGGCGCTTAAGGTCAGTGCAGAGGGCCCGGTGGAGGGGGGCCCGGCGACCTCGGGTGGGTGGGGGGGGGGCCCGGGGGCGGCCTTGTCCCGGGCCTGGCCCATCTCTCGGCGGCCCTGAGATGAACTTATCCACAAATAGAAGGCGTAAGTTAATGGAAAAATTATCTGTTTGAGTTTATGGCCATAAATTCAGTGATCTGACCGAAACAGATATGTGGGGATGAGAATGATAAGGCACGGAGGGTTTTTTTCAACAGATTTAATACATGAGTGCTAAGGCTGTGAGGTGACATCTAAAATGTACAAAATGAATTAAATTTAACTTTCTTATATTGAATCAACTGAAAAATATAACTAGAAGCATTGTTTGCATCACGACAGACTGATTAAACATCTATTTTCAGCAGTCCTCAGTTGCCTGAAAAATAAATACCAAAATTTAGAAATTATAAATACCTAGAATCAGAAGCCCTAATGTTGTAAAATATATTGACTTCTTGTATAGCTAAATAGGTATAGCCACTGCAAAAGAAGCAACTTTTTTTTATTGACCTCACATTCCAGTAAAGGCAACTCTTTCACTGCTCTAGTTCACAGTCAGGTACGACCAGATATGAGCAAGTACAAAGATTAATTGTTATACCAGAACTTTATTTATTTATTTTTATTTATTGCATTTGTATCCCACCTTTTTCCCACCTATTTGCAGGTTCAAAGTGGCTTTCATAGTTTTGTTAACACAATTATTCTTGGATGTCAGGTACAATTATTGTTGTACAGAGATTAGTTAAGGGAAGAAGTAGAGAGTAGAAGGGAGGCATTTATTAGGTATAGTGAACGGTAGGTTTTCAGCAGTGGATTAGTAAGGTTCTAGGTTTTCATTTTATGCTTTGTATGCCTCTTCTACCTTCTTTTGAACATAAGAGTAGCCATACTGAGTCAGACCAATAGTCCATCTAGCCCAGTATCCTGCTTCCAACAGTGGTCAATCCAGGTCACAAGTACCTGGCAGAAACCCAGTTAGTAGCAACATTCCATGCTACCGGGCAAGCAGTTCCTTCCCCCATGTCGATCTTAGTAACAGATTATGGACTTTTCCTCCATGAATTTTTTTTGTTTGTTACATTTGTACCCCGCTCTTTCCCACTCATGGCAGGCTCAATGCAACTTACATGGGGCAATGGAGGGTTAAGTGACTTGCCCAGAGTCACAAGGAGCTGCCTGTGCCTGAAGTGGGAATTGAACTCAGTTCCTCAGGACCAAAGTCCACCACCCTAACCACTAGGCCACTCCTCCACTGTTGCTACTATTTGAGATTCTACATGGAATGTTGCTATTCCACTAGCAATATTCCATGTAGAAGTCAGCCCTTGCAGATCACCAATGTGGCCGCGCAGGCTTCTGCTTCTGTGAGTCTGACGTCCTGCACGTACGTGCAGGACGTCAGACTCACAGAAACAGAAGCCTGCACAGCTTTCTACATGGAATGTTGCTAGTGGAATAGCAACATTCCATGTAGAATCTCCAATAGTAGCAACATTCCATGTAGAATCTCCAATAGTAGCAACATTCCATGTAGAATCTCCAATAGTATCTATTTTATTTTTGTTACATTTGTACCCTGCGCTTTCCCACTCATGGCAGGCTCAATGCGGCTTACATGGGGCAATGGAGGGTTAAGTGACTTGCCCAGAGTCACAAGGAGCTGCCTGTGCCTGAAGTGGGAATCAAACTCAGTTCCTCAGTTCCCCAGGACCAAAGTCCACCACCCTAACCACTAGGCCACTCCTCCACTCGTCCAAACCTTTTTTTAAACCCAGATACGCTAACCACTGTTACCACATCCTCCGGCAGCAAGTTCCAGAGCTTAACTGTTCATTGTTTTAAAAGTATTTCCATGTAATTTATACCTTTTGAAAGAGTGAAAAACCGATTCACTTCAACCCATTCTACACCACTCAGGATTTTATAGACCTGTTGCTGTTGTAATTTTGTAGTGCCACTACAGACACTACCATGGCATGAATAAGGGGTTGTGTGTGTATTGCAGGCACATCAGTTGTGTTTGGGGACAGAGTTCCTGCTGAGGTGCATCTAAAGATCATTATTCCAGGCTTCTTGTCTTTTGCTTTCACTCTTGTAACTTTGATTTGCATGAACTATAACAGTAAAGCAGCTTCTTATTTTGCAGAAAGTAGCCTTTCAGGAATGAGTTAAGCAAGGGAAGTTGGCAAGAGGCATTGTAATACGCATTGTGCTATCTTGTGGCACATTATGGAAGGTTCTTATCATACAAGTAATTCTCTGACAATTACTGAATAGTCTGAAAGTATGAACAACCCTCTTAGACAGCCCTGTGTGTAAGGAAAGACCGCATAATATTACTACTGAAAAGAGCCATTAATTAGGGTTTGCAGCATTTTCCCAGCTTGTGGTGGGAAACCGTATAATTATTTCACCTATTTTCAAAGACTTTTATTCTTTCATTGTACATTTTGTACTGCACATGGTTGAAGACGCCCATTTTCCTCCACGTTCTTGATTTAATTAAATGTATATTCTTTGTAAGAATTTAATAGCAGTGTTTTAAAGGAGAGGGGCCTATATTCTTTATTAACTTACTGAATTTTTAGATCCCTACTTGAATATCAGATTGCTCACAGGGTATTCCATTGGCTCAGCTCAGTGTACCGAGTTGCACGAGGATAGAAATCTACCCATCTCCGCTGGAATCTAACTCATACCTGCTGGTCCCTGCTAGAATCTCCTCTATCCCCGCCTATCTCCACAAATAATCTCCTCCATTCCTGCCCGTCCCCTGTGCTAAAATAACCTGACTTGTGGTAAAATAACTCAACAATAGCCCATGTTGATAACGTCCCCTTTCCGTGCTTATAGGGATTTCAATGTTATCAACCATATCCATTAATTTTTTTTAGTGCTATTATAATTGCCATGATACAAGGAAACGGTTGATAGGCTAGCCTGGCACTACACTTCCGTGGGAACTCCGCAGAACCTGCGAGATCCCTGCAAGACCTGCATCTCTCCTCATGGGAGTCCCGTGGACCTGAAGGGGATTCCCGCCAACCCTGTTCCTGTGCAGGTCTCTAGCTCAGTGTTAAAACATATTATACACCAGAGGTCATATTCTGCATGTCTTTCAATTTGCCAAAATTACTATCATTTACATAATAAAATAACATAGTCTTATTTCCAGACCATGCCTAAATAGCTCTTAAAGAAGTTCACTTGACATTATGATGTTTAATATTATAAGTTAATACAGTATGTCTTAACAGCAGATCCAAAAGAGTGATAAGCTATATAATGGTAAGTCCATATAAACAGTAGTTAACAAACAAAATATATGTAATGAAGAAAATCAGAAATAGAGGTAAATGGCACTGAACCCTCCCCCCCCCCCCCCCATTAAGCATTATTCTATAAGCCATGCCTAAAGTCCAGCATGGTTTATAGAGTAGCGCTTAAGTGTTATGGTCACACTTAATTGTAGGCATGACCATTTGCACCAACGAAAACCAACAAATGCCCATGCCTACATTTACATGCAGAACACCACTATTCTGTAATTATGCATGTAATTCAAAGACGTGCCCCAAAATGCTCATGGCTGATTCCTTTCCGTACACCCCTTTTCAGGCCGTGTGTAAAGTTTAGGCATGCAAGACCCAATTAAATATAATTAGTGCCAATAATGGCTTGATGAAAGCCAATTATTGGCATTAATTGGCTTGTTATTCAATTAATTTATAAGTGCACATTGGGGAGACACCTAAATTTGCATATGCAATTTTTGGCAATCTTTACAGAATCGGGGGAATAATGTGCTTTACATAGAAGGTTATAGGAGGAGTAGCCTAGTGGTTAGGTCAGTGGACTTTGATCCTGGCAAACTGGGTTCAGTTCCCACTGCAGCTCCTTGTGACTCTGGGCAAGTCACTTAACCCTCCATTGCCCCAGGTATAAGTAAGTACCTGTATGTATTATGTAAACCACTTTGAATGTAGTTGCAAAAACCACAGAAAGGCAGTATACCAAGTCCCATTTCCATGTCCCCTATTGGAGAAACCCACCATTAAGTCCGTTAAGTGCACAATACATTCTTTTATTCAGAAAACCAAAACATTGTCCATCATTATGATAATACTTTATGAAACTTCAAAAATAAAAAAAAGAGTGTAATCAGGCAGTACGTACCTGAAATAGCACTGCCCAGAATCTTCATGCAGTTCAGCACCAACAAAAGAACTGCATCTTGCAAAAAATATGGGTGTCGCAGCTGAAGCTGTTTGCTTCCGGGGCCAGAGATAAATTCTTTCATGTCAGTATCATAAATATACAGCTTCAAAACCTTTGAACTGGACTAAAGAGGGTAAGCTGTGAAAAATGTCCACCTCAATGACATACATTATGTCTGATGCCCTTTATTTTATTTTATTTGATTTACTTATACTGCTACATACAAAAGATGTTTTCTAGCAGTTCACAATAAAATGAGTGATTTACAATTACATTGACTTTTATTAATACAAAAAATAAACACAGCGTTCATAATAACAACATAGTTGAAATAAACAGCTAAAACTAGATCCCATTACTTAAAACCTAATAATAGTAATAGCACAATTATAATAATAGTCAACCAATGAGCCCCTAATATTTTTGAAACAGCTATGTTTTCAAAGTTTTACGAAAAGCCCGGGCTAATATTAGAAGCAATGGGGTTTCTGGAGTCTGGAGTGGGCTATTAATTGAGGCACCATTTCTCTCCTCCACCCCTCCTCCTCGCTGTGAGCACCATTTTTCTCCTCCACTCTGCCCCCTTGTGGTAACTGCCCCCCCCCCCCCACCGCTATTACTGGATCCTGTTTTCTTACCTCTTCTCACTGTTATGGCGCTAGGCTGCTGTGGGGCCTTAAACATCTGTACAAGCTCAAGACTCCGTACCAGCCCAGTGCCATAACCATGAGAAGAGGTAAAAAGAGAGATCCAGTCATTGTTGGGGTGGAGGGGAGCAATTCCAGTTACTACAAATTTGGGGGGGGGGGGGCGGGGTGAGCTGTTATTGGGGAATCTAAATCTGACTTAAAGATGAAATTTACAGGGTGTTGTGGTGCTGAAGAGGGGGTGGGCGGGCTGTTACTAGAAATAATATGGCATTTTGTTTCTTGCTATTTTTATATGGACTCACCATTATATAACCTATCTCTGTTTTGGATCTGCTGTTGAAACTGTGGAATTGTTTTTTTTTCCTCTTTGTTTTTTTTTTTTGGCTTGAACAAAGTATGTTTGCAATATGAAGATAACCTCTTTTACTCCCCTACTGAATATGAGCAATTTCTATCTTCAGGGCAGCTATTAAAAAATAACAGTCAGCCGTTTGGAACAGGCTTATTTGTTGTTCTTTTTAAACTCATTTAATCATGTTTCCCTCTTGTTACTATAGGTAAGATTTGATAAAATGTTATAGTGGGTCTTCACAGTCAGGGAACACCTTTGGGCACATTAGAGATCTTTCATCTTAGCATGACTTCTTTTCTTTCTTATACAGTATATTCATTTATATTCCGCCTTACTCCAAAGCAGATAACACTAAAACGTACAAAATATCAAGTAAAAGCAGATAAAGTAAACCTTAAAACACAATCGCCATTCATACAAAATAAAATAAATACAGTTACAGTACAGATACAGTTAAGATTTCTTATAGTCCGCTAATTCCATTTGTATAGTTCAAAGCGGATTACTGCAAGAATCTAGATCACAATACATCTAGGATGTATCAGCAAAGTCTCTAAACTCTTCATAAACATATTATAGGTAAATAAAGAGCGTAAATTAATGGGTAACAATTGCCAGAATTTAGCTGCCTGATATGTAAACAAACTTCTTCATAATGATGCCTTTGGGACTCGGGAAATCAAACAAAAGAGAATTATGAGTATTATAAAACACATCCATTTGCACACTACCCACCAAAACTGCAGTGACCTTTTGTAGGCTATTCCTAATGTAGCTAGATTATAAAACATATACATACACTCAACTGTTGGGCTCTTGTACTAAAGGCATTAAGCACTTACCTGTAAACTCTATAAAAGTCGCTAAAACCTGTGCACACAAATATGGGTGTGTGCCCAATTTGTGCGCACAATTTAATTGAATGATGAACCGATTAGTGTTGCTAATTGAATGCTAAGAATCGATTATCAGTGCTAATTCGCATTAATTAAAATTTTCGTGCAGATCCAAAAAGGGGGCAGGGTCATGGGTGGATTGGAGGCATTCCCACAATTTACACGCATTGTTATAGAATAAAGGAGATCCGTGCCTAATTGAGGCATGGGGATTTACACCAGGGTTTCATTGGTGGAAATGATCATGCCTAAAAGCAGTCACAGTTCCCGGCACTAAGCGCTTTCTATAAATGGTACCCAACTTTGAGCACCATTTCAAGAATAGTGCTAAGTGCTGTTTTTTTTTCAGCATCCATTTTTTAGGCCAAGTCCAGACTTCGCGCCTTCTGTCTCGCTGCACCCTATGCCTGGAATAAACTTCCTGAGCCCCTACGTCTTGCCCTATCCTTGGCCACCTTTAAATCTAGACTGAAAGCCCACCTCTTTAACATTGCTTTTGACTCGTAACCACTTGTAACCACTCGCCTCCACCTACCCTCCTCTCCTCCTTCCTGTACACATTAATTGATTTGATTTGCTTACTTTATTATTTGTCTATTAGATTGTAAGCTCTTTGAGCAGGGACTGTCTTTCTTCTATGTTTGTGCAACGCTGCGTACGCCTTGTAGTGCTATAGAAATACTAAATAGTAGTAGTAGTAGGCACCGTTTATTGAACATCGTTCTTAATGCCATGTGGACCGCGTGAAGGAGTTTTGTGGTAGTTTGCCTGTTTCTGTGCATGAAACCGTGCGTTAGTGACTTTTTCACTCAGGGAGCATGGCATGGGTGGGGAATAGGCATTGAAGCATTAATCAGGTAGCATGTTATATTTATGGTATGCTAACTGGCTAACACGCTGTTCACATGGGAGCACTTAGCATCTCCTAAATAGGAGGAGGTAGTAAGAGCTCCCACATTAACTTCTAAATCAGAGGTGTTACTTCTGAGGCCACTCCAGTGTACCCCTCAGATATTCTGTTTTCTGGCAGCACGATTAATGTTTTTTGCCAGGTTCATAAAATGATTTCTTAAATTTGCCAAGCACATTCTGCATCCTAATCTGCATAGGAAGTGCATTCCATTCTCTAGGATGTGCTACCAAAAAAAGCACAAAATTGTGTTAGTTTTGAAAATTGAAGCATGCTAACTGCAAAGTCTGTGCAATAGTAGAATTTACCACACTGTGCGTTGCTGATAATATGAATGTATCCATGTTATGGACAGTGCACTTACTGTGGCCTCATTAAGCTAAAAAAAATCCCCAACTCCTCCCCTTTTTTTAAACAGAAGCCTCCCACACCCCCTCTTTCCTGGCTTTTATCAGAGGTGATCCTGGTGTCTAGCAGGGAGCAATTGTTATCCCCAGTCACTCTTGTCCCCTTGAGCACATGGGTTCAAAATGGCACCTTTGACCTTTAGTGGTAAACTCCAGGTAATACTGCTAGAAATCAAGCTGTTGTAAAAGGGATGCGGGTGTAAATGTACATGACTGAAGTATCTGCATTGGTGAATATTTTATAACCTTTGTGCTTACTTTGTGACACTGCTTGTGCTCTGGCCAAACTCTCACCCAAACACGTCTACACCAGAGTCACATACAAGTACGTGACTTCTTGGCATAGCACATACTTGTACCGGGGGGAGGGGGTAATTTTATAAAGGGTATTTTGTGTTTGTATAGTGACAAATGTGCATGAAAATTCCTTTATAAAATTACCTCCTGATTTGGGATCTTGGGATAAAAGCCTTATTAAATCAGACCCAATTACAGTGCACTCCATTTAAGTGCACGTCGGATAAGCGCAAGCTCTGTTTAACTGCATGCTGTACTTCGGTCCCGTTTTTGGCGCCATCAGTTTCTATGGGGACAAACTTCGGTTTAGCGCACCACTGATAAGTGCAAGATTCGTGCTTATGCATGGTTTAAGACCGCTTCTTTGCAGGAAAGACTCCGCATAAGCGCACACACGGAATATGGAAGCCAATTGGCACGTGACAAAGGGGCGGTAAATTTGAAATCGCGTTGGTTAGCTACCACAGGCAGAATAAGCGAAAGAATGTTGTTAGAGTGTACACTGGAGTCATCGTCGCGCAACTGTAAGACTTTAACACTGGCTGAACGAATAGAAGTTCTTAAAAAATTAGAAAACAAACAAAGTCAAGCATCTATTGCTAAAGAATATGGTGTCAATCCCAGTCAAATTTCACGTATCTTGAAGCAGAAAGGTCAGCTTCTGGAAGACTGGCAAAACAATACAAATCCACACAGGAAACGAAAACGGGTGGGAAAAGCTGAGGATGTAGAAGATGCTCTTCTTCGGTGGTTTTCTCAAGTCAGGAGCAGTTTCCTGTCAGTGGTCCACTGCTTATGGAGAATGCTAATCAGCTAGCTGAAAGTCTTGGACTAACTGAATTCAAAGCCACTATTGAATGGTTGGAAAGATAGAAGGAGAGGAACACATAAAATTCAAGAAACAGCATGGTGAAAAACAAGACGCTGATGACTTTGGTGCTGAAAATTGGGTTGTTTCAGTTCTTCCTACCATCTTGAACGAGTTTGCACCTCGTGACATTTTCAATGGTGACAAAAATGGTATCTTCTGTCGAGCAATTCCTGATGGAACACTTGCATTCAAACAAGCCGAAACTACAGGAAGTAAAACATCGAAGGACCGACTGACGATCCTCCTTTGCTGCAATATGGATGGGAGTGAGAAGTTGGAACCACTCATCATTGGAAAGAGCAAACAGCCCCGTTGTTTCAAGAATGTTAAGTGACTTCCTGTGTCATACGAGGCTAACGCAAATTCATGGATGACTGGGGAAATTTGGAAGCAGTGGCTAAAGAAGTTAGACACTAGAATGCGGGCACAAAAGCATCAGATTTTGTTGCTTTGTGATAATTGTGCTGCAAACAGTGATGATGTCAGGCTGCCTAATGTCAAGGTGGTCTTCCTGCCATCAAACACTACCTCTCTGATCCAACCTATGGATCAGGGCATAATAGCCAATTTCAAACAACATTATCGGGCTCTTGTGCTACGTTGTCTGATGAGTGTTATGGATGACCAGACTGGCAAGGATAAACGTGCTGTTGAACTGGCTCGTAATCTATCACTGTTGGATTCCCTACATATGCAGAAAGAAGCCTGGAATCATGTTACACAGGCAACCATTGTGAACTGCTACAAGCGGGCAAGCTTTCTTACGGATGTGGAGAGGAATGAAACAGATGCAGGTGTTGCAAATGTCAGATGAACAGGCTATTGACATCCCAGCCGGTGTTACAGAAGAGGAGTTTCATCACTACGTAGCTGTTGATTACGATCTACAAACAGCTGATGACAGCACTGATGTTGAGATATGCGCCTACACGCAGGCAACGGCTGATGATGAAACAGATGAAATGAGCAGCGAGGCACATGCTGACGAAATTCAACAACCTCCTGTCACTTTTGCAAGAGCACTGAAGAGTCTCAACACCATGCGGGCCTATCTGGACGCCACTGGATGTCAGTACTATGACAGTTTTTACCGTCTGGCAGACGTAGTCTATGGAACTCACAGACACAAGAGTGTACAGAGGACTATGACTGATTACTTCAAGTAAGCCTAACGTCAGTTAACGGAGACTATACTGTATGTATAATAAACAGTACTGTACATATGTTTATCAGATGTCAAGCTTCTTTGGGTCACAATAGTTAAGTGCACACTCCGGTTAACTGCATGTATTTCTTTGGTCCCAGACCCTTGCACTTAAGCGGATTGCACTGTATTTATTTATTAGGATTTATTTACTGCCTTTTTGATGAAATTCCTATGTGCATATATCATGCTTTGGGACATAGTTCAGCCTCTTTGCAAGGATAAGTGCAGTGCTCTGTAATTGAATGCATATCTTTTACCCACTGTGAAAACGTCATACGCTGTTTAACAGTGCATATACTTTTCACTCTTTGGAAAGTGGAGATATCAAATTCAAGCCTGAGAAACGGCGTAGTACTGGGGGTGAAGAAGAGGATGGGACAGTAAGTCTTCGTGCTTAAATGCCTTTTTTGCCCATAATGTTTCATGGACCCAATTCATGTGCGGCAAATGAGAGGAAACCCATAAGAATTGAATGGGCTTCATCTCATTTGCTGCACTGGGAATCGGTAGCGCGGCTTTGTAAAAGAGGCCCTTAGAGCTGCCTTTTATAAATAGAAGACTAGACTTTCCTACTCGTTCTTTTGAAGGTATATTTTCCTTTACAATTAAATGATTCCTGTAATCGTCGTCAGTGTGTCATATCACGCTTGAGGAATTTTGGCCCATTCTTCTGTACAGAACTGTTTCATCTCTGACATTTCAGGGCTTGTCTGCTTGTGCAGCTTGCTTCAGGTCTTGTCATATTTCATTGCAACTCCACCCAGGCTTTGCCCAACCTTACCCCCCCGAACTTGCCTATACCCTGCTTGCATAAAAGTATGTTTGTTCTGATTCTTACATATACTTTTACGTGGGAATAATTTTAACTGAATTAGCTCCCTATCTTGCACTTTAAAATGTTGGTTTAGAACAGATTATCTTTTATTCCTCCTGGGCAATATTCAGCCTGCAGCGCTTTTTTTTAAATGCTGCCCACCACAGACTGAATTAGACCTGGAGTTTCAGTGCTGGCCATATCTGGGGACTGACACTGAATATCTGGGGCTTCAGCAGCTCCCAGAAGTACGTTTGATTGATTGTTTATTTATTTATTGGGATTTATTAACCATCTTTATGAAGAGGTTCACCCAAACTAGTGTACAGCAGGTACAGTTCAACATAAAGCTTGCAACTTTGTTAACAGCATAACAATAGTAAAATGACCAAACATAAGCATAAACACAATCAATGTGGTATACTTGGAGATGGCAAATTGAAACCTAGTAATAGAACTAACATGGTATAGTATCAGAAATAAACACATTTAAAAGTACTGTAAAACAATCATATAACAGAAATATGATATATATCAGTACAGAAGAGGTGCTGTGAGAGACCTTCCAGAGCAGGACAGAAGTTCATTGGTAAGTTATTTGCTGGGAAATTGCTTTTACATTTGAGGAAAGGTAGACTTAGAGTTAAATAAATAATCTCAGTGGATTTATTTTTGTTACTCTGCTTATTTAGCAAAGGCAATTTAAGGAATAGAGGTTTTTTGTTTGTTTGTTTGTTTAGCATTTAAAGTCTGTATTTCAACTTCATAGGCTAGCAGTTAAGGGCCTATGCTAGAGTTTACCATAGTATCAGTGTAGAGCAGAGCTGATAGTCACAGGAACAGTTTAGATTTTAATTCTTAGATGTAATAAATGACTGCTTCTTGGAGCAACTAGTCCAAAGACCAACAAGAGGGGGAACTATTTTAGATCTAGTCCTTAGTGGAATGCAGGGCATGGTAAGACAGGTAACGGTGTTGCATCCACTGGGAAACAGTGATCATAACATTATCAAATTTGAGCTGATATTTGGAGTGAAGTCACTAAGGAAATCTACTGTAGCAGCATTTAATTTTTGAAAGGAGGACTGCAACAAAATGAAGAAAATGGTTAAAAAGAAGCTAAAGGATCGGACACAAAGGTTAGGGCTTTAAATCAGGCATGGACGTTGTTTAAAAAAACCATTGTGGAAGCCCAGACCAGATGTATTCCACATATTAACAGAGGTGGAAAGAAGAGCAAACGACAGCCAGCATGGTTAAAAGGTGAAGTGAAAGAAGCTATTAGAACCAAAACAACATCCTTCAAAGAATAGATAAAGGATCCAAATGAAGAGAATAAGAAGCAATATCATCGCTGACAAGATAATGTTTCATGGACCCAAAGCATTGATAAAGAAGGCTAAAAGAGAATATGAAGAAATACTAACCGCGGAGACAAAAACTCATAGTAACACATTTTTTAGGTATATCGGAATCAGAAAGCCTGTGAGGAATTCCATGGGACTGTTAGATCATGAAGGAGCAAAAGGCGCGCTCAGGGAGAATAAGGTCATAGCGGAGAAATTGAATGAAGTCTTTGCTTCGGTCTTTACAGAAGAAGAAGTAAGAGATCTACCAGTGCCGGAAATGGTTTTCAAGGGTGATGAGGTAGAGGAACTGAAAGAAATCTTGGTGAACCTGGAAGATGTAATGAGCCAAATTGACAGTTAATGACTAATAAATCACCTGAACCAGATGCTGTACACCCCAGGGTATGGAAAAAACTCAAATATGAAATTGGTGATCTGCTGTTAGTGATCTGTAGCCTGTCGTTAAAATTGTCTGTAATACCTGAAGATTGGAGGGTGACAAATGTACACTCATTTTTAAAAAAGGTTCCAGGGGTGATCTGGGAACTTACAGACCATTAAGCCTATCTTCAGTGCCAAGCAAAATAGTGGAAACTATTATAAAGAATAAAATTACAGAACACATAGATAGATATGGTTTAATGGGACAGAGTCAGCATGGGTTCTGCCAAGGAAAGTCTTGCTTTACCAGTTTGCTTCATTTCTTTGAAGGTGTGAATAAATGTGGATAAAGGTGATCCGGTTGATGTTAGTGTACCTAGATTTTCAGAAACGTTTGACAAAGTTCCTCATGAGAGACTCCTGAGAAAATTACAAAGTCATGGGATAGCAGGCAATGTCCTTCTGTGATTAGGAATTGGTAATTGCACAGAAAACAGAGGGTAGGGTTAAATTACTATTTTTCTCACATGAGGAGGATTGTGAAAAATTGCAGGAAGACCTTAGGAAACTGGAAGACTGGGCATCCAAATGGCAGATGAAATTTAATGTGGACAGATGCAAAGTGATGCACATTGAGAAGAATAATCTGAATCATAGTTATCTGATGCTAGGGTCCACCTTAGGAGTCAGCTCCCAAGAAAAAGATGTAGGTGTCATTGTAGACAATTCACTGAAATGTTCTGCACAGTGTGTGGCGGTGGCTAAAAATCAAACAGGATGCTAGGAATTATTAGGGAAAGGATGCAAAATAAGACCAAGAATATTATAATACCTCTGTATCACTCCATGGTTGGACCTCACCTTGAGTATTGCGTTCAATTCTGGTTGCCGTATCTCAAAAAAGATGTCGCGGAATTAGAAAAGGTTGAAAGAAGAGTGACCAAAATGATAAAGGGGAAGGAACTCTTCTCATATAATGAAAGGCTAAAAAGATTAGGAGGGGCATTTTCGATAGAACATCTAAATCTGAACAGGAAAGAAGGTCATTTTCGAAAAAGATAGACCTCTATCTTTTGTGTTCGAAAATGCTGCTATGGATGTCTTGTGATTTGGATGTTATATGATTTGGACATCCTTTTTTTTTGGTCCATTTTTGAACAAAAGACGTCCTAATGCAAGACATCCAAAACAGAAGAGGAGTGGCTTAATGGTTAGTGCAGTGGGCTTTAATCCTAGCAACATGGGTTCAATTCCCACTGCTGCTCCTTGTGACTTTGGGCAAGTCAGATGATGCACAAGGGGCATTTTTGGATATGACATCTAAGTCTGAATTTGGACGAAATACCAAGTAATCAGGCTGACCCTTGATTGTCATTGGCAGTGAATTCCACCGCATAGCACTCTGGTATCTAAAGTCAGCATTGGAAATCCTTGCACCAAGTCACCTACCAGGAATGGTGGAACTTAGTGCTCCAAATCTACAAATATGAATCACACCTTGCAAAGACATCTTCTCGCTTTGCTGCATATCGGGAGAAATGGCTACCACGTGTATCATATTTCAGCATTGTACAGTGATAAGCACTTCCCTAGATGTATTTTATGGCCTATGCATGTTTTCTATTTTGATCTGTACTCTCCAGGCCCCCCCCCCCCTTCCCTACTTTTTCTCTTTTCTGCCTATCTCTTTTCTTCTTAATTTTCAGCCTAGATATAGATAGCTACTTCTTACATGTGAGCTCCGGTATTGCCTTACTTTGTAAAATGTTACTTGTTATGTTGTGAGCTCTTGATTGTATCTGTATCAAAAATCAATACAAGAAATTAAACTAAAGTCAGCAGAGCGAACTGACTTATAACACACTCTCTTACAATCTGGAAGACGATGTCTAAGGTAGTCCCTAGAACCAGAGGTTATATTCTGTAGGGAACTAGCTATTAAGGGCTGCATATAATCCGGTGCCATGCCATATAATATTTGAAAGACAAAAACACATAATTTAAAAATAATCCTGGGTTTAATGGACAACCAGTTCAGCTTGCATAATAAGGGAATGGCTCTATCAATACGCGATACCTTGAGGACAAGCCTAGCTGCAGTATTTTGGGCCGTTTGTAGTGGGTAAGTTAGGATTATTATGTATGCAATCCTATTTGCCGGATATATATTTGTGCAGTGGAGCTTGGATAACTTCACTCTCTGCCTCTGCTCTGTCCCTGGACCACTGGATAGTGCCACAGAAGTCACACTTCACGTTCAGCAGCACTATCTGGTTAAGTGCCACCGAATGTCATGTGAGAAGCCGACCAGACAGGAGCAACGCCTGCTGAGTTAACTCCCACTGCATAGCAACCTCCTCATTGCCCTTTTACCTCAATCCCCAATCCATGCTCAGGCCTTATGAAATGTGACGTACCACAATGCTTACTTACATTAGGAGTCAGTTCCTTTCATAGGATTGTAGCTCTCACCATTCATATATTTTTAAAATGTTGTTAAGTTTCTTTTTCACTTTTTATAAGTGAATGGCCTCCTTTATATACATTCTTTGCACCTGTTATTGCTTCTCCAGTTTATTAATTTCCATCTTAAACGTTACTGTGAATTTTATCACTGCATATATTTTTATGATTAATTCAGATTATTTATGCTTGTACAGCTTCTCTCATTTCAAAGCACTTAGACTTACAAAGTTCCATAGGGGGCTCATTTTTGAAAGAGGAAAAAGGACACAAGAAGCATTACAACCTATCTTCAGTTCAGAAAAGTATTAAAAACCTACCTTTTCGAGAAATGTTATGGTTAATTATACGTGTTACTGATGTTCTATACTGTTTTGTAATTGTAAAACATTACAGTAACTTCTCTTGTTAACTGTAAGCCACATTGAACCGAAACTTGTTTTTGGATAATTATGAGATATATGAATAAATAAATAAGTGGCATAAACCGGCAGATGGACATTTTTCTCGGCCAAAATGTCCAAATTGGTATTATTGAAAGCCATTTTCCAGATGTTTTTCTATGTTGTTTGTCCGCAATGCATCCAAATCTCAAGGAGGCATGTTAGGGGCATATTAAGGGTGGTATTTGGGTGTTCCTAAGACTTGGATATTTTCTAGCCATAATGGAACAAAATGAAAACATCCAGGCAAAAACTAAGACGTTTTCAGCTAGACCTGTTTTAATTACGACTGAGCCACAAAAAAGGGCCCTAAATGACCAGTTGACCAGTGGAGGAATAAAGGAATGACCCCTCCTTACTTCCCCAATGGTCACTCACCCCTTTCCACCCCCAAAGATGTGAAAGAGGCTGGTATGTACTGTTTATGACAGCTTCTGATGTTATTGCCAGTCCTATTAGAGCAGCAAGCAGGTCCCTGGAGTAGCCTAGTGGTTGGTGCAGTGCACTGTGGAGAAGGGGACCTAGGCCAATAACCTTGTCTGACTGTTATACTTGTGGTGGAAAGTGTAAACCCTGCAAAACCCACCAAAAACCTACTGGACCCTATATAGGTGTCACCTGCAGTTGGGTACAGTAAGTTTTTTGTGGGTTTTGGAGGGCTCACTATACAATATAAGGGAGCAATGGTGAGATGTGTATCTGAGAGCTCTGCTGGGATGTCTGTGTGGCCAGTCTACTAAGAATGCTGGCTCCTCCTATATCCCAATGGCTTGATTTTAGACTTTTTTTTTTTCAAAAATGGACCAAAGAGATAAATGCGCAGAGCACAAAAACATCTAGCAAATGGCCATGTTCAGAAAAAGAGGTAGAACTTTTGCAGTCTTAAGAATCGCTGTACTCGTATTCAGATTCTGGACATTTTGAGCAAAATGTCCAAATTCGGACTTCATTTCATATCGAAAATGCACCTTCACGTAACTTTGTAAGTCTAAGTGCTTTGAAAATACGCCTCATAATAATTAGTTAATGATAAATTTGCTAAATTATATGTTTCCATATTTATATTTTGTTCTCTGCTTTCTAAGGTCTGGGATGCTGTAGATACAGGCAGCTGTTTGAAGACCTATTTGTGTCATTCTGGTGCTGTTCGAGATGTACAATGGTCCTCCTGTGGAAGAATGGTTCTCAGTGGAGGCTTTGATTCCATGCTTCATTTAACAGACATTGAAACAGGTACGGTACAGTATGAGCCCTTTAAAATACAGCACTTAGGACTTGATTCTTATTTGGCCTCTAAATGGCAGACATTGGAAAACAAGCACATAGATACTTTTTAAGAATAAGATATTCTGCAATAAAATAGAAAATTTGGGAAAAGCTTGATGACAGGACTAAAATCTACATACGTATTTGCCATTTCACAAAGGGAATACATGTGTATGTGGAATTAGTTCCTCATCTGCTTTTCCACCTGCATAACGGCACATATAGGTTTTAAAAAACTATTTGTTTCAGCCAGGGCTTTCCACAAGGGATTAAGGGGCCTCACTTACTAAAGGGTGTTACGTCCTTAACATATGGTTAACATGCACCAATGGGCTACTTTAAAACACATTATAACATTTTGCAGTATTTTGCCAGTTAGCACGCAGTATCCCATGTATTACCTATTTTTTGAAAATATTTTAAAAATTACTACTATGACTATTAATCATTTCTGTAGTGCTACTAGGCTGTACACATTATATGCAGTGTTATAAATAGCCCCCAGATAACCTGAGAACCTATACAAAAAGAACTTACAAAATCAAATTGGTGAAACAAGTCTTAATTAATTTATTGTTAAAAAAATACACTCTTGCAAGAATGGGTGTCTCTGAAAGCAATCAGGCACACCCTTCCTTAATTTTTACAGTTTTTATATATTCTTACTTTCTGGTTACATTAGGTGTCTGCCCCTAAGTTTCTCATTTGATATTGATCACATTTACCCCCTATTACATCAGTGCTGGTTATCATACAACAGTCCCTTCTGAAAATTTTCCATAGACAGAGCCTCTATTCATTGTTCGGTTTACATTTTCTTATCGTCAAACCTTCATGTGAGAACTCTGCATTAGTAGTTTCATACATGGTATGCTTCACCTTCCCCCAACCCCCCTTTTCTCTTGTTCCCTTTGTACATAGTTTCACAGTTTCATGTTCTCATGCCTGGCTCAACCTCCATTTCAGCTCTAAGGCCTGTCCTTGAAACCCTCATACATCTCTCTCAGCAGTTTGGGCTTGCTTCTTTCTCCTCCTCCTTTCTCAGCATTCCTTATCAATTTGCACACATCTCTTTAAACTAACACAGTTCCTTTGTTTAGTAATTTAGAAAGCCATAATGTGGTCTGTTAGAAAGGGCCTACACAAATATAGTTATACTCTTACCCCTAAAGAGTTCCTTTCTACCAGGGCATAAGCTATATATTCTATCTTTGCAATTATGTTAAGTGAAAAAGCAATATATTTACACATTTCTCACATGCAGATACTTTCTCTGTCCCTAGAGGGCTCACGATCTAAGTTTTTGTACATGGGGCAATGGAGGGTTAAGGGGGTCTTTTATTAAGGCAAGCTAGCGTTTTTAGCGCACGCAAAAAATAGGCACACGCTAAATTCTAGAGACACCTATAGGAATACATTGGTGTCTCTAGCATTTAGCTTGTGCCTATTTTTAGTGCGCGCTAAAAACACTATCACGCCTTAGTAAAAGAACCCCTAAGTGACTTGCCCAAGGTCACAAGGAGCTGCAGTTGGAATTGAACCCAGGTCACCGGGATCAAAGCCTGCTGCACTAACCATAGACAGAGAGTAGGTGTTCTTTCTATGTGCTCCTGGGTTACTTTTGTGCAAATGCCATGTTCTAATGACAACATTAGCGCCACACTCACATGAATAAATAATAAAAGAAATGCCCTACAAAGTATTGCATTAGATGGACCAGCCTGTCCCAATATAGCAGTGCTTATGTTCCTGCTTTGGGTTTCCCTGTCTTTCCCCAGTAGCTTTATTTCCCCTGGCAAAACCACGCCCTCCTGGCTCAGTTTCCCAGGCCTAGGCCTCTTAAGGTGGCCCTGTGAGGGATGTACATAAGAGAAACCAGTATCTTCCTATGTGCTCTGTCACACCACTGCTCTTTGGCAGGTTATTCCAATGCTTTAATGGATTTATAGGGTTTTAGAATTTTAACTGCCAGTCTGTGCAGGCTACCCCAGTGCCTCTGGGTAGGGTTACCATATTTTGTCCTCTCAAAAAGAGGACACATGTCCCGCCCCCTGCCCCACCCACACCCCACCCACACCCCACCCCTTTCGCATCCTCGCCCTGCCCCCTGTCACATATTCCCCTCCCCTGCCCCCCCCTTCACCTCCCCTCCCCAGGGTCACCTCCCCTCCCCTCACTTACTATCTACTGCCCTAGTGGTCTAGTGACCTCTTCAGGGCAGGAAAGAACCCCTTCTTTCCTGCCCGGAGCTCTGTCCTTGCCCTGCATCCTGTTGCTGTGACGGTCTCAGGATTCAAAATGGCCGCCGAGAGTTGAAGACTCGCGAGGCCGTTTCAACTCTCGGTGGCCATTTTGAATCCTGAGACCGTCACAGTAGCAGGATACAGGGCAAGGGCAGCGCTGCGGGCAGGAAAGAGGGGGCTCTTTCCTGCCCCGAAGAGGTCACTAGACCACCAGGGCAGTAGATAGTAAGTAAGGGAAAGGGAGGCTAGGATAGGCCCGCCACCCACCCGTTTGTCCAGAAATCCAGACAAACAGGTGGACTGGCAAAACCCGGCCGGACGCCCGAACATGTCCTCAAAAAGAGGTCATGTCCAGGTAAATCCGGACATATGGTAACCCTACCTCTGGGAAACTTGTTGCAGTTATACCACCGCTTTTAGGGATGTAACTGCTGCTCCATACGTTACGCCTTGGCTATCCCTATCACTTGTGGTGCCACTAGATCATGCTTTCACTATCTCTTCAGTTTGTGTAAAATATGCATTTTCTATGCTTTACCATAACTTTTTAGAGACCATTGTCATTGTGGCTCCCGAAATCTGCCATCTGTCTGTGAAAAATCTTTCCTTTCTTGTGTATCGGGTATTTAAGAGGAAAGTCTGCATATTACCCACGTTTCTGCAAAGCCCATGAATACTTTTACCCATGAGCTTTACACCAGTTTTGAAAGTGAAATGAACTGGTACCAGATGCAGCTCTTGTGCACTTTGACTCAGGTCCTTCCAGTGATATAAAATTTTTAAATACAGCGCTAGATACAGCATGCACAGGTATAAAAAGATGCAGTATTTAGGCATTTGGAATCTGCTGCCTAAGATGACATTAATTTTGAGCTGCAGTGGAGAACAATGCACAGTAATAAGATGATAATAACCGCAACGAGCAGGTATTCTCAATTACATTTATGCTAATAAATTAATATTTGCTCACAGGATTCTTTTGAAGATTATCGTACACACATTTGGAACACAGTGTATCCATGGCAACAGCATTAGCCTGGTGGAATTTAAATTAATTGCCTTGGTGAAGTTAAGTGAATGTTTTTCAGAATTTAGTATATATCTTTTATTATTTCCAATACACTATCTAAACTTTTGCGTATTTCCTTGCAATGGTGAGAAATGTTTTTACAGTTTTCATTTGTTATGGCATTTCATTTGTTTGACTTTGTTCTTACATGAGAGAATTGCAGATATTAGGGGTTAGAGTATATCTTATCTTTGGTTTTTCTTTTGCTTTTACACAGGGAAACAGTTGTTCAGCAGTGAAAATGAATTCAAGATCAGCACCCTAAAATTTCATCCCATTGATCGAAATGTTTTTGTATGCGGAGGGTTTAGTCCATCAATTAGAGCCTGGGATATCAGAGACTGTAAGGTACAGTGGCGTGCGGTAACATTTATACTAGGGATTCAGTAGATGTGTTAAACATTAGCGTAATGCGTACCCTTAACTAAGGTTAATGTACTCACTGTTTGTACTGAACGATGTCACATCTTGGTGTATTTTTGAGAGTCACCTGTAACATTTGCCACTTTTCCTTTTGACTTCTGTATTGATTTGAAGAAACTTAGGTTCTGTATCTCCATCACCTTTCCGAAATCTATCCTTCAGATTTATACAGAAACTGACATTATGTAGTATAGAATTGCAGATTTAATGAAAAAAATACTTTGAACAGTACAGGCTTTCTATGATATTTTGAGGCTGAAGCAGCAAGTTATTGTGTACCCACAAACAAGACGTGAAAGCAGAGAGCAGCCAGACACATGACTTCCAGGGTGCATGCAACAAAATAAAATAAGCTTTGCCTTGTCACCCATTTCCTTTTTCAGGTCATACTCAAATAGAAGTGACAGTAGACAATGCAAGGTCATTGTTGCCTGAAATATCCATGAAAATTTCATTAACATGTGAAACAGAACCAGTTAACAAGATCTCAAACACTGTGGCAGTTGCCACTACTCAGGACATAACACCTCCCGCCCTACGCCTCCTGTCCCTCACAATTTTTATTGAAGTCATTCTAGCCAAAATAATCAGGAACAATAGTAAAGAAAAAGAAAAACGACGAGAATGATACAGTCTCATCATATAACACTTCCAGAGAAACAAAAAACTCTGGGCAAGTCACTTAACCCTCCATTGCCCCATGTAAGCCGCATTGAGCCTGCCATGAGTGGGAAAGCGCGGGGTACAAATGTAACAAAAATAAAATAGATACTATTGGAGATTCTACTTGGAATGTTGCTACTATTGGAGATTCTACATGGAATGTTGCTATTCCACTAGCAACATTCCATGTAGAAGGCTGCGCAGGCTTCTGTTTCTATGAGTCTGACGTCCTGCACATACGTGCAGGACATCAGACTCATAGAAGCAGAAGCCTGCGCGGCCATATTGGTAATCTGCATGGGCTGACTTCTACGTGGAATAGCAACATTCCATGTAGAATCTCAAATAGTAGCAACAGTGGAGGAGTGGCCTAGTGGTTAGGGTGCTGGACTTTGGTCCTGAGGAACTGAGTTCAATTCCCACTTCAGGCACAGGCACCTCCTTGTGACTCTGGGCAAGTCACTTAACCCTCCATTGCCCCATGTAAGCCGCATTGAGCCTGCCATGAGTGGGAAAAGCATGGGGTACAAATGTAACAAAAAAAAAACAAACGAAAGGAGGGGCTCAACGGCTCCATCACATCATCTCTTAATGGGATGTGATAGGTTGAGGCTGCCAAGCCCTTCTTGTTTTTCTCAGGCTGGGATGCCCCAATCTCACGAGAAACAGCAAAAAGGACTCAGTAGCCCCAACATGATGATCACCTCTCACCCCCAGAGAAAGCAGCAAGAAGGGCTTGGTGGCCCCAACATATCACCTCTCATCACCAGAGAAAACAGCAAGAAGGGCTTGGTGGCCTCAACATATCACCTCTCATCCCCAGAGAAAACAGCAAGAAGGGCTTGGTGGCCTCAACATATCACCTCTCATCACCAGAGAAAACAGCAAGAAGGGCTTGGTGGCCTCAACATATCACCTCTCATCCCCAGAGAAAACAGCAAGAAGGGCTTGGTGGCCCCAACATATCACCTCTCATCCCCAGAGAAAACAGCAAGAGGGGCTTGGTGGCCCCAACATATCACCTCTCATCCCCAGAGAAAACAGCAAGAGGGGCTTGGTGGCTCCATCACATCGTATCTCAGAGGGAAGTGATAGGTTGGGACTGTCTAGTCCCTGTTGGTTTTTCTCAGGCCGGGATGTTCCCACCCCAAGAGAAACAGCAAAAAGGACCCAGCTGTCTGAATATTATCTCCTCTCATCCGCAGAGCAAACAGCAAGAGGGCTCGGGGGTCGCAACATATAACCTCTCAGCCCCAAAGACCGCCTCCCATCCAAAAAAGCACATTTTTCTTCCCAAATCTGCCCAGAGGCAGAGCCAAATCAGTGGCACTCAGTCAGTATTCGGCAGCGGGCTCCACTCCCACAGAGCACTCTGAAGGCCACAGAGCAAGCAAAGATATTGCTGCTACAGTGCTGCACGGGGAAAGGCCGTGGCTTTTCCTGACATGCAGCTGCTGCGCTGGGAATGGCATGACTGCTAAAAGATTCAGCAGTGAGGAATGCACATGCACTGACTACACAGCAACTCAGCATGAGTTGCTAAAGAGGCAGGATTACTCTGCTCTATTGGTGACAAGGGAAGGGACCAACTGGATCAAAGTTAAAACAGCATTTTCATAGTGCTGGGGATTCAGTGAATCCCCTGAGGGCCCTGACCGCACGCCACTGCCTAGTTTGTACAGCGCTGCGTACACTTTGTAGCGCTCTAGAAATGTTAAATAGTAGTAGTAGTAGTAGTAGTTGACATTTGAGGGATAATGCTATAAAAAAGGTGCTAACATTTGTGCACCTAATATACACATATTTATATCATTAGATTACAGTCATATATGGGCATATATCTACACATACACACATAAAAGCCCCAAAACTGCATAAGAGCTGCTTTGTAAATATGTGCATATCTTATAGAGTGCATATTTCACAGGTAGGCAGAGTACACATTTATGTGTATGATTTATAACATTCTCTAAGTTACATGCGTATGTCCGGCATTAGGCATGAACATTTAGATCAGCGCTGACGCCTAACCAAATATGTGTACATTTTCAGTTATACTAGTACTCTATAAAAGACAGTAGACGCCCACTTTTCCTTTATAAAATTGGTGCCACACGGGGTACCCAATGGGTACCTAAATATAGGTGCACTGTTAATACAACTGCCCTCCACATGTTTGTAGTTGTGTAAGTGCTTCTTGTAGCATATATTCTCTTTGGGTCTAGAAAGTGTTTCGTTTTGTTGGGAAGAACACATTGGAGTGGTGAAACCTCGGACGTGGTGCCTGCAAACTGTGGTTTACCTCCAGGTTTGATTATCAGGCTTATTTTTGAAATAGAAGGACGCCCATCTTTCCACACAAATCAGAAGATGGGCGTCCTTCTCACAGGGTCGCCCAAATCGGCATAATCGAAAGCCGATTTTGGGCGTCCTCAACTGCTTTCCGTCGCAGGGATGACCAAAGTTCATGGGGGCGTGTCAGAGGCGTAGCGAAGGTGGGACTGGGGAGTGCCTAACACATGCGCGTCCTCGACCGATAATGGGAAAAAAAGGGTGTCCCTGACGAGCACTTGGACGACTTTACCTGGTAGTGGGTTTTGGGGGGGGGGCTCAGCATATAAGGTAAGGAAGCTATGTACCTGAGAGCAATTTGTGAAGTCCACTGCAGTGCCCCTTAGGGTGCCCGGTTGGTGTCCTGGCATGTCAGGGGGACCAGTGCACTACGAATGCTGCCTCCTCCCACGACCAAAGGGCTTGCATTTAGTCATTTCTGAGATGGGTGTCCTTGGTTTTCATTATTGCCGAAAATCAGAAATGACCAAGTCTGGGGACGACCATCTCTAAGGATGACCTAAATTTCAAGATTTGGATATCCCCGACCGTATTATCGAAACGAAAGATGGACGTTCCTCCATCAGGACGTTTTGCGAGGACGTCATCAGCAAAACTTGGGCGTCCCTTTCGATTATGCCCCTCCAGGCTTCCCAAGGCAGATTACAACAACAGTTAAAATGAACCCAACAGGAAACAGGATATCCTCGCTGAAATTTGGCCATCTGTATTGTATAGAACAGTGTAGAAAAATTAGCAAAAATACAGAGTTTATAACTGCTGTTTCTACCAGCTATAATACATTTTTAAGCTGTTTTAATGATATTCAGTTTTTTTATTTCATGATATTTCTATCTACATATGGGAAACGTTCAAATAAATTAAAAAGCTGTCATATAAGTAAAAAACAATCTTTTGACCTCCACTTTTTAGGGCACTGCCTATCCACCAACTGGAACAGCTTTTGACTTTTTACAAATGGACTACGCATAAGCAATCTATTATAATCTTTTGCTATTGTTTTGATGCAGCAAAAATGATGAAATGTCCGCCTACTGGCTTCAGCCCATATAATGGGCTAGATAGGCTCATGCCGTCTCCTGTTCTCAATCTAACCTCCTTGCTCCCATCTCTCTCCTTGTCCCCCCCCCCCCCGTCCCCCCCTACATTGCTCCCGGTCTCGCCCCCACCCCAAGCATTGCTTCTCTCACCCTTCCCCCCGCCATTGCTCCTGTCTCTCTCCCTCCTCCAACCCCCCCCCCAAACCAGCATGCAACTGTTTTCCATCCTACTACTACTATTTAGCATTTCTATAGCGCTACAAGGCGTACGCAGCGCTGCACAAACATAGAAGAAAGACAGTCCCTGCTCAAAGAGCTTACAATCTAATAGACAAATAATAAAGTAAGCAAATCAAATCAATTAATGTGTACAGGAAGGAGGAGAGGAGGGTAGGTGGAGGCGAGTGGTTACAAGTGGTTACGAGTCAAAAGCAATGTTAAAGAGGTGGGCTTTCAGTCTAGATTTAAAGGTGGTCAAGGATGGGGCAAGGCGTAGGGGCTCAGGAAGTTTATTCCAGGCGTAGGGTGCAGCGAGACAGAAGGCGCGAAGTCTGGAGTTGACAGTAGTGGAGAAGGGAACAGATAAGAAGGATTTATCCATGGAGCGGAGTGCACGGGAAGGGGTGTAGGGAAGGACGAGTGTGGAGAGATACTGGGGAGCAGCAGAGTGAGTACATTTATAGGTTAGTAGAAGAAGTTTGAACAGGATGCGAAAACGGATAGGGAGCCAGTGAAGGGTCTTGAGGAGAGGGGTAGTATGAGTAAAGCGACCCTGGCGGAAGACGAGACGGGCAGCAGAGTTTTGAACCGACTGGAGGGGGGAGAGGTGACTAAGTGGGAGGCCAGCAAGAAGCAGATTGCAGTAGTCTAAACGAGAGGTGACAAGGGTGTGGATGAGGGTTTTGGTAGAGTGCTCGGAAAGAAAGGGGCGGATTTTACGGATGTTGTAAAGAAAGAAACGACAGGTCTTGGCAATCTGCTGGATATGAGCAGAGAAGGTGAGAGAAGAGTCAAAGATGACCCCAAGGTTTCCAGCTGAGGAGACAGGGAGAATGAGAGAGCCATCAACAGAAATAGAAAACGGGGGGAGCGGGGAGGTGGGTTTGGGGGGGAAAATGAGAAGCTCGGGTTTGGTTATATTTAATTTCAGGTGGCGTTGAGACATCCAGACAGCAATGTCAGACAAGCACGCTGAAACTTTGGTTTGGATGCAAGGTGAGATATCAGGGGTAGAAAGGTAGATTTGGGAGTCATCAGCATAGAGATGGTAGGAAAAGCCATGGGATGAGATTAATGAACCAAGGGAAGAAGTGTAGATAGAAAAGAGGAGCGGACCAAGAACAGAACCCTGAGGTACGCCGACAGGCAGAGGGATAGAAGTAGAAGAGGATCCACCAGAGTGAACACTAAAGGTGCGGAGGGAGAGGTAGGAAGAGAACCAGGAAAGGACAGAGCCCTGGAATCCAAGTGAGGACAGGGTATCGAGAAGTATGCTGTGATCGACAGTGTCAAAAGCAGCGGAAAGATCAAGAAGAATAAGGATGGAATATTGACCTCTGGATTTAGCTAGTAATAGGTCATTGGAGACTTTAGTAAGTGCAGTTTTGGTTGAGTGGAGAGGGCGAAAACCAGATTGTAGTGGGTCAAGAATAGCATGTGAGGAGAGAAAATCAAGGCAGCGGCGGTGAACAGCACGCTCAAGTAATTTGGAGAGAAAAGGAAGGAGGGAGATGGGTCGGTAATTAGAGGGACAAGTAGGGTCGAGTGAAGGCTTCTTAAGGAGAGGTGTGACCATAGCATGTTTAAAGGCAGCAGGGACAGTCGCAGTGGAAAGTGAGAGGTTGGGAATGTGACAGATAAAAGGAATAAGAGCAGGAGAGATGGCATTAAGAAGGTGGGTGGGAATGGGATCAGAGGAACAGGTGGTACATTTTGAGGAAGAAAGGAGAAGTGTAGTTTCCTCAATAGTAACTTCAGGAAAGGAGGAAAGGGAATGAGGGGAAGGAGAGAGAGGGGAACGGACTAGTGGAGGGAGAGGTGGTGAGGTAGAGAAAGCAAGGTTTATCTTTTGAACCTTGTTGTGAAAGAATTCAGCAAGGGTCTGAGGAGATAATGAAGGGGGAGTTGGGGGAGGGGCACCTTGAGGAGAGAGTTCAATGTGGTGAAGAGAAGTCGAGGATTAGAGCCAAGAGAGTTGGTCAGTTGGATATAATAATCCTGTTTGGCACGTAAAAGAGCAGATTGGAAGGAGGTCAGCATGAACTTAAAGTATAAGAAATCATCAAGGGTCCGAGATTTCCACCAGAGGCGTTCGGCGGAGCGGGTACAGGAATGTAGGTAGCGGATATTAGAAGTCAGCCAAGGTTGGGGTTTTGTACGCCTTACAGGGCGGGTCATCAAAGGTGCAAGAGTGTCTAAGGCAGAGGATAGAGTATTGTTGTAAGAAGAAACAGCCTCGTTGACAGACGTGGATGGTGCCACAGTAGAGAGGAGGTTTGAAACATGGGAGGATAGAGATGAAGGGTCAATATCGTGAAGATTCCTAGCTGTCATCAATGCTGGTTGCGGTGATAATTACAAAGCACAGCTGCGGGGGATCGCAGCTCTCTGCAGTCTGCATACTGCATCAGCGTTCCTGCAGGCCAGTCCCCAGCTCCTCTGATACAACTTTCTCTTTCAGAATAAGCAGGGCTGACTGGAAGGAAGCAGCCGCAGAGTGGAGAGAGCCGCAATCTCCCGCAGCTGTCAGCTTAGTAATTATTATCGGGGGGGGGGGGCCAGCATTGGTGGCAGCTGGAAGAAAAGATGAAAAGCTTCTGTATGCTGGCTGGTGGGGGGGAGAGGAGAAGGAAGCAGCAGGCGAGCAAAATTGTATACCAGGCGCCTATGCTGTACACTGGATTGGGGGGGGGGGGGGGGGCTGGGTCCCCCGAGGTCCCCTGTAGCTATGCTCCTGGTTGCTCCTGTTCGTTTCCGGAGAAGAACAGCAGTTTTAAAGGGTATGCACAGGCGGGGGCCTCGAACTGCTGTTTAAAACATTAGGAGCCCCTTTTTTCAAGCTGCACTAAAAGGGGGCCTGCGGTGGTGTCAGCACATGGATTTACTGCACTCCGAGGTCCCCTTTTACCCCAGCGGGTAAAAGGTTGTTTTCGGCCCAAAAAAAGAAATGGCCATGCACTAATCACAGGGATTGGTGCGCAGCCATTTCCAGGGGGAACCTTCACCGCCACCTATTTAGGTGATGGTAAGGGCTCCTGCGGTGCTGCCCGATTACCGCCGGGTAAGTCCCGGCGCTACAAAAATAAAAAATATTTTTGTTGTACCGGAAATGGTGCGCTATTAGGTCCAGTTGTACTTAAATTATTTTAACAGAAGTCTACTTTAAAATTAGGACTTAGAAGAAGGTAAATCTGAAAATATCAGGATGTCTCCTTTTATAACTATTATTGATTTTAAATGGAGGGCTATAGATTTTGAAAACATTCTCAAAAAGAGGGAAATTTATTGTTTCTGTTTGGTGAAGTTGAGAAGTGGCAACAAATGTGATCGAGGAGATTTGCTATATGCTGTGGTACAGTAAACGTGCAGTGACTTTGTGGAGAAAGCTGTGATCGTTTATGAGTGTGCTGATTAAACAAAAAATGAAAGAAAACTTCTAGCAGCTGGTTGTCCTGAAAAGATATCTCAGTGAATAGCCAGTTAGATAAGTCTTACGTTTGTAAATTTCAGGCAGTCCAATTTATTTGAAAGTAGGGCAGAGAGAAACAATAATATTTCACTTTAAGTCCTGGAAAACTGAGGAAGGAAAATTATTTTCTGATTTCAGGAAAGACAATTGGGCACTGTTAATAAGACACTACATTAAAAATTAATCCAACTGATTTGGTAATAATTTGTCAGTCGTAAAGTTCTATTTGAAATGTAAGCTTACTGGAGGAAAAGGAAATGGTTTAAACTGAACTTCCTTATACAAAAACTAGCCGTTAAGCCCGTTAAAACGAGCGAGATTTCCAGCTACCCTCCTCGCCGCCGCTCCCTCCCCCCTCTGTGCCGGGCCCCCTGCACTGACCTGACAGCGCCTCTCACCTCCATGGGAAAGCGCTGCAGGCAGCAGTAGATCGCTCTGCTGCTGCCTGCAGCGCTTCCACATGGAGGTGAGAGGCGCTGACAGGTCAGTGCAGGGGGCCCGATACGGTGGAGGGCGGGAGCAGCAATGGGGATGGGGGGAGGGTGGAGGTTGGTGCGTGCGATGTTCGTTTCCAGGCGGCAGCGTCCGACAGTGACTCCGACTCCGTTTCCCTCTCTGTTCCACCCTCTGACATCATCACGTCTTGACACGAGGGCGGGACAGAGAGGGAAGTCTCTACTGCGCATTTGCAGGTGAGTCGGTCACTTGCTGTTTATATGTTTGTTAGAACTTGTATTATATATATAGAGAGAGAAAGATAGATAGATAGATAGATATTGAGGTTAAAATAATAAAAAATATATCCTAAATAAGTATTGTTCATTAAAGAAGTGTTTTGCAAGTTTGCCTGAGCTGCTGCACTGAGCAGTTGTTTATGTAATACCCTTCCAATCTGGCTAAGGACTTAATAACTAGCAATCTGGTATACCATCTGACTGATAGTAGCTATCAGGTCTGTGAGGGAGTGGGTGGTACAAGGCAGTTCAGCCACCTTTCGACAGATGGCGCTAGTTTGCTGAGGCAGAGACTGATTCTGATGCTGAGTCAGAGGTGCGGGGCTTAGATGAAGCTGGAGCTAAAAGCTGTGAGGCTGAGTAGATCATGGAGACCCCAATACAGAGGTTTTTCAAGAGAGAGAGAGAGAGAGAGAGCACACACTGCCTTTACTGCCTGCAAATCTGTCTCATAAATATTCATTGTGGATATCCTGAAAACCTGACTGGCTGGGGTGTCTCCAGGATCAGGTTTAGGAACCACTGCCTTAAAGGCATGAGAGTTGATTGATTCAATTTGAGACCAGAAAGGGAGCCCATGGCAATTAGAAGTTTGGGGAGGTAAGATGAATATTTTAAATAGTATTCTGTGTTTGAAAAATTCATCCTTGAGAACCTGAATAGCTGCAGATAGGCTGATAATGAGTGTATAATTGAGGCTATTAATTGACCTTTGGCCCTTCAAGCCACAATATACTGGCTTGGTTCTTCAGCAGGAGAACTAGGCATGGGAGAGGATGAGGAAGCAATCTCATCCCTATAGGGGACCCAGGGAGAGGATTGGCCATTCCCAAGAGGGATTCAGAACCCTAGAGTGAGACACCTGAACCAAAGAATATGTAGTTAAGAGCTGCCCTTGGCCAGATGGTTTGGTGGAGAGTGACTAGGACCATGGACCCTCACGAATGGACTACACTTGAATGAACAGAGGAAGAAGAAACCTATTACCAGTAAATGACAATATTACAAATCTATGTAAGCCACATTGAGCCTGCAAATAGGTGGGGGAATGTGGGATACAAATGCAATAAATAAAATAAAATGCATTTTTTGGTTATAAAATTGCTTGTGGTTCTCTTCCTTGGATCTGGAGCTCTATAACTGCATGATTGATGGGTGTGAGTTCAGAAATATGGTTGTATGTTTGCACTGTGGAAACAGGTAGCATATAAGCATGGGAGAAGATGTAAGGGTGAGGTATGAATGTTAGGGAGGGGCACGTGTGGTTTGTTGTTAGGACGCTGGTTTAGCTGGTATATTATGGATGAGTTCTTTTTAACAGACGACATTTTGATCTCTAGTGGTGAAAATTGAACTGTCTATTTAAAAGCGATGAGATAGTCTCTTGAAACAAGACCTTTAGGGGTTCATTTTTATAAAAGCTGCCAAAATGTAATCACGCTGATCATGAATTCCATAACAGTATCTTGGTGCCCAGATTCCATTAAAGAATTCTACATGCCAACATTTAGATGTAGCCACTTATGCCATAGCAAGTATGAATGTGTGTGCGTAAGTACAGCACTTCAGCACATAACTTACAGTGTGCAACTGTCGAACTCACCTGTACTCCTCCCCCTGTGAACACCCCCCTTGCATTTACACGCCAAGGGCTTCTTTTACTAAGTTGTGGCAGAACTGGGCCTAGCGCGCCCTTGCAGGGGTTTTTCCCACATGCTAAGGCCATTTTTACCACTGCAGTAAAATGGTCGATTTTCCATTTTTTGTATTAATGGCCACGTACTAATGTTGCTGTTACTGCGCGGCCAAAAAAAAAATTACCATGTGAGCACTTACTGACACCTATTTTGGAGGCAGTAAGGGCTCACTCGGTGATCTTGCACAAAACAGCATGCGGAGGAGTGGCCAAGTGGTTAAGGTGGTGGACTTTGGTCCTGAGGAACTGAGTTCGATTCCCACTTCAGGCACAGGCAGCTCCTTGTGACTCTGGGCAAGTCACTTCCATTGCCCCATGTAAGCCACATTGAGCCTGCCATGAGTGGGAAAGCGCGGGGTAGAAATGTAACAAAAAAAAATAATGAAGATGTGCTAACTGATTAGCACTGGAACACCCAGTCTCTGCGCCCAACATGCCCTTCCAACAAATTACAAAATTTTTTTAGCATGCGTTAAGTTGGCAGTTACTGCAGGACGCATGAGCTCATTCCATGGTACGATATTTTAAGCAGCTTAGTAAAAGGACCCCTAAGCGAGTTGCATGCTAAAATGATAGACTACTACTTGGTGCCCAACTGTAATAATCGGATGTAAGAGCTAGAATTTTAGAACTTATGTGCACAATTGGTGCCTAACTTTAAACGACCTGTTATAGAATGGGGGGGGGGGGGGGGGGGGTTAAAGGACAGTTCTATAACAGGCTGCCTGGTGGGAGCCTATTCTATTAAGAAACTTAGGGGCCCTCTTATAAAGGCACGTAAGGGCCTACGCGCGTCCTCCAGCACACACCAAATCGGCATTACCGCCCGACTACCGCATGTCCTGAGCAGTAATTCCGGAATTTGGTGTGCACTGAAAACACATGGTAGAAAATATTTTCTATTTTCTACCGTGGGGCGCCTACCCGGTGGTAAACAGCAGTTGGAGTGCGCAGCATGCTTACCGCCCAGGTAGCATGTGAGAGTTTACCACTAGGTCAATGGGTGGCGGTAAGGTCTCAGGCCGAAAATGAACACGTGCTGGTTGCAATTTTAGTGCTCATCCATTTTCTGGCCCCTTAAAAAGGCCCTTTTTCTTAGATGTAGTTTAAAAAACGGGCCATCGCATGCCCAAAAGATGTGCTCGCACTTCCTCAGGCCACTTTTTACGGTTGCTTAGTAAAAGGGCCCCACATATACCTACAGGTTAGGTCAGGTGTGTCAAACTCATGACTAATGGCCACTACAGCAGCTGCTCATTCATCAATAGGTCGCACTAAAATATTTAGTTTCCTTATTCTCCCCATTACAATTAGTTAGGAGCTTAGGGGCCCTTTTACTAAGCCGCGTAGGCGACTACGCGCGCCCAACACGTGCTAATTTTGAGTTACCGCCTGGCTACTGCATGGCCCTTGCGGTAATTTCATTTTTGACGCGCATCCGCTACATGTGCCGGAAAATATTTTTATTTTCTGGCACACGGGCGGTAATCGGCATTTTACACGCATAGACCATTACCACCCGGTTACAGTGTGAGACCTTACCGCTAGGTAATGGCTGGCAGTAAGGTCTGGGACCCAAAATGGACACGTGGCAATTTTCATTTTGCCGCATGTCCGTTTTCAGCAAAAAATGCCTTTTTTACAAGTGCGCTAAAAAATGGATTTGCGCATTCCCAAAACCCACGCCTACACTACCGCAAGCCATTTTTCAGCGCGCCTTTGTAAAAGGACCCCACTGTTTCTTCCCAGCCGTGTAAAGGCAAAGAGGATTTTCCAAGCCACTTTTTCATATCGGGCTGCACAGTTTTGGAATTCTCTTCCTTCTTTTCGCTTAAGAATTTGTTGTGATTTTCAGTTTAGGAAAGCCCTTAAGACATTTCTTTTAATGAAATGTAATTAATTTGTAGTAACTGAGGTTTTTTTTGGAAATTATTGTTTAGTCTGGTTAAAACATTTTAATTCCTGATGTTTGTTCATTTTTTTTCTGTTGTTACCCGCGGTGAACTTTGTGGTGTTTTTCAGGCTATAAGACTGTAGTAATAATAAGTATAATAATTAATGTGCAGCCATTAAAAAAATTACCATATTAACACTTACTGACAACTATTTTGTAGGCGGAAGGGCTCACATGGTAATCCTGCTGTAATCAGTTAGTACACAGTAGTGTAGCTGGGCTAAATGATTAGCGCAGAAGCACCCACTTTCCACGCAAAATAAATAAATAAAATAAAAATTTGATGCGTGAAGTTAGCTCGTGCTGATTTGGTGCAGGACACCTGAGTACCTCCCATGGTACACTATTTTTAGCTGTGGTAAGCACCTGCTTAAAAGAATCCCCATAAGCAGCATGTAAATGTTAGTGCCTATAATATAAAATTACACCCTAAGCGATCTCTGCCCTGATACTGTTTTCATATCCTGCCCATAGGCAGTATTTTAGATTTAAATCTTATTACTTGCCATTTCCAAATCCGAGCTCAAGGCAAGTTACATCCAGGTGCACAAGTTATTTCCCTTTCCAATTAGGCTTATAATATAATTACAGATGAGGCAATGAAGGGTGAAATGACCTGCCCAAGGTTACAAAGAATATCAGTGGGCAAATTGGGATGATTGAATAAAAGGAAAAAAAGGCAACATAGCACGGCTGTGATGATTATCTAGGGGGGGGCGGAGGGGTGGAAAAGAAGGGTTTTCACATTTCTACCATGGAAGGTAATGGGAACTGTCCTGCAAAAAGTAAATATATGCAGGGCTGAGTGATTTGGGAAGTGAATAAAAGTTGAGTTAGTGTATGGGTGATTCATGCTTCATAAGCTGGTTTGGGCACAGAGCTACGAGCATTATTGGAGTATTTGTGAGGCCTCCTCCTTCGGCCACTTTGCTTTTCACATTAATGCTGAATAGATCTTCATGTGCCCTCTGACTGAGTGGCATAGCGACAGGTGTCTCTAACTGCACTCCTGCACTGATGGTGCATTTGAGCCACCATACAGCAGGTGCTGCTCACATGCCATGACAGAGGCTTAGTCAGTAGTGGCGAGGCTTGGACCAGGCTGGAGTTAAATGCCCTGAGTCAGTGTAGTACCTGAGGAGAGATCAGGGAAGCAGTGTGGCTCAAGCTTAACCCTCCAGAGTCTGTGTGGGAAGGACAAGTAGGAGATAACCAGGGGTGTGCTGGTAAATTTTTAACAGGCTTTTTCTCCGGACGTAGCCAGCTCTGCAGTTGGAAGGGCCAGTGGTGGCCGGGGGGGGGGGGGGGAGCAACACTTGCCTCTCTCTCCTCCCTCCCTTCGTGTGGGCACGCTAGGCATACCTTTGCTGGCAGCCATTAAATGGACTGCCACCACTCCCAAAGTCTTGCTCTGAGCAGCATGCTGGAACGTCTCTCACATGCTTAAGAAGTCCCAGCCTGCTGCCCAGAGCTGGAAACAAGGAGCGGGGAGCAGCAGTAGTCTATTTACTTGGCTGGCAGGGCTCAGCATCCCTACCAGCAAAGTAAAAGATAATTCAGCAGGGGGCCCAAGCTCACATTTTGGGAGCCAGTTGTTAAAGTAGCCATGGAGGGCCCTACCTTAACAACCGGCTCCCAAAATTATTAAAAACTTAACAACCGGCTCTTGCGAGCCTGTGAGAGCCTGCTCCAGCACACCACTGGAGATAACCTTGAATTGTATTCAGAAGGTATTTGCTTTTGGTGTGTGTCCAGAGGGAACCCAAGAAGGTGTTAATAGTCTGTTTTGGGCTAGGCTGGGAGCCAGCCCTAGGAAGAGAGTGTTGACATTGATAGTGAAGAACCAGAGAGAAATAAAGAGACTTTACTAATCCTGGACTAAAGCCTGTGATGTAACAGGGGTGCACATGTCGAGTCATAACAATAAAATGTTTTCCTTTTGCTTGCAAACCCTGCTTGTATGACTGTGTTTGTGACAGATCCAAACCACACCCTCGATCATGTTACCACAGGCCCAAATATCCCCCAAGGTAATCATTGGTGACTGATTTTTTTTGAGGGGGGGGGGGGGGGCAAATCCCAAACATCTGCTGTTAATTGTAAAACAGAGATTCGAAATGCAGAGTGTGAATCAACTCCATGGTTATAAACTGTCTGTTAGTTGGTTTTGTGCCATGTGTTCCTCATATAGCATAATTGTTGTGAAATAAGGACTAGTCTTCCCTATCTGTTCAGTTGCTCTTTGACACCACAGAGCCAGCCGACATTGCCTGTTGCCCTTATCACAACTCTGTAAGTGTCACTGGTTTATTCCTTCCTCCTCTACTCATAGACTATTCCAGATGCTTCACATTTCCTGAGAGCCTACCTGCCTCCAACGTCATATGGTTCTTCCTCCTTGAGTTACAATTTCTAGGTTTATACAAGAGGTTTGGGAGTTTTGAGTCATGGTTTTGCCCTTACAAAGAAATAGGATAAATACTAACACCCCCTGCCGTTCAGCAATGCTGACACAGTCCATTCAAAGTGAATGGGCTGTGTGTGTATTAGCGCATTGGCAGCCGCTGGCGCGGTAAAGTATTTAGCATCGTCTCTTCAAATCTGACACATGTTATGCTTTCTTTTAGAAATTCAAAATTAGACTGCAGCAGATTTCTTGAAACTCAAATCCTCTCTGAATTCACATTGTTAATAATTACAGAAGAAAACAATACATACCTCAATGTTAAGACTAAAAAATTGATGCTATTCACCAGTGACTCATTTTATGTAAATTTTCTCCACAGAGATGACATAAATTTTTTCCTACCAATTTGCTTCTAGTTTAAGAAAACAACAAAAATGTTTTCTTGATTCTGATTGATTAGAGAGGTGGAGTAGCCTAATGGGGTTAGTGCAGTTGGCTAAGAATCAAGGAAACCGAGTTCAATTCTCACTACAGCTCCTTGTGACTCTGGACAAGCCACTTAACCCTCTCATCACCCCGGGTACAAAAACGTAGGGGTCCTTTTACTAAACTGAAGTAAACTCTAGTGCATTCTTATCGCAGCCAAAAAAAGGGCTTACCGCGGGGCATGCTCAGGCGATCTGTGGTAGTTTTAGGATTGCCACACACTGCCCATGTGCTAAAAAAATTATTTTTTTAGCTCTGGGGGCGGAGAGTAAGTGTGTTCTACACTAATCAGTTAGTACAGCTATATTGCTGCTTGTTAACCAATTAGCACATGAGCCCTTACCGCCTGTGCTAATACCCATGAGCTAATGGGAAAATTAAAGATCGGCCATTAATAGAGAAAATGCTGCCATTTTACCCCCGCAGTAAAAATAGCCTAAGCATGCAGGAATAGCCCATGTAAGGACATGCTATATTGCAGTACGGTAAAAGGGCCCCTTAGATTGTGAGCCCACTAGGGTCAGAGAAAGTACTTGCATGTAATATATGTAAACCACAGAAAGGCACTATATCAAATATTACTCATACCCATCAATAGGTATTGAAATTCTGAACATCAGAAGTAAAGACAAATGGTCTGGCCAAGTGACCATAGTAATTCTCTTACCCATCATTATAACGGGTATGAGTAAATCTACACTGAATTTTGGATGTTGTTATCTCCGCCTTCTTTTTCCCACACCCAGTCACCATGTGCAGTCTTCTTTCTCCTCTGCCCATTATTCTCCTCCTCACGCCATTCCCTATTTATTTATTATTTATTTCTGCATTTGTACCTCACATTTTCCAATAGGGAATCGGTTCAATGTGGCTTACAAGTTATTTTGGTTGTGCATGTTACATAATTGTTATGTGTTGGTGATTGTCTAGTTCAGTTCTTGTTCAAGATCCGATGCCAATTGTGTGTTGTCGTGGGTCAGTTTGTTTACAAGGAGTCATCAAGGAAAGATTGTTTGAAGACATGGGCTTTCATGTATTTTCTGAAAGCCAAGTAGTTGTTTATGCATTTGAGGGCCTTTGGTAATATGTTCACTATCTTCCTTTCCCTCCCTCATTTTCCTCTCTCTCTTTCATCTATTGCAGCTGTCTCTTCCTTGCTATTACCTTCCCCATGTCTATCAGACCCAATGATTCTTGCTACCAAGTCTGCCCCTGCTGCTGTCCCCTTAGCCAAAAATGGCGGCTTCCAATCAATACCAAAGATGCTCCCACCTGGGCATCACAGAAAAATCCACTCATATCTAAAGAGAAGAAAAGTAGACTTTTTAAAATAGAACAAAATTACTAACAGAAATGCCCTTAAGATCATGTATATAAGACAAGATAATGCCTGGCCGTGCAGTGTTTCCTATGAGGAGACTATCTGGCAGAAAAGGGAGGCAGGCAGACATTCATTAGAAAAGGTTCAAAGAAGAGTGACCAAAATGATAGAGGATGGAACTCCTCTCATATAAGGAAGGAGCTAAAGAGGTTAGGCCTCTTCAGTTTGGAAAAGAGATGTATGAGAGGACATATGATTGAGGTCTACAAAATCCTGAGTGGTTAGAACGAGTAGAAGTAAATCGATTTTTTTACTCGTTCCAAAAGTACCAAGACTAGGGACACTTGAGGAAGTTACATGGAAATACTTTTAAAACAAACAGGAAGAAATATTTTTTTCACTCAACAAATAGTTAAGCTCTGGAACTCTTTGCCGGAGGATATAGTAACAGTGGTTAGCGTATCGGGGTTTAAAAAAGGTTTAGACAAGTTCCTGGAGGAAAAGTCCACAGTTTGCTACCGAGACAGACACGGAGAAGCAACTGCTTGCCCTGAGATTGGTAGCATGGAGTGTTGCCATGATTTAGTTTTCGGTCAGGTACTTGTGACCTGGCTTGGCCACTGTTAGAAACAGGATAAGGGGCTACATGGATCATTGGTCTGACCCAGTATGGCTGCTTTTATGTTCTTATGTACCATAGCACATTGGTGGGCATGTACTGCTTCCATTGTATGCAAATAAATCTAATGCATATTCGTTGTGGGAATCTTGAAAACTCGACTGGGTTGTTGCCCATCCCTACCTTAGCATACCATGATCTTCAGGTTTATCCTCTAACGATATTATGAAGGTGTAAAAATTCCTTATCAGATAGTGTTCATTAGGCCAAAGTAAAGCAGTTAAGTTTGGAGCAATGTGCTGTTCTAAATTCAACTTTCACCTGTGTCTTTCATTGATCTCTTCTACTTACAATTTCTTTAGCGCCACCAGATGTATACTGTATACAAATACCATTCCTACTCAACAAAGCTTACAATATATTAAGACAAATAAGAGATTAGGGAATGATTAAAATAATATTGCTATTAATCTATTTATTTATACATGTATTTAGCTCCAGGGATAATGGCCAGAACAGGTTACAAAAATACACACACAGCTATGATAATAATATACATAAATAATCATGATAGCAAGCAATGCATAAAATGTCATAGTATAAATCACAGGATACAAACGTTCATCTTCTAAAATACCCAAAACAGCATTAAGCTTGTAGAAACTAACTGATAATTTCTGGAATTTCATCTAATTAAACAATCAAGTTTTAATACATTTACCAAACTCAAGAAGATTATCAGTATTCCTAATGAATGAAGGAAGACGATTCCATAGAAATATAAAAAAACAAGAATAAGCACGTTTACGAGTCCACACAAGTTTAAAAGAATTTGCAGAAGGGAAGAAGGACGCGTCTCTCACCTTGAGAATGCAAAGTATGACAGGGTGTATGCAAAGGTAGCTTCTTGAGCACATACTTTGGTGCGATAGAATGAAAAACCAACAATTTAAACCAGCACCTCTTCTTAATAGCAGTCAAAGTAGAGATGACAAAACAGGAGAAATATACAAAATTTGGGGGAGTTAGTCAGAAGACGAGTGACAAAGAAGTGGTTGAGATAAAAGAAGACTCAAAGGGTGGTCTTTTAGCCTGGATTTGAATAGGGCCAGGAGCGGAGCATAACGTATTGACTCAAAAAATCTATTCCAGGCAGTAAGATGGAAGGAATAGAGTTTGGAAGTGGCAGTGGAGGAGAAAAACACAGATAAGAGTGACATACGCGATGAACGGATTTCCCGGGGAGGGGTGTAGGGAAACATAAGAGAGGAGAGATAATGAGCAGCTGCAGAATGAATGAACATTTCTGTCATATGATTACAAATTTTCTGCCTAATTAGTTTCAAGCTAAAAATGTAGGCTTTTAGATGATTTATAAATCCGAAACATAAGAACAGCCTGTCACCATGTTTTTTTTCTTTTTTTGTCTGTTGTGAACTAGAAATGGATTTCTCTCTTTCTAGACTTCCTAGTGCTGTTCCATTTAAACCTAAAGAAAAAATAGTGGGCTGTTTGCTTAATGCTGATCTGATCACACTTTTGCCTTGATCTTCCCTCCCACTCAGTAGAAATATACTGTATAATAGCAGACCTGGTCCATCTAATCTGGCCAATTTACTTCCTGGGATAGTACCATAGATCCCAGTTGACCTCTGACTTTCACGTCATTTCTATTCAATTAAGGAGCCTCTGCACTTCTTCCGTATTTTCTTGCATTTAATTACCATTCCTGTTTCCGTCACCTCCACTGGGTGGCTATTGCAATTACAATTACAACTACAACTACATTTATATTCCACAATACCACAAACGTTCAATGCTGATTACAGTAAAAGTAACCAGCCAAAAACTGGGAATATATATGTAAATAGTTAAAGTTTATTTAATTTATTAGCTAGACCTGTTCACAGCATTTTTTAAATTGTTCCTGGGGGAGAAGAGAGTAATCTCACCCTATCAGCACTTTTCTTCCCCTAGGTGGAGGCACCGAGCGCCAAGTAAGGGACCGACGGAGACTGCCTTTGGGACGCTCCAGCCAGGTCAGACCCCAAATCCAGGAGCGCCCAGTAAGGGGGCGTTACATAAAGAATTGAAAATTAATTTAACAATTTAATCACCTAAATATTGACTGAAAAAATAGATTTTTTTTGTTTCTTCCTAAATTGCCCATAATTTGTTTCCATCCTGATCATGCTTGGCAAAGAATTCCAGAACTTTGCAGATTGATAGATGAAAAGACAATATATATGTCTGTATTTAACATGATTGGCAGAGGGAAAGTTAACGTTTTAAGTGGTTATTTAAATGAAGACCTTTGCCAGATAAAAAAAGGAGGACAATACTTGCATTTAGTGGCTGGGGTCCCAAACCATGAATAAGGTTAACTACCAACACACATAATTTAAACAATGCCCAAGGTTTGATTGGTTACCAGTGAAGTTGTGTTAACAAAGGAGTTTCTCTTTCCCATTTGATTGCTTGATATATCAGTCTAGCTGAAGTATTTTGTAATGTCTGCAATCGCTTACGCAGTCTTTCAGAGCAGCCCACATAAAGTAGATTACAATCATCTAATTAGCTGATTATAAGAGCATGAACAACTAAGCTGAGCTGATGCGCAGAACTCCTGCGGTAATCCAACAGCGCAGAAAATTAGCTCGCCAATGCTCAAAGGAAATGGTATGCAAATGATATGCTCGCTTTTTTTTTGGCAAAGCTTACGCTCCACTCCCACCTAGCATCTCTAACTTCTGAACTGTCTCTGTCCCGGTGTCATATTGATCACCACTGCTCTTTCTCGTTTTCCCTTCCTTGCTTTTACCCTCTCTCTCTTATACTTCTAAAACATTGATTGTTTGTTCGCTGACTTGTTGTGTGTTTATGTAGACTGTTGTAAGCCACATTGGGCCTGCCCGTGGGTGGGAAATTGTGGGATATAAATGCTGTAAATAAATAAAGCGAAAGCAGGCATGGGGGATGTGGTTGGTGCATGTGCAGAAGAGTTTCATGGTAAGCTTTGCTCCTGTGCGCATGCACCAGGCAAACCTGAATGTGAAGCACACATTGGAGTCTGTTTTCTACGCCTTTAAATATAAGCTTTTCAAAATCTTTTAAAATTTTTATTATTTACTTGGAAGGCTTATATTTAAACACAGAAAAGAGGCGCCAATGTATGCTTTCACTTTTGGGTTTGCTCGGACTTGTACACATTTGTTTCTCACTGCTGGCACTTAGGAACTCGCACTGGCTTCCTTCTGCTTTGAAATAAAAAATAAAACGTCAAATTTTAAAGAACAAATCCTGAGAAATCCTCTCTTCAACACCCTAATGCCTGCTCTGAGCTGGAGTTATTTTTTCAGCGGTAAGGGCAGCTTTGTTTTGTGCACTGTTCTCTGAGCATTGGAAGGGAATAGGAAAAGACCTCAGTAACATCCGTTTGACCACATTAGCATTCTATTTGTACTAATCTTTGGCATGCTCGTTTCCCGCACTACAGCCTCTGAGCATTCTGAGCTCACTAATTCAAGAGCTACCCGGCACTAATGGCCTCTAGCACCCGCGTTTGCTTCTGAGCATCGGGGCCTGAGTTAGAAAAGATATTTTCTTATTCTTCAAAGTTTTTTCAACTTCCAACAGATCTTTTTTTACTTAATACATTGATATGACTCTGAAAAGTTAGCATGGGATTGAGTAATACTCAAAGCACTTTCAGTGCCGTTTCATTTTTCAGAAGAACATTCTTTAAAGAGAGAGCATTATTTATAAGTGGTGGTGTCAAGGTACCTGGGTAAATCATTTTAGTCTTATCTGCATTCAACTTGAGACAACATTTTTGAGCCCAAATCTCAACTTGTGTCCATACAAGTTTGAATAGTACATAGTGGGACTGACCGTTAACATTTTACAGGAATGAGCAGGGTAATGTTATCTGCATGTGTAGTAATGTACCTCCAGCTTGGACAAAAATTCACCTGAAGAACTCATTATTACGTTAAATAAAATTGAAGACAGTGGGGAGCACTGTGGGACCCCATTCACAGCCTTCCAAGCGTTTGAGAGCACATCTTGATATTTCACCATATATTCTTATCTTCCAAAAAGCCTTCAGACCAAGTCAATGCCTATTTCCTTTAGCATGTTCATTAAGATAGTATGATCTATAACATCAAAAGCTGCCAGTAGATCAAACCGGAGAATTATATCCTAATATCAAATGCTCCATAATCTTTTAACATCATGAACCAATAAGCTAAGCAAAGATTCTGTACTGGAGCACTTTTTGAACCCAAACTATGATGAATGTAAAATGTTATGAGACCCAAATGTTCAGTCAGTTGAGTGGCCATTATTACTACTACTATTTAGCATTTCTATAGCGCTACAAGGCGTACGCAGCGCTGCACAAACATAGAAGAAAGACAGTCCCTGCTCAAAGAGCTTGCAATCTAATAGACCAAGCCTCGAAAAGGTGCTTGAACTGACCAGATGACCACCAGAGGGAATCGGGGATGACCTCCCCTTACTCCCCCAGTGGTCACCAACCCCCATCCCACCCCCCCCCAAAAAAAAATTTAAAACAGTTTTTGCCAGCCTCTATGCCAGCCTCGTCATACCCAGCTCCATCACAGCAGTATGCAGGTTCCTGGAGCAATTTTAGTGGGTGCAGTGCACTTGAGGCAGGCGGACCCAGCCCCCCCCCCCCCCCCCATACACACACCTGTTACACTTGTGCTGGTAAATGTGAGCCCTTCAAAACCCACCCGAAACCCACTGTACCCACATGTAGGTGCCCCCCTTCACCCCTTAGGGCTATGGTAGTGGTGTACAGTTGTGGGGAGTGGGTTTTGGGGGGGTGTGGGGGGCTCAGCACACAAGGTAAGGGAGCTGGGAGCAATTTGTTAAGTCCACTGCAGTGCCCCCTTATTGCCTCTACGATCTTCACAAATATCAGCATGTTTGCAGATTGGTCTATAACTTGCAAGTTCCTCTTTATTTACCACTAGTAACGAAGGCCCGTTTCAAATCGCAATGAAACGGGCGCTAGCAAGGCTCCCCTCCGTCCCTTTGTGTCTCTGTGTGTCGGCGGCCCCCCTGCAGCCTCCGCCGAAGGCCCCCCCACCCCACTGACCTGCCAAAGTAACGTGTGCTCCGCCCTCGACGTCATCGCGTTTTGACGCGAGGGCGGAGCAGAGCTACAGTGGAGTACAACGTTGGAGCTGAGAATGTGCTCCGCCCTCAACGTCATAACGTTTGACGCGAGGGCGGGGCCCACAGACTGTGAATTTCGAGACTTCAGAGCTTCGAACATACGAACCTTGGCTTCAGTGACGTCAGCAGCCAATAGAACGTTGAGGGTGAGTTTTATATATATAGATCTTTTCTGTCTCTTTCAGCCCTGTACTGTAACCTCTTGTCTTCAAATGTTCTTTCCTGTGTAAAAACGCCTGCTTCCCGCGTATTATTTGTATTTAGGGTGTATTTGGATTACACTTCTCTCCTCTAGGTTTTATAGGTCCCTCAAGATTCATGTTATATGGTGCTCATCGCAGACTTCACCATTTCAGTTTTGTAATATACTGCTAGTGCTAGGAATAAGAAGTGACGACAGAATGCGGCATTGAGCCATGGATATGACATCTTAGAACATAATTAGTTCACTGTTGCTTAAATGCGATTTACACTTTCTACTTCTTGAGTGTGCTCTGTAATTTATCATGCAGTTTGTGGAAATGGTTCAGTCAAAGAATGCTGATTCTGCATGTTTTAATGAGTCTGTTCTGGTGTTTCCACTGGTACAAAGCCCACCTGTGGAGGAGGAGTCCTGCCATGAGGCTTCTGTGGCTTTGCAGCTCACTAAAGCAGAGTATAATACGCTTCACACGTTGTTGAGCGTACAGGGGTTCATTAGAGACTGCTGGAATGATTTTTTCACTGACGTTTTAGGAAGGTTAAAACTGTTTAATTAAACATTTCAGGATTGTTGGAAGCCCAGCAGCAGCACCTGCTACTTGGATAAATGCCACTGAGACATTCAGTGACACTATCTGGATAGAGATGCTGAAAGTCTTTACAGTCTTTCTGGATACTTTCTAGATAATGCCGGGGTGGTCTGAGGATGAAGTTGGGAGCAAGCCACAATTTAATGGGATAGCAATGATTTTCAGTGCTGCTATTCTCATAAGTATTCAGATAACTTAGGACAGCACAAAAAAAAAAAAACAGTCCTGAACGTTATCCACTGAATATTGGTGGCTCTTGTCCAATTAAACCATTTTGAATATCGACCCCAAAATGGGCCTGGCAACAGATAATGCATGATAATAGCACTATTACAAGCTAACCATTGGTAAATGACACCAGTAATGGCCGGTGTGTTAGGTATCCTTATATAAATAAGGTAAATGTATCCTGAGAACACAACATAGAAGTAAAATTTGTGGATTTTGTAAATAACAGTTTTTTTTGGAAGTGGTAGTCTTGAAGTTTTTAGTTTATTGCATTTTGTAAACCGCTTGGCTTACAAAAGCAAGAACACAGTGGGCTACATAATAAAAATCATAACAAACAGAAAAGGAACACTATTTAAAACATAGGAAAGACTTGAGGGGAAGGGGATGGATGGTGTCTGGTCGCTTGTGAGAGGGAAGTCATTACCTGTTTCTCTTGGTCTTCCAACATGGGAGGTGAGAAGCGGAAGGGGATGGGTCGGGGGGGCAAGGTTCTGTTTCCTCGATCTCCCGTTTTCTAGGCCCGATGAACCACCAAGCAGTAGTGTTGATACAGGGAACCGGACAGATACCATTGGCGGTGGCGAGGGAGCCGTTGGGAGTCGCTGCACTGGACATTGGAAACATCTTTGAGTCTGGGAGAAAGCAACCCCCCTGAATCTGGCAGTGATGAGATCTGCATGGGCGGTGCTGGATGTGCCAAATTTATCCCCAATGCCTGGTTTCACAACAGTTACTATGCAGAGGTTTCCTGATATTTGGCTTCTGGAGACCACAATTTTTATTTTTTTTCTCTCTACCCCAATCAGATTCTTAGTTCTACATACAAGGTTTCTGACTCTAGCACCCTTCAGCAGCTTTCATTTGCAACCTTCATGTTTTTTTTTCCTGTGAGTAATCACTTAGCCATCGTATCAGTGGTTCTTGACTAACAGACATGGAGTGCGACACCTATCAGAGCTTGGTGCCATTGTGCTAGCTGACACAATAAATTCTCTCTCTCCAGGAGCATAACTTCTGTTGAAGGAGCCAAGGGCTGCTCGATAGTAAGGGCCGTCTCTTCCGTCCTGTCACGGGACATATATGTGGCAAAAAGAAATAGCAGCAGAAGGCCTCGGAGGCTAGGCACATGCCCAGTGTTTACCAGTCCAGCCCCCTGTGACTTAAGTCAATGGGCTACTTTTACTAAGGTGTGCTAATGGAGCATGCGCTAAATGCTAAGAAGCCCATAGGAATAAAATGGGCTTCTTAACATTTAGAGCGTGCAAATCATTACTGCACACTAACTGCAGGATTCTGTAGAGGGCGACTTAAGTTGTGCGCACAGATCCGGTCGTATTCTGGATTTGTGCGCACAACTTAATTAGTTAACAAGCAAATCAACGCCGATAATTACCACTAAACATGCAATTATTGACACTAATTGGCATTCATCTGGGGTGGCTTTTGGCTCCAGAAATTGACCCAGATGGTTAAGCAGGCCTTGCACAGATCCCCTCTGGACTAATCCTAGTCTTTACCCTAACCTTCAACCTCTTGATAGGGGGGCCCCTAGGCATAGGAGCCAACTTTTCAAAATTATTGGGGGTGCTAAGCCCAGTGGAAATGACCCCTCCCTGGACACATACAAGGAATTTTCTCAGTATTGGGGGTGCACCAACAGCACCCACAGAGTTGGCTCCAATGCCCCTAGGGGATTGGCTGGGGTCCTGTTTGGTGTCTCAGTGTGGTAGAACATATCTGGCCATTACAGGAGGTACGAGTTCTTTGCAGAGAGTGGAGGAGGGCTCAGAGGTCCTCTCAGGCTCCCAGTCCCCTGTGGACTTCAGTTTCGGGGACCCTCCATGTCGGGCTGTGGAGGAGCGATCCCATAGGTTCCAGCCCTTTTGTCATGAGGAGCTGTCTCATCTTTTAGATGAGGTCACAGTGACCTTGGCTATGCTTAAGCTTCCTATAGCAGGCCCTTTGGGATCCCAAAGCATTTTCCGCTCCATAAGGCCCTCATCTGCTTGATGATGGCAGATTGGGAATCCCTGGATGTTTTCCTCAGGGTCACAAAGGCTCTTGCTTGTCTCTATGTCATTGCTGAGGAGGTGGAAAAGTGTTGGACCTTCCCAAAGGTGGACGGCCTGGTTATGGTGGTCACGAAGGTGACCGTTGGACCTGTCCAAAGGGGCTTGGACCTTAGGGAGCTCCGTGAAAAGTATGTGGAGCAGTACCTTCACCTGGCCTTTTCAGTGGGGGCTCCAGCATTCAGGCAGTTACGTAGCTCCATGCTGCGTTGTCAGGAGGTTTGTTTGCCCTCCTTTGTGGCGCAGGGATTGTCGCCAGAGGATCGGAAGTTTCACAAGCTGGATGTCTGCTCAGGGACCAGGCTGCTGGCATTGGCATTTAAAAAGAAGATAGAGCAACTTTTAAACTAGAAACTGGGGGAAGGCCAACAGTCGCTCAAAAGCGCATGATTCAGGATAAGGTATCTTTCAAAGATATCACCAAAACAGGGAAGATAGGGTATTCTGATAGGTTGCAAGAGAGACCATAGTAGATCAGGTGTCCTTAAATAAAAATAAAAATCAGACAAAAGATTGCAAATTAATACTGTCAAGTACTGAGCATGATGTAAATAGGAACAACAAACATAGTTTGAAATGTCTATATGCGAATGCCAGGAGCCTAAGAAATAAGATAGGAGAGTTAGAATATATTGCACTGAATGAAAAATTAGATATAATAGGCATCTCTGAGACCTGGTGGAAGGAGGATAACCAGTGGGACACTGTCGTACCGGGGTACAAATTATATCGTAGTGATAGGGTGGATCGAATTGGTGGAGGGGTAGCATTGTATATTAAGGAGAGCCTTGAATCAAATAGATTGAAAATTCAGCAGGAAACAAAAAACATCTTGGAATCACTATGGATTGAAATTCCATGTGTAAAGGGGAAAAGGATAGTGATAGGAGTGTACTACTGTCCACCTGGCCAGGATGAACAGACGAATGCAGAAATGTTAAAGGAAATTAGGGACGCAAACAAACTGGGCAATACAGTAATAATGGATGATTTCAATTACCCCGATATTGAGTGGGTAAATGTAACAGGGCATGCTAGGGAGGTACAGTTCCTTGACGAAATCAAGGACTGCTTTATGGAGCAGCTGGTACAGGAGCTGATGAGAGAAGGAAAAATTCTAGACCTAGTCCTTAGTGGAGTGCATGATCTGGTGCGGGAGGTAATGGTGCTGGGGCTGCTTGATAACAGTGATCATAAAATGATCAGACTTGATATTAGCTTTGAAGTAAGTACACATAGGAAATCAAATATGTTAGCGTTTAACTTTAAAAAAGGAGACTATGACAAAATGAGAAGAACGGTGAAAACAAACTTAGAGGAGCGGCTGCGAGGGTCAAAAATTTACATCAGGTGTGGATGCTGTTCAAAAACACCATCCTGGAAGCCCAGGCCAAATATATTCCGCGTATTAAAAAAGGAGGACGGAAGACCGAACGACAGCTGGCATGGTTAAAAAGTGAGGTGAAGGAAGCTATCAGAGCTAAAAGAAAATCCTTTAGAAAATGGATGAAGGAACCGACTGAAAATAATTTATTTATTTGTTACATTTATACCCCACATTTTCCCACTTATTTGCAGGCTCAATGTGGCTTACAAAGTACCGTAAGGCGTTTGCCATTTTGGTTGATAACAAATACAAGATTGTGTTGTGGTCAAATGAGGTAGAATTGAATCAAGCGACATGAGTTTGAGGTTGAGGAGAAAGAGGAAAGTAAGTTGTCCAGTACGATCATTGATTATGGTGTGTTGATGGATGTGAGGATTTATGTTGGACCGGTGGGGTAAGAGTTTTTGAAGAGATGGGTTTTTAATGATTTCCTGAAGTTTAGGTGGCCATGTATTGTTTTCACTGCATATGGGAGTCCATTTCATAGTTGTGCGCTTATGTAAGAGAAGCTGGATGCATAAGTTGTTTTGTATTTTAACCTTTTGCAGTTTGGATAATGTAGGTTTAGGTATGATCGTGCTGATCTGAGTCTGTTTCTAGTTGGTAGATCTATGAGGTCTGTCATGTATCCTGGGACTATGCCGTAGATAATTTCGTGGACCAAAGTGCAGATTTTGAAGATAATCCTTTCTTTGATTGGGAGCCAGTGTATTTATTTATTTATTTATTTATTGCATTTGTATCCCACATTTTCCCACCTTTTTGCGGGCTCAGTGTGGCTTACAATACATTATGAATGATGGAAATACATTTTGTTACAATTCGGTTATGGATTACATTGTGACGAGTTATACGAGACAAAATCAAAGTAACTTTGTAGCTTTTCTCGTAGGGGTTTAGTGCTTTAATAAGAAACAGTATAAGGAATGTCAAGTCAAATGCAAAGCGCTGATAAGGAAGGCTAAGAGGGCCGTCAAAAAAAAAGATTGCGTTGGAGGCAAAAACACATAGTAAAACTTTTTTTTAGGTATATTAAAATCAGGAAGCCGGCAAAAGAATTGGTTGGACCACTAGATGACTGAGGGGTAAAAGGGGCGATCAGGGAAGACAAAGCCATAGCGGAGAGATGAAATGAATTCTTTGCTTCGGTCTTCACCGAGGAAGATGTGGGAGAGATACTGGTGCCAGAAATGGTATTCAAAGCTGATGAGTCGGAGAAACTGAATGAATTCTCTATAAACCTGGAGGATGCCCCATTACATCCCAGAGTACTGATAGAACTGAAAAATGAACTTGCGGAGCTATTGTTAGTAATATTTAATTTATCCTTAAAATCGAGCGTGGTACCGGAAGATTGGAGGGTGGCCAAATGTAACGCTGATTTTTAAAAAAGGTTCCAGAGGAGATCTGGGAAATTATAGACCGGTGAACCTGATGTCGGTGCCGGCCAAAATAGTAGAGACTATTATAAAGAACAAACTTACAGAGCATATTCAAAAGCATGGATTAATGAGACAAAGCCAACATGGATTTAGTGAAGGGAAATCTTGCCTCACCAATCTATTACATTTCTTTGAAGGGGTGAACAAACGTGGATAAAGGTGAGACGGTTGATATTGTGTATCTGGATTTTCAGAAGGTGTTTGGCAAAGTACCTCATGAAAGACTCCAGAGGAAATTAGAGAGTCATGGGATAGGAGGTAGTGTTCTATTGTAGATTAAAAACTGGTTAAAAGATAGAAAACATAGAGTAGGGTTTAATGGTCAGTATTCTCAATGGAGAAGGGTAGTTAGTGGGGTTCCCCAGGGGTCTGTGCTGGGTCCGCTGCTTTTTAACATATTTATAAATGACCTAGAGATGGGAGTAACTTGTGAGGTCATTAAATTTGCTGATGACACAAAGTTATTCAAAGTCATTAAATCGCGGGAGGAAAATTACAAGAGGATGAGACTGGGCGTCTAAATATAGTAACGTAGTAGATGACGGCAGAAAAAGACCTGCACGGTCCATCCAGTCTGCCCAACAAGATAAACTGATATGTGTTAGTTTTTGTGCATACCTTACCTTGATATGTACCTGTCTTTTTCAGGGCACAGACCGTATAAGTCCGCCCAGTACTATCCCCGCCTCCCAACCACCAGCCCCGCCTCCCACCACCGGCGCTGGCACAGACCGTATAAGTCTGCCCAGCACTGTCCCCGCCTCCCAACCACCCTCCCCGGCACAGACCGTATAAGTCTGCCCAGCACTAGCCCCGCCTCCCAACCACCGGCTCTGCCACCCATTCTAGGCTAAGCTCCTGAGGATCCCTTACTTCTGAACAGGATTCCTTTATGTTTATCTCACGCATGTTTGAATTCCGTTACCGTTTTCATCACCACCACCTCCCACGGGAGGGCATTACAAGCATCCACCACCCTCTGACATTTAATGTGAGCAAGTGCAAAGTGATGCATGTGGGAAAGAGGAACCCGAATTATAGCTATGTCATGCAAGGTTCCACATTAGGAGTCATGGACCAAGAAAGGGATCTAGATGTCGTTGTTGATGATACGTTGAAACCTTCTGCTCAGTGTGCTGCTGCGGTTAAGAAAGCAAATAGAATGTTAGGTATTATTAGGAAAGGAATGGAAAACAAAAATGAGGATGTTATAATGCCTTTGTATTGCTCCATAGTGCGACCGCACCTCAAATATTGTGTTCAATTCTGGTTGCCGCATCTCAAACAAGATATAGTGGAATTAGAAAAGAGAAGGGCGACGAAAATGATAAAGGGGATGGGACGACTTCCCTATCAGGAAAGGCTAAAGCGGCTAAAGCGGCTAGGGCTCTTCAGCTTGGAGATAAGGCGGCTGAGGGAAGATATGATAGAGGTCTATAAAGTAATGAATGGAGTGGAACGGGCAGACGTGAAGCATCTGTTTATGCTTTCCAAAATACTAGAACTAGGGGGCATGCGATGAAGCTACAAAGTAGTAATTTGAAATGAATTGGAGAAACGTTTTGTTCACTGAACATGTAATTAAACTCTGGAATTCGTTGCCAGAGAATGTGGTAAAAGCGGTTATTTATTTATTTATTTATTTATTGTTCACTTATATCCCACATTTTCCCACTCATGCAGGCACAATGTGGCTTACAAACATTAAATAAAATACAGAATAGGAAAACTTAGAAGATTATACAAGGAGTATGCAGGGGGAGAAGCATCTAACAGGGTGAACTAGCAGGGTAGAAGCCAGGGAGGATGCATCAAGCAGCGGTATAAAGTGAGGAGTAGGTCTTGGCAAAGAAGTAGGTCTTCAACAACTTCTTGAAGAGGGCGTGGTCCGCTTGAGTTTTAAGGTGTTAGCTGAGCAGAGTTTTAAAAAGTTTGGACGGCTTCCTAAAGGAAAAGTCCATGGACTATTATCAATGGTCCTAAGCCATGCAGATTACTGCAACGGAATCTACGTGGGCTGCAAAGAACAACTCATAAAAAAACTCCAGACCACCCAAAATACAGCAGCCAGGCTGATATTCAGCAAAACATGCTTTGAAAGTGCCAAACCCTTCCAAGAAAAGTTGCATTGGCTCCCAATTAAAGAACAGATCATCTTCAAAATCTGCACCTTAGTCCACAAAATCATATACGGCGTAGTCCCAGAATACATGACAGACCTCATAGACTTACCAATAAGAAACAAAGTCAGATCATCAAGATCCTACCTAAACCTACACTACCCAAATTGCAAAGGACTGAAATACAAAACAGCTTACGCAGCTGGCTTCTCCTACATAAGCGCACAACTATGGAATAGGCTCCCAAAAGCTGTGAAAACAATCCACAACCACTTGAACTTCAGGAAATCACTAAAAACCAACCTCTTCAAAAAGGCCTACCCCAACGACCCCACGTAACCCTCATCACCTACCAACACAGCATGACTATGATCAAACAGGACAACACGCAATTTTCATCCATTCCGACCCTCCACTTATACCTCATACGATCACTATACAACTTTGTATTTGTTATCCACCGACTGGGCAAACGCCTTTGATGGTACTATGTAAACCACATTGAGCCTGCAAATAGGTTGGAAAATGTGGGGTACAAATGCAACAAATAAATAAATATTATTAAATTGGACTTGGGGAAAATCCACTATTTCTGGAATAAGCAGTTTAAAATGTTTTGTACTTTTTTGGGATCTTCCCAGGTATTTGTGACCTGGATTGGCCAATGTTGGAAACAGGATACTGGGCTTGATGGACCTTTGGTCTGTCCCAGTATGGCAATACTTATGTACCCCAAGGAGATGAGTGAGTTTTGTCTCTTGGACCATCTTTTTGTACCTTTCCATGCCCTTGGAAGGGCTAGGTAGCCTTGAAAGCCTCCATTGTGAGGTGGATTAACACAGCTATTGAATCCGCTTACTTTGGCAAGAATAATCTGGTACCTCAGGGGCTCTAAGTCTACTCTTCTAGGGCTCAAGCCTCTTTCTGGGTGGAGGCCCAGGTGGTATCCCCTGAGGAGATCTGCAGGGCAGCAACTTTGTTGTCTCTTCATTCCTTTGCTAAGCACTACAGATTGGATGTGCTGGCAAGAGCCCGATCGGACTTTGGCAGAGCCGTCATCTGGGGAACCTTGTCTTCTCCCTCCCAGTGGATCTGCTTTGGTAAATCCCGTTGGTTCAGAACAGTGGAGCTGATGCTAAGAAAGGAGAAATTATGTCTTTCCTGATAATTTAATTTTCTTTTCTTTAGTCAGTGACTCTGTTCTGAAGTCCTTCCCTTAGAAGACCTTGGCCCGGGGTTCTGGATGTGCTCTTTGCTTCCTTTTCAGTGCTCTAAAAAAAAAAGAGAAATTTATTTTATGATTGGCAGCCGTACAGCTTCCTGTGATATGGCTATATCCTGGTATATGCAGGATATTTTGCTCACTTCATTATCATTGCAGCTGATCGAATTTTTGTGAATTGATGAGAAGCTTTACCGCTGAATTCTGTATAATCTGTAGATGTCTTAAATCAGAGGATCGAGTACCATGCAGGAGAGCATTACATTAAACCATCTTACTGATGACAAAAGCATGGGTCAATACACGAAGAGCTCCTTGTCTTAAATAGGTGCTGTTATGGAATGGTATATGTGTTCTATAGGTCCTGATTGAGTTTTGTGGGGGGGGGGGGGAGGGGGGTTATTAATTCATAATATGCCTGATCTGGAGAGGGGTTATGTTGCTGTTACTGAGATGAAACCAGAATCAGAGGGATCAATATTCAGCATGGCTTAAACGACAAAAGAGGTTCGTCCCCGCTTAAACCACGCAGAACTGGCCAATGCCGCTGAATTTCAGCTCTAACTGCCCAAGTACAATCCTAGGCACTGCTGAGACAATCCAAGGGGTGGAGTCAGGGTAGAATCAGGAGTTATATAGTGATATTCAATGTGGGTGCACATATATCTATCTGGGCAAATTGGACTGCTGAAAAGATAGTCCTTACTTTGCCTGGTTAGATATTAAGGTATGTCAGCTGTTCCCACATAGTTTCCACATGCCACTGCAGATCAATATTCAATGCCAGTGTCCAGGCCTGACCTAGCATTGAGTGTTTGGGTCTATTTTAGCCAGCAGCAGCCAGCACTTAGAAAAACACTCACCACCACTGGCTGAATGTTGACCGGAGATTTTTTTTTTTTGTATGATAAATTCTATGGGGAAATGCCCTAGTTCTGGTCTGTACATTTGTTGTGTGAGGAAGGCTTCTGTGGATGCAAAATATGTTTGCATTTAACCCTGTGACAGTGCAGAGTCAGGAATTAGCATTCAGGCTAAATAAATTTAACTTAAAACAATTTTTGTTGAGTACAATCGATGTTGGCAAAGTTTTCAATTTTTCTAGTGTCTAGCCTGGAAATATAAGTTGTGTTCTGTTTTTCTTGGAGCAACTTCCTGACCAGTATTCTAAGTGAGGGGACTTCCTCCCTGACCAAGGTTTTGAGGGGGCTGTCTCTTTTTTGGGTGCCTTGGGAGAGACGGCGCCATCTCATTCTTTGCATCAGGCAGCAGACTTCCATGAGCTGCCTCTGAGCACTGGAAGGAGGTGAGCGCAGCACACATTGTTTTTACCATTAGCTGTGCTGCTGCACCACCTTCCAAATCAGTCCTTAAACTCTTCCCCATGTGACCTAGCAGCAAGTAAAGTGCCAAAGCACCCCATTTCCTGCTGCTGTGGTGTTGAAGTCTCACAATATGAGCCATGAAATCTCATGGTTCATACAGCGGTGAAGGGTGAAGAAGTGAAGCATCTTCCCTGAACCCTCCATGGCATTCATCTGCTCCTCTCTGCAGACCTGGAAAATCTCCCTTCTACTGTAGAGACCTACCTCAGACACATTTCCCTCCATTGCAGTCCCCCACCCAGTTCCCTTTCTGCAAACCCATAGCTGCCCTCAACTGTACACCCCCCACATCCTCTCTGCAGACCTCAGACACCTCCCTTTACTGCACCTCCAGCCCACACCCTTCATGCAGCCCCACCTCAGATACCCCACTACCACCACCATAGGCCAAGCCCTTCTCAGACCAGGCTTCTCCCATGTCCTCACTGTCCTCCTTGGTCTCTTATTCACATACCCTCCCCCACTGCTCCACAGCCCCAGACACCTCACATACACATATTCCCACTGCATCCCTGACATAACCAAGTCCCTACTCACACATCCACACATATTTCTTTTTTTATTTTATATTTATTAGTTTCAACTTTTAAACAAGTATTACACTTGAAACAGTAAAGGTACATTTGTCTGAAATAAAACATTTTTAAATAAAGAAAGCAAATTATTTAACAAAGTACACTCTAGTCCACCATATAGATCCAAGATTAACAATGCGGAGATCCACACATATTTGTGATGTTATAGGTACCCCTTATATACCTCACATGTACCATTCTGCCCTACATATAAAACCCCCAGACCCACACATACTATATCCAAGATATACCTTAATTTCCAAACACCCCTCCCCTGCTCCCTAACTGAAATGCTGAATTGGACCTGTGCTTGGCTCTTGCTGCCTTGGGAAATATGGAGGGGCATAATTGAACGAAAACGCCTATCTCCATGGGCGTTTATCTCCGAGAACGGGTCAGTGAAGGGGCGGACCGAACCGTATTTTCGAAAAAAATAGACGCCCATGTTTTATTCAACAATGTGTGAGCTGGGCGTTTTTGTTTTTCAGCGATAATAGAAAATGAAAGCGCCCAGCTCAAAAACGAATAAATCCAAGACATTTATTCGTGGGAGGGGCCAGGATTCGTAGTGCACTGGTCCCCCTCACATGCCAGGACATCAACCGGGCACCCTAGGGGGCACTTTTACAAAAACAAAAAAAAAGGTCAAAGAGCTCCCAGGTGCATAGCACCCTTCCCTTGTGTGTTGAGCCCCCCAAATCCCCCTCAAAACCCACTGCCCACAAGTCTACACCATTACTATAGCCCTAAGGGGTGAAGGGGGGCACCTACATGTGGGTACAGTGGGTTTGGGGGGGTTGGACGACTAATAAGCATTAAGCAGTACAATTGTAACAGGTAGGGGGGGATGGGCCTGGGTCCACCTGCCTGAAGTCCACTGCACCCCCTAACAACTCCTCCAGTGACCTGCATACTGCTGCCAGGGAGCTGGGTATGACATTTGAGGGTGAAAATAAAAATGTGTGAAACATCATTTTATTGTGGTGGGAGGGGGTTAGGTACCACTGGGGGAGTCAGGGGAGGTCATCCCCGATTCCCTCCAGTGGTCATCTGGTCATTTAGGGCACTTTTTGGGGCCTTATTCGTGAAAAAACAGGGTCCAGGAAAAGTGTCCTAAATTCTAGCTAAAAACGCATACTTTCTTCCCATTATCGCTGAAATGCGCCCATCTTTGTTCGGCAGATAACCACGCCCCAGTTCCGCCTTCGCCACACCTCTGACACGCCCCCATAAACTTTGTCCGCATCCGCGACGGAGTGCAGTTGAAAACGCCCAAAAATCGGCTTTCGATTATACCGCTTTATTCGTTTTTGTGAGATAAACGTCCATCTCCCGATTTAGGTCGGAACTTGGGCGTTTTTCTCGTTCGATTATAAGCTGGATGGTGTTATAGGGACCCTTCTTAAAATTTTCCCCTGGGGCCCATTCAGTCGTAACTATGCCACTTCCTCTCGCATTCTCTCAGTATGCCCCAACAGAGCCAAAGAATGGAAGTCTAGGCTTGGGTCTCAAACTTGGATTCTCTGCATAAACTGCTACTGGAGCATTAGGTCAAACCAAAGTCAAACTGAATTTGGATGAATTGAGTCCTGTGTCTGTTAATGCAAGAAAGACAGGGCACCTGGAGAACATATCACGTGGCAGCTGTTAAAAATGCAAGCCCTTTGCTAAACAGCACATGATTGGTCCGTGGATCTGACTGTCTCAGCACATCATGTAAGTAAGCAGTATAACTGGCTTTGGCAGTCCTTTTGCTCTTAGAAAGTTTTTATCATAATCATGGTGCCAATGATAACCAGGCCACAAGTTTTCATAGGGATATGGCATTGCAGTAACCCGATTAGTGAATCATATGACAAACCTTGCATAATTAATATCTTAAAAACATTTACTGAAAAATCCAGAACAATATTAAAAATAATGTCATTTCAAGATGCTCAACAGAAATGAGAAATTTTGTTATCATCTATATTGGATTTTTGTCAGCATTACTTTGAGGTATAAAAATGTCATCCGTGAAGACAGATAAGCATTGCTGGCAAGAGCTCTCATTTTTGTTCTTTAGCTGTCGATATTTTTTTGTCTGCGGATTTATAGCAGCTCTGTTTTTATAGGTTTCATCACGTTAATAGATTATTTAATCCATGCGCTTCCAGAGTGAGCCTTACTTCACAATTAAAAATGTAGCACATTTATTTCAAACAAATTACTGCTTTAATGCAGTAAAAAAATGTTGCTTTGATTCTTAGCTTCTGTAGGACGTGTCGTGTATTTCTTCTAAGCAAAAACAACTTATCACTACATACAAAAATTTCCCAAGAAATGCATCTGTGGAAATAAAGGTTAAAAAAAAGACAACAAAAAACCCACAACCTGATACATTTTTATTGGACTAGCTTCATACATCAAACTTATAAACGGCAAGTGACCGACTCACCTGCAAATGCGCAGTAGAGACTTCCCTCTCTGTCCCGCCCTCAGGTCAATACATGATGACATCAGAGGGCGGAACAGAGAGGGAAACGGAACGGAGTCTGAGTCACTGTCGGACGCTGCCGCCTGGAAACGAACATCGCGCGCACCAACCTCCACCCTCCCCCCCCATCCCCGCCGCCGCTCCTGCCCTCCTCCGTATTGGGCCCCCTGCATTGACCTGACAGCGCCTCTCACCTCCGTGTGGAAGCGCTGCAGGCAGCAGCAGAGTGATCTGCTGCTGCCTGCAGCGCTTTCACACGGACGTGAGAGGCGCTGTCAGGTCAGTGCAGGGGGCTCGGCACGGAGGGGGGAGAGAGCGACGGCGAGGAGGGTAGCTGGAAATCTCTCCCATTTTAACGGGCTTAACGGCTAGTTTCTTGACTAGACTGCAAAAGTTACACTCCCTTCTTTAAGTCGCATCAAAATCAGATTGCTAATGAATGTATAAATTGCGAATGTAGAGCACTGGAAACCTTTATTGATGTTGCTTTCGATCTGTCAGTGGTCTTTGGCAGCGAAGGAGTGTGGCGTGTTCAGGCCCTGATGTATTCATTTGCACGTAATATAATACACGTGTGAACAAAGACCGCAGTCAGTGACCGGTGGAAATGTTTGTACTTGTGCATGTATAAAATCCGCTTCAGTTTCTATGGCAACAGCCCCGCACATATTAATGCTCAGGTCAAATGCAGCAGGGCAGCCAGGGACTGAATTTCTTTTCAGATCCCTGAAAAGTGAAGAGATCATTAGCAAAAGTTCTGAAGGTTGAAACGAAACTAAGCTTGTTGAACCTGAGCTTTAGAACTTTATCATCCATGGTGCTACTGTCTGTAATTAAATTGCCATTAAAATGTGCCAGATGAAGTACAGAAAGTTAATGTGATCTAACCCTTGCTGTCACAGATGTGCAACATTTCATATAAAATGTGCTTGAAAGGATGAAACAAGTAAGTTGTGTTTAGTGGCATCAAATAAAGGTGTAGGAAAATGAAATGATCAGGGGCAATCTTGGATGCAAGATATTTGGCATGTCAATGTATTAATACTGATAAAGTAAAGCAAACTTTGGGGGGAGGGGAGGGAGGATAGTTACTAAGATGTGATAAAATAACATATTATTGTGCAGTTGTATTTACTGTGGGAGTCACCAACCTGCGGCTTGAGTCTGCAGTGCTTTTATGCTTGTTTATAAGAGTCGTCTGCTGTAACCAGTTTGTTGATTACTTTTCAAGGGCGACATGTTAACTGTACAGAGTTTATGAGTCTGAGAAAGGTTTTTGTTTTTAAGGATCGTTATGGACAGGCTTGAATTGTTCAGAGAGTTGCTTTGAGTTGGACTCGACTTGAAGGCATCTAATCACCATCACTTGAGTGATATTGAAGACAGGGGCGTAGCCAGACTTCGGCGGGAGGGGAGTCCAGAGCCCGAGGTGAGGGGGCACATTTTAGCCCCCACCCCTCTGGCGCCGCCGACCCCCTCCCACCATTGCTGACTTTGCCCTCCCCTGCCGCCGATTCCCCCATTGCCGACTTTGTCCCCCCCCTGTTGCCGACCCTCTCGACCCCCCTCCCGCCGCCAACCCGCCGTCGCCTACCTTTGCTGGCGGGGTACCCCAACCCCCGCCAGCCGAGGTCCTCTTCTTCTAGCAAAAGGCTTCCTTCTGTTTCTGACGTCCTGCACATTAGAAACAGAAGGAAGCCTTTTGCGAGAAGGAGATCTCGGCTGGCGGGGGTTGGGGTCCCACGCCAGCAAAGGCAGGCGACGGCGGGTTGGCAGCGGGAGGGGGGGGTCGGGCGGGTCGTCGGCAGGGGGTCCAGGGCCAAATCTACGGGGGCCCAAGCCCCACGTAGCTACGCCACTGATTGAAGAAGACAGCTAGTTGATGGCATTAGCAACAGCAAAATAAAGTTTCTTAGGAATTTGCATTAGCTACCTATTGGCAGTTTGATTACATTTAAAGTGATAATCCTGACCTTTAAAACCATAAAAGAAAGGGTAGCAGATTATTTGAGACCTCCCCCTCCCCTTTTTAAAGGGAAGGTTTGATTAAAAAAAAAGAAATTGGGGAGAGAGGGGAGATCTTTGGTCACAGTGAGTTTTAAATGCAGATTTTCTCTGTCTGTTGCATTGAGAAAATAAGAGAGGTTTCTGACTGTCATCTTGCTTGAGCATCTGCACTGTAGTAAAAATGTATGAATTTCCTGAAATGCTACATGGCTGAGCTAAGCAGAGAGGGAGGTGGGCAGCACCTTATGTTAATTATTCACTAAAGGAGAGACAGGCAGACTGATGGTACCACATTTATACACTTTGGGATATATTATTCACTAAAGGGGATAAAAGTAAAATGAGTTTAGCAATGTAAGCACATAGAGAAAGGATTGCATGAACTTTGGGGGGGGGGGGGTGCTGAGAATTTACTCATCACAATAAAAAAGCAATATATTGACAATAGCCTGTTGATTAGGAGGTGGGATTTTGGTTGGCATGTCTTTGAGACTCAGAGATTTTGTGCTTGGCCTTATGGTTGAACTTGGAGGTTGTTCTATATTGGGGAAACTTTGGAACCATTGATTAGAGAGTCCTGTTAAGGTCTGGTATTCTGGGCCACAGCAAGCAGGAAAAGTACCCTAAGCTTCTCGTGAAGGTTGATAGAGGGAAGTTTTCAGTCTACTGGGGAAACCCTGTTACTGCTGGTCATCACAGAGCCCTGCTAAAGGCTGGTATTTTGGCAAAGAGGTTGCTTTCTGTGGAGGAATCTTGGAACTGTTGGTCACAGAGCTCTGTTAAGAGCTGGTATTTTGGGCCATAGCAGGACCCCTAGAGGTACCTCGGGAAGATTGGCCACCCATAGGAGGTGCTCAGGGCAGCTGGTCTTGGAGCAGCACAGGGTAAGGCAGAAGGCCCAGAGGTCCAATTGCAGCGAGTAAAAGGTAGGTCTTTCTTTTTTTTTTAAAGAAATGGCCATGGGGCAAGTGAAGCACTTGCCACACAGCTATTTTTGGGGGGCTCCCGCACTAACCCGGCGGTAACCGGGCAGCACACGGCACTGCTCGATTACCGCCGAGTACACACCGGCACTACAAAAATTCTTTTAGCGCCGGATATGATGGTGCACTTGGAGTGTGTGGGAAGTACCACCGGGCTGCTGCTGCAGTAGCCCAGCGGTACTTCTTTTTTTAGTGAGCGGTAAGCCTGCATTGGGCTTACCGCTGCTTTGTAAAAGGGGTCCTCAGTCTTTATTGAAAATAAACAACAGCCACTTACATAGACCAGTATTCAGCCTTTCCTAGTAACCAATTAATAGCAACAAGCTATTGCAAGTTATAGAAATGGAATTACCCCCTCCCAACCTTCTATCTTCAGCCCCCCCAACTTGACATACTCCTTCCTCTCCTGTCAGTCATATACCTCATAAAATGCACAGGACTATTATATATATATATGTGTGTGTGTGTGTGTGTGTGTGATATGGTGCTGTATCAGTTTACTTCAATTCTTTGAAGGAGTAAACAAACATGTGGACAAAGGGGAACCGGTTCATATTGTGTATCTGGATTTTCAAAAGGCATTTGACATGGTACCTCATGAAAGGCTACAGAGGAAATTGGAGGGTCATGGGATAGGAGGAAAAGTCCTATTGTGGATTAAAAACTGGTTGAAGGATAGGAAACAGAGAGTGGGGTTAAATGGGCAGTATTCACAATGGAGAAGGGTAGTTAGTGGGGTTCCTCAGGGGTCTGTGCTAGGACCGCTGCTTTTTAATATATTTATAAATGATTTAGAGATGGGAGTAATTAGCGAGGTAATTAAATTTGCTGATGACACAAAGCTATTCAAAGTCGTTAACTCGCGAGAGGATTGTGAAAAATTACAGAAGGACCTCACGAGACTGGGAGACTGGGCGGCTAAATGGCAGATGACGTTTAATGTGAGCAAGTGCAAGGTGATGCATGTGGGAAAAAAGAACCCGAATTATAGCTAAGTCATGCAAGGTTCCACGTTAGGAGTTACGGACAAAGAAAGGGATCTGGGTGTCGTCGTCGATAATATGCTGAAACCTTCTGCTCAGTGTGCTGCTGCGGCTCGGAAAGCGAATAGAATGTTGGGTATTATTAGGAAAGGTATGGAAAACAGGTATGAGGATGTTATAATGCTATTATATCGCTCCATGGTGCGACCGCACCTTGATTATTGTGTTCAGTTGTGGTCACCGCATCTCAAGAAAGATATAATGGAATTGGAAAAGGTGCAGCGAAGGGCGACTAAAATGATAGCGGGGATGGGACGACTTCCCTATGAAGAAAGACTAAGGAGGTTAGGGCTATTCAGCTTGGAGAAGAGACAGCTGAGGGGAGACATGATAGAGGTATATAAAATAATGAGTGGAGTGGAACAGGTGGATGTGAGGCGTCTGTTCACGCTTTCCAAAAATACTAGGACTAGGGGGCATGCGATGAAACTACAGTGTAGTAAATTTAAAACAAATCGGAGAAAAAGTTTCTTCACCCAACGCGTAATTAAACTCTGGAATTCGTTGCCGGAGAACGTGGTGAAGGTGGTTAGCTTGGCAGAGTTTAAAATGGGGTTAGATGGTTTCCTAAAGGACAAGTCCATAAACCGCTACTAAATGGACTTGGGAAAAATCCACAATTCAGGGAATAACATGTATAGAATGTTTGTACGTTTGGGAAGCTTCAAGAAAACACAAGGGCAAACGGTCTGCAAGCTCCAAGATGGAAAACAAACGAAGCAGATCGCAAAAATAAAACTAATTTATTATTAAAACCTGAAGTTATATATACATAAATAGCCCGACAAAGGCCGTGTTTCGCCCGACAGGGCTGCTTCAGGGGCTATACAACAATCTTTTACTCACAAGTTTAATTGATAATATTGGATATGTGCTGAGATGAACTGAAATTTCATACATAGGAGATCACCTTGATTAATTTAGAAAAACAGCTCTATCAGAGATGCCAAAAGAGTATTGACATAACGTCAAACGATTAGTCTCTTATCTCTGATCGTTTGACGTTATGTCAATACTCTTTTGGCATCTCTGATAGAACTGTTTTTCTATGTATGAAATTTCAGTTAATCTCAGCACATATCCAATATTATCAATTAAACTTGTGAGTAAAGGATTGTTGTATAGCCCCTGAAGCAGCCCTGTCGGGCGAAACACGGCCTGTGTCGGGCTATTTATGTATATATAACTTCAGGTTTTAATAATAAATTACTGTTTTATTTTTGCGATCTGCTTCGTTTGGGAAGCTTGCCAGGTGCCCTTGGCCTGGATTGGCCGCTGTCGTGGACAGGATGCTGGGCTCGATGGACCCTTGGTCTTTTCCCAGTGTGGCCTTACTTATGTACTTATGTTACACTAGCAATCTAATGCTGTATAGAAGTGTTCCATCAACACCAGCCACACACTGACCAAAGAGAGATGCAAATTGCCTGCCTTCCCCAATGCCCACCATGGGCGTAGCCAGACCTCGGCGGGAGGGGGGGTCCAGAACCTGAGATGAGGTGAGGGGGCACAGTTTAGCCCGCCTCCCCCAGCCACCGACCCCCCCCCCCCCCCCCCGCCACTTTTGACCCCCCCCCCCCTTCTGCCGCTGACCCTCCCCCGTTGCCGCTAGGTACCTTTGCCGGCAGGGGTCAGCCCACAAGGTGAGGGAGCTATGCTCCTGGGAGCAATTTCTGAAGTCCACTGCAGTGCCCCCTAGGGTGCCCGGTTGGTGTCCTGGCATGTCAGGGGGACCAGTGCACTACGAATGCTGGCTCCTCCCACGACCAAAGGGCTTGCATTTGTTCGTTTCTGAGATGGGCGTCCTTAGTTTCCATTATCACTGAAAATCAGAAACGACCAAGTCTAGGGACGACCATCTCTAAGGACGACCAAAATTTCAAGATTTGGACGTCCCTGACCGTATTATCGAAACGAAAGATGGACGTCCATCTTGTTTCGATAATACGGGTTTCCCCGCCCCTGTATCGCATTTTTTGTGAAGACGTCCTCATCAAAACTTGGACGTCCCTTTCGATTATGCCCCTCTTGATGATAACAAACTGTTTATATTAGTCTGTGAATCTTATGCATTGTTTTCTGAAGGGCAGCGTGAAATTTACAAATGTGTTCATGATATTCTTTTTCCTTTTGTTTGGCAGGTGGTAAAAGTGTATAAAGCTGCGGTACAGCAGACTTTAGACATTCTCTTTCTTCCTGAGGGGAAAGAATTTCTCAGTAGCACAGATTCTGTGAGCCGGGATTCAGCTGACCGCACGATTATTGCCTGGGATTTTCAGACTACTGCAAGAATCTCTAATCAGATTTTTCATGTAGGTATCACAGTGCCATTTCTTATTTTGTATTAGAGAGTTAGCATTTTGAGGTAATTATAAAAGGAATTTCCATGTGTAAACAGTATTGTTTCTTAATTTAAATTTTTATTAAATTATTAAGAACACAACGATTCAAATTCAGATAACAAAAAAATAAATACACCTCAGCAAATATAGGGCCCTATTTACTAAGCCACACTAACGTTTTTAGCACGCGCCAAAAATTAGCGTGTACTAACGCCAAAGTGGCGGGGGGTCGGCGGCAGGGGGAGGTGGCTATACAGTGCCCCCCTACCTCGGGCTCTGGCCCCCCCTCCCGCCGAGGTCTGGCTAAGCCCCTGGTCTCTAGCATTAGCACACACTAATTTTTAGCATGCGCTAAAAACGCTAGCACACCATAGTAAACAGGCTTTTATAAAATTTCCTCACAAAACTACACATAAATGCAGGCTGTCCCAAAGGCATAGGACACCCTAGGTGAACTTTGTATTGTTAGTTGAATATTTTTACTGCTGTAACTGCCTGTTGCTCATGTTTGATCTATTCTTACTGTACACCGCCTTGAGTGAATTCCTTCAAAAAGGTGGTAAATAAATCCTAATAATAATAATAATAGTTGATGGCGGCAGATAAAGATCTGTACCATCCAGTCTGCCCAACAAGATAAACTCATAGCATAGTGTATGATGTGATACTACACATTTATATTTGATTTTGATTTGTCCTTGCCATTTTCAGGGCACAGACCCTAGAAGTCTGCCCAGCACTGACTTTGCTTCCCAATTCCTGGCCATCTAATCACTGCTGTTTGGTTTCATTCCCTCCGTACAGGATTCCTTTGTGTTTATCCCATGCATTTTTGAATTCTGTAACTGTTTTCATCTCTACCACCTCCTGCGGGAGAGTATTCCGAATATCTTCTCCATGAAAAAGTACTTCCTGACACTAGTCCTGAGTCGGTTCCCCTTCAACCTCAATTCATGTCCTCTAGTTCTACCACTTTCCCGTCTCTGGAAAAGGCTTGTTTGTAGATTAATATCTTTCAAATATTTGAATGTCTGTATCTGAAACTTCAGTCATGCCATACCCCCTCCTACATCAAACCTTCAGCAGTGCCAACTCCTTCCCACGCAGCCAAGCATCTTCCCTTCCTCTCTCTAACTCACCTCCCCCCAACACACACAAGTGGCCAGCATCTTCCCTTCCCCTCGAAACGCTCAAACCCCCCAGCTGACTGACTTCTCACTTCCCCTTCCTTACCTCCACCCTATGTCTAGCATCTGGCCCTATTCCCTTCTCACCAGTGGCGTAGCTACGTGGGGCCTGAGGGGGCCGGCGAACCCGCCCCCGCCACCGCCTACCTTTACTTTTGCTGGCGGGGGATCCCACTCCCCGCCAGCCGACGTCTTCTCAGTCCTTCCTGCTCTTCAATTTGTTTGCTGACGTCCTGCACGTAATTGTACGTGCAGGAAGTCAGACTCAGAGAACAGTTCTGTTTGAGTCTGACGTCCTGCACATACAACGTGCAGGACGTCAGCAAACAAATTGAAGAGCAGGAAGCGACTAAGAAGAAGACGTCGGCTGGCGGGGAGTGGGATCCCCCGCCAGCAAAAGTAAAGGTAGGCTGCAGCGGCGGCGGGTTCGCGGCGGGAGGGGGGGGGCGGCAATGTCGGCGCCGGGGGGAGGGCTAAAATGTGCCCCCTCCCCCCGGGCTCTGGACCCCTCTCCCACGGAAGGCTGGCTACGCCCCTGCTTCTCACTACTAGGCCTGCCTCCGTTTACATTTTCCCAGGCTGGCCAGAAGATTAAAGGAGCATTGGAGCTGCATGAGCCCTGTAAGTGCAGGCCCATGCTGAAGTGTCACTTTGTCCTGCCCCCCCTTTGAGGAAGACTTCCTGTTGGGGGAGTGTGGTGGTACAAAGCAGCACTTCAACTTCGGCCTGTGCTTTCAGGGCCTTTGCAGCACCAATGCTTTAATCTTCCAGCAGGCCTGGGAGGAGGCAGGGGCAACAGCGGGGGCAGACCCTGCAGCGAGAAGAGTAGCGAGGAAGGCTCTGTTGTTGCCCCCAAAACTTGCGACCCTAGGCGACTGCCTAGTACAACTAGTGGCTGGGTCGGCTTTGCATAAATCTATGCGCATGTAAACCTGAGTGTTCACATGTATATTCTGAGGAGACAGGACTAGGTGGGGTTCATGTTTACACACAAATTTTATAAATACTCACACTTGCACATTTTTTATGTTTAACTTAAGCTAGAATTCTATAAATGAAAGTGGGCACCTTCCCACGTCTCCCTAAGACAACTGTCTAATATAATAATTTGCTCCTACAACGTTCTAATGTCTCTCACTGCGTTCGTAACCATCTCCTGACGTCACTCTCCCGCAGTAGAAGCCTGCTTGCCTGACGTCAGGAGATGTTGCTACTCTCTTACTCTCTCACAATCCTCTTGCGATTTAACAACTTTGAATAACTTTTTTGGGGTGTAAAATTAACCTTGGTAAAATACCAACACTCAAGTCCACCAAGTACAGACGCCGCTTCAGACAGGCTGTGGTTCGCTGTTCCTGTGGTCCCGCCCTTCCGCAAACAGGAAATGAGGGCGGGACCAGAGGAACAGTGAACCACAGCCTGTCTGAAGCGGTGTCTGTACTTGGTGGACTTGAGTGTTGCCGGCCGAACAGGAGGTAAAACCTTTTAAACAGCAGCTGCCACATATGAAGGGCTGGGGCACTCGCACATGTCCTCCTTGCACTCGGAGGCCACAGAGGCAGGAGGTGCTGGGCAGTGGAAATCGAAGAAGGGGGATCCTGAGACGAGGGGGGGTCCTGAGACGAGAGAGAGGGGGGAGGAGGTGGAGGTCCTGAGATGAGAGGGGGTAGGGGTTGGGGGTCCTCAGATGAGAGAGGGTGGGGGGTCCTGGGGAGAGGAGGAGGGGGAGGAGGGGGTGATGAGGAGGGGGGAAGGGGGTCTGAGGAGAGGGTTGGGAGGGGGGTTGGAGGAGGGGATCGGATGAGGAGGGGAAGGGGGGAGGAGGCAGGGGGAGGAGGAGTGGAAAGGGGGCCCTGAAACCTTGCTAGCGCCTGTTTCCTTTCTGTTGGAAACGGGCCTTTTTTTACTAGTAAACACATAAAGCCCGTTTAACTTAAGACAAATGTTAATCTTGTTTTTCTATATAAATTGTAACCTAGTTCTGTACAAACTGTTATTCAATTTACTTGTTCTATATAAACTGTTAACCAATTTGCCCCCGACTCTTGTAAGCCATATTGAACCTACCAGTAGGTGGGAAAACGTGGGATTAAAAAAAAAAATCATCACCCCCAATCATTTTGAAAAGTTGGCTCCTATGATTTAGGGCCAAAGTTACTAAGCTGCAGTAAAATATGGTATTTTACCAAAGTTAATTTTGCACCCCAAAAAAGTTATTCAAAGTTGTTAAATCGCAAGAGGATTGTGAAAAATGACGGGAGGACCTTACAAAATTGGGAATCCAAATGGCAGATGATGTTTAATGTAAGCAAGTGCAAAGTGATGCATATAGTTACGTAATGCAAGGTTCCACACTAGGAGTCACCGATCAAGAAAGGGATCTAGGCATCATCGCTGATGATAGTTGAAAACCTCTGCTCAGTGTGCGGTGGCGGCTAAGAAAGCAAATAGAATGTTAGGTATTATTAAGAAAGGAGTGGAAAACAAAAATGAGGACGTTATAATGCCTTTGTATCGCACCTCTAATATTGTGTGCAATAATGGTCACTGCATCTAAAAAAATATATAGCGGAATTAGAAAAGGTACAGAGAAGGGTGACGATAATGATAAAGGGGGTGAGACGACTTCTCTGTGAGGAAAGGCCAAAGCGGATAGGGCACTTCAGCTTGGAGAAAAGATGGCTGAGGGGAGATATGATAGAGGTCTGTAAAACAATGAGTGGAGTGGAACGGGTAGACGTGACTTGCTTGTTTACTGTTTGCAAGAATACTAGGTCTAGTGGGCAGGTAATAAAGCTACAAACTAGTAAATGTAAAATGAATCAGAGAAAATATTCACTGAACGTGTAATTAAACTTTGGAATTTGTTGCCAGAGAGTATAGTAAAAGCAGTTTTCTTTTAGGAAGCTATAAAACCTTTTTTAAACCCCGCGAAGCTAAGTCTATAAACTATTGTTAAAATAGACTTGGGGAAAATCTACTGCTTATTTGTAGGATAAGCAGCATAAAATGTATTCTACTGTTTGGGGATATTTCCAGATGCTTGTAACTTGGATTGGCCACTGTTGGAAACAGGATGCTGGGCTTGATGGACCTTTGGTCTGTCCCAGTATGGCAATACTTATGTTTTTATGTTCTTACGTTCATTTATAGGATAGGCATCTACCAGGTGCACAGCTACAGAATTGCCCTCAATATGTGTATTTTTACCAAAATATAGAATGAGAAATTTTATAAAAAGCCATGTTTATGCATAAATCTCAGTTTTATGCATGTAATTCACTTTTAAAATGACTTCTTAATGGTTGTGATTTGTGCAATTTCCCTTCTAGCAGCACAATCCTTTTAAATTGAACTGTGTAGAGGACAGTCTTTGGATGTGCATAGTTTCTCTGAAGGCAAGGCGGATCACTAAGTCACACGTTTCTAGAGATTTGTAGGAAAAAAAACAAAGGTTCTTTTTGACAATGCAATGTCTGTTTCAGCATTGAATTTCTGGGTATAAAGGAGTGGCGAGAACATAGCCAGTTAAGTGTGATAATCAGCACAACCCGCTATGATGAACCACATAAAGATCGGACTGACTTTTATGCGCTCCTATTTATGTGGTTACCTTGGCCAGTTAAGTGCTGAATATCAGCACTTAACTGGCCAAGTACCGACTCTGCCCCTAGAATGCCCCCAAAATAGCCAGTTTCAGTGTGGATCTCAGTGTTTACTTCTCCTTTGGGAGATACATCATTGCCGCTGGGATTTTATTGTCCTGTTTCTTTGAACACTGTGACTTTGGACTCCTGAGGCAGGCACTGGTGCGCCGAAACACGGCCCGTGTCGGGTCTTTCTCAGAATAAAAGGACTCAGTTTATTCCTGAGGACCCAGCTGTGCTTTTTTTTCTCTCATTATTTGTTATAAACGTGAACGTGCTTTTTTTGTTTTTCAGGAGCGCTACACGTGTCCGTGTCTAACTCTACACCCCAAAGACTCCACATTTGTTGCTCAGACAAATGGAAACTACATGGCATTGTTCTCAACCCAACGGCCTTATAAAATTAACAAAAACAAAAGATATGAAGAACACAAGGTACTGATTGTTGAAGGTCCACTTTTCTTTTAACGTGGCGTGGGATGATATTGATTTAAAGATGATGAAAGGAAAACTAGAGGTATGCAGTTGGGCTTTTAATAAAAGTTGATTACTATAATTAGCGTGGTTACAGAGGTCAGACTAAGGGACTGTAATAGAGCTTCTTGTGACTTACATATCCAACGAGATCGCTGTTTTTATTATTTAAGATGTAATGAGATTGCCATTTGATAGTATAATTCATTTTCATGCACATGGCAGTTTTCATATTGCCAAACTATCCTCAAAGTTCTTGAGTAGCTTTTACTCATGATGTTTGCATCACTTTTGAAAATGAAAGTATTTTCGTATTTTCGCTTTGACAGTTTCCTAAGGATAAGACAGACAAATACATTTGTGCCTCCTTTCCATTGGTAAAGCACATTTTATCCATGGAACTGGCTTTGAAAATCCCCCTTTTTAGGTGCTGATCTTACTAAACAAATATCACACACATTTTTCCCTGTTCTGGTAATTGCAAATTTTCAAAACAAAAAAATACCTTCTGTTTTGAAAATTACCCCAAGGAATGTATTCACTTAGGTTTACATCTGTTCTTTTTGGGATGATTTTATGCATTTACTTGCATATTTTCAAAAGTATGCACGTAATTGCAAAACCTTTGTCCAAACTCTGGAAGTACCTCTGCTCAGTCCAAATAGACGTAAATGTGTAATAGCTGTATGCATTCAGCTTTATACACTTATCAGATATATGGTTTTCTAACTACCCGTTTCCAGTGTTTAAGTACAGAAACAGCTTTCAAAGTTATCCTCCCCATGTCAAATAAGCAACAATTTTTCAAGAAATAAGAGGCACTCAGAAATTGCAGGATGTAAAGAGTTAGGGAGCCAATCAGGCAGGTTTTTTCTTTGAAACAGATTTTATCCTCTTTGTTTTTCCTTGTTTTTGACCAACCCCAGGTGGAAGGCTTTGCAGTGGGCTGTGAATTTTCTCCTGACGGAACCCTTCTAGCCACCGGAAGCTCTGAGGGCAGAGTGTTTCTGTACAATTATAACACGTCCAGAGTCGTGCGTAACTTTCCTGCTCACAACCAAGCCTGTGTTAGTGTAACCTTCCACCCTGTACTTCCATCGCTTTTTGCCACATCTGACTGGGGCGGAGAAATCAAAATATGGCAGTAGTGGGAAATTACATTATCGACTTGGTGATTGCATGACTGGAGAAGCTGTCCTTCCTCCATTTGATGTTGTATCTGCTTCGTGATGGACATCCGTTACATCTTGCTGTGAATAAACATGACAACAGCATTATATATCTGAACCTCACAGCACAATAATAATACTGAGCCACATTGTTCCATTTGCAGGAACTCAGCACCACTCACCATGCGATCTGCCCTCCATGAAGAGCTTTTGATTGTCGAGTTGTCATCAATTATTAATTTCAAAGAGAGGAGGAGATTTTGTCTACATTGTAATATAAAGAATGGTAATTCTATTTTATCTACAGTGTATAAATAAACCAAGATGAGTGTACAATAAATTTAGTATTTAGTGCGAATGCATTGTTCATATATGAAATCTGAAACGGTCACTTAGGGGTCCTTTTACTAAGGTGCTCTAATGATTAGCGTGCGCTAAATGATAAGATGCCCATTATATTCCTATGGGTATCTTATCATTTAGCGTGTGCTAATCGTTAGTGCAGACTAAATCTGTTAGCGCACCTTAGTAAAAGGACCCCTTAGACAAAAGTTGTAGAATCACAGGCTTCTGTAAAATAGTTGTGTCAATAATTTAGGGGGAAGTTCTATAAAGGCTGCTCAAAATTAGCTGTCGGATTCTATATAGCGTGCCTAGCATTCCGCACTGAAATCTAAGCGTATTCCATAATGACATGCATATCTTAATTGGCTTCAAGAGCTAATCATCATTGATAACAGCACCTAACAGGCATTAATGAGCACTAATTGTCATTAATTAGAATTTACACGCATAACTTGATAAGCATATTCTGTAATGAACTGCGCCTAAATTCTAATGTGTACAGTTCAAAAGGGGCATGGTTATGGGCAGGGAAATGGGCGTTTTTCCAAAAATGTACGCGTGTACAGAATATGGCTCAGTGTGGGTAAACCTATGCCCAGGGATTTATGCCACATTTTCGTTGTGTAAATGGAGGCGCACGTAGTTTTAGGCGTTGGGATATCAGCTAAGTGTATTCTATATACCATGCCTAAATCTAGGTGCTGCATATAGAATACGCTTAGCGAGAAATATTTACCGCATGGATTTTTTTAGGCACCTTATATTGAATCTGGCCCTAGGCGCCCAAAATCTGTGCGCTAAGATGACGTTCTTTGAGTCATCTGGGCACCCATTGAATAGAGCCTAAGTTGGACGTCAGCATTTAGCACTAGTACGTACACCATGTAGAAGGCAGGTGTAAATGTAGTTGCCTAAATGTTGGCACCTAGTCGCACAACTTACAGTATTCTATAAGTTTGGCAACTAAGTGCCCCACCCAAAATGCACACCCTCTTTGCAGTTAAGCACTAAATTATAGAATAGTGCCTCAGAGTAGTTAGGCGCCTAACTGCCTTTTGAGCACCTAACTTGTGGCGCACTATGGGGCTCGTTTTCGAATCAGAAAAACATCCAAAAAGTGGCACAAAGCAGCAGATGGACCATTTTTGCCAAAACGTCCAAATCGCTATTTTCCAAAACCATTTTAAGATGTTTTTCTATGCAGTTTTTTTTACAGTGCGTTCAAATCACAAGGGAGTGTGTCGGAGGCGGGACTTGAGGGTTCCCAAAACTTGGACTTTTTATGCTATAATAGAACAAAGCAAAAAAATCCGGGGCTAAAAGTTAGATGTTTTGCTCTAGATCTGTTTCAATCATGACTAAGTCATAAAACGTTGCCCTAAATGACCAGATGACCACTGGAAGGATTAAGGCATGACTCTCCTTTACTCCCCCAGTGGTTTGCCACTTGATTTTTGGACGTTTCCAGCAAAATGTCCAAAATCGGATTTAGACGTCATATCGAAAATGCCGCTCAGCATAGAATTAGGGGGTTCATGACTTTCCCATACCAATCTTTGTCTTTTCCCTTTTGATATTTAAAAACTGAGGTTTTCGGGGCTCTGGTAAATTGTAAGTGGGATAGGTTTGGAAGTTGTTATTATTGATGGATTCCCACATCAGTTGACTGCCTGATTTGCTGTATATCAATAAAACATTATTCCAAATGTTTGTTTGGAATAGAAATTTTGGGGCCCTTTTACTAAGCTGTGTTAAGTAGTAATTCGCACTTAATGTGTGAAGGAGTGGAGGAGTAGCCTAGTGGTTAGTGCAGCGGACTTTGATCCTGGGGAACTGAGTTCAATTCCCACTGCAGCTCCTTGTGACTCTGGGCAAGTCACTTAACCCTCCATTGCCTCTGGTACAAAAATAAGTACCTAAATATATGTAAACCGCTTTGAATGTAGTTGCAAAAACCTCAGAAAGGCAGTATATCAAGTCCCAATTCCCTTTCCCTTTAATGCAGGAAAAAGTGGTCTAGTGCAGGATGCACTAAAGTGTTGTGTGTAACTGTTTTTCCACGTGTGTGTACTAAGCAGAGCAGTATTATTTTTAAAAACTTTTTTTGAGGGGGCTTGTCAGGGGTAGATCATGGAAACACTGGTGCACTGACTTTACTGCTGCACTAACTGATTAGCACGTCCGTAACACGGGAGCCCTTAGCATTTCCTAAGTAGGAGGCAGTAAGCTCTCCCATGTTAATTTAACATTAACACACGGCCAGAAATTCAACAAATAAAAAAATGCCTCTTTTACGGCCGTGCTCGAAATGGGCTTAGCACACTGGAAAGACCTACGTTGGGACGGGCTAAGCCCATTTAGTAGCTCAGCTCAGTAAGGGCCTCTTTGTAGACAAGAGAATGTGAAAAATGTACAAGGATGCAAATAGTTTACAAGCCGGTGTAGATCTTCCATAATGCATATGTTTTCAACTAACCTGCAAGGAAGCATCCCCAGAGGTATATATATATAGATCAGGGCAGGAAAATAAGGTGCATAGATTTGACTTTTAAATCTGTGCTTGTTCTTTTTAATTTCACCCACACAAAAAGCAGTTGAAAAATCCAAAGATATGTATAATTAGCTTTCTAAAGGAAAACAGATGTGTACTTTTCCTAAAATAAAAAAAAGCACAAGGTACCTTTTCTCTTTGTAGTTAGGCAGGGAGTTAGAAAATTCTCCCCTGAAATATTTAGCTCTAAAAGACTTCACTGTTGTATCATTTTGTAAAATGTATAAGTGCATCACCTTGGTAAATAAATAATGGGTTTTTGCAAAGCAGGTCTGAGTATTTTCTCCAGGTCTTCTAGTAGCAGCAGTTTTTCATTATAACAGTTTAAGTGAAAGTAAACTAGATGTCTGTTTGGACACAAGTAAATTACTGAGGCAGAAAATTCTATTTTTATTACTTTTGGTTTGTTGTTATTTTTATCTTTCTTGTACTCGGATATATGGCAGTGCAGACACCATGTTCTCACATTTATTCTATGCTTGACTAGAAATCAATTAAAATCAATTAGCACATCTGTCACCCGACATGTAGCAAGTTTTTTTTAAATCATCTTTACTTTTACCCAGAAATTGCAAGACTGTCTGTTAACCCTTTGTGTCTTAAGTAAGAAGAGTATATTGCATGTCACTCAGTTTTGGAAGGTGCCAGTTGTGCGTCTGCACGAAGATTTTGAATTCTGCACACATAGGGCTGGATTCTATAAATAGCACCTAAAAAAAAATCTGTGCGGAAAATATTTCTGCCTAAACGTATTCTATAAGTGGCACTTAGATTTAGGCATCCAAATCTCAAGGGAGCGTGTTAGGGATGGGATTTGGCCATTCCTAACACTTGGATATTTTTTTTGCCATAATGGAACAAAACAAACATCCACGGCTACAATGTAGACATTTTGGTCTAGACCTCTTTTTATCATGACTAATGGGCTCATTTTTGAAAGAGATGGACGTCCAAAAAGTGACATAAATCGGCATTTGGACATCCATCTCACAGAAACGTCCAAATCGGTATAATCGAAACCGCATTTTGGACGTTTTTCTCCGTCGGAAGGACATCCAGATCTCAGGGGGGCATATCGGAGGCGTGTTTGAGGTGGAACTTCGGCATTCCTAAGACTTGGACGTCTTTGAGCCATAATAGAACAAAGCAAAAACGTCCATCACTAAAACTTCGACGTTTTGAGCTGGACCTGTTTTTATTACGAATAAGCCACAAAAAGGTGCCCCAAATGACCACATGACCATCTGGAGGGAATCAGGGATGACCTCCCCTTACTCCCCCAGTGGTCACTAACCCCCTCCCACCCCAAAAAAAGTGTGTTGAAGAACATTACTTGCCAGCCTCAGATGTCATATTCAGGTCCATATAGTTTTGTAAAATTGCATAGCTTCACGTAGAAGAGGTTTGTCCTGCATATGGAGGTTGTGAAATCACTGCTTGCATGTGGACTTGCAGGGTTCATGCTGCTTATTTTTTTTCCCACATGTATATTTGTAAAATGGCTACTCCCTTTGTATGTGTCAGTAAATACATGTGCACTCCTGCTTGTCCTTAAAAGTATTTTACAAAAGGGTCTGGGCTTGGCCGAGCTTTTTGTGAAATACCACCGGAATTGTGAATGTCCCTGACTGGACATTTGAATTTCAATCTCAACATCCTGTTCAAAGTGGGCCTCCACATATAGAATTGCTTTAATTAAAACATTTGAAATCATGATATTATTTCCATTATACTTGATGTGGTCCATAACACACAAATTTGAATTCACCTTGAAAGAAAAGTTGCACAAAAGCTTTTGTGTGCACAGCCAATCAAATATTAGCGGGAACACTGGTTGTGATGACTCATTTTTCTTCACAGGAGCCAACAGCAGCAAAGGCGGTCTAAAGTGGAGGAAACACCCAAGGATGTTCGAAAGTGCCTTTATTGGTGAAATGGCCCAATAAATTCACTTTTGAACATCCTTGGTGGTTCCCTCTTCTTTAGTCCACCTTTGCTGCGGTTGATTCCTGCGCTGATTTCTGCAAAGGACCTACTTCTGTTCTTTGTAGTCATTTTTCTTAACAGCAGTCCACTTTCTGTCTGCAGTTTAAATAACATTTGTTTGCATTAGCTTCGGAGCAGCACCAGTCAGACCCTGAGGAATTGTTTTTTCCGCTTTGAGTCGATGTTGTTTGCCAAGGAGTCTTGCAGTGAATGTCGTTGAAGAGTGATATGGTAACTAGCAGTATAACCAGAGACATGTTCATCAAACATGTTGGAGAAACTGTTTTCTTTGTGTATGGAGATAATTAATAAAAGGATGCTTGATATTGCCATTCTGCTCCCCACCAATATGTAGTGCTGCCCAAAGGTTTCTGCAGATGGTCATGGCAGATAAACGGCCTGGCACAGATTTTTGTCAGTCTGTAGCAGATGGCACTATGGATCTAAGAATGAAACAAGCCAGGGATATTATTCAGAGGGAGGAGTGTAGCTAATGTTCTAGACTAATCACATAATTTTTCCAATGTACATTGAAAAATATCTCTCTGTATAGATATGTCATAGATACAGTATTACAGGTTCTTCCTTGGAAAAACGGGCATTTTTTCACTGCATGTCTTATCATTTTTGCTTTGTACTTTATATTATGTGCTGTTCTTTAATCTGAGTGACTGTACAGATTGCACATTTTTTTTGTTACATTTGTAACCTGCGCTTTCCCACTCGTGGCAGGCTCAATGCGGCTTACATGGGGCAATGGAGGGTTAAGTGACTTGCCCAGAGTCACAAGGAGCTGCCTGTGCCTGAAGTGGGAATTGAACTCAGTTCCTCAGTTTCCCCAGGACCAAAGTCCACCACCCTAACCACTAGGCCACTCCTCCACTGTTGCTACTATTTGAGATTCTACATGGAATGTTGCTATTCCACTAGAAGTCGGCCCTTGCAGATCACCAATGTGGCCGCGCAGGCTTCTGCTTCTGTGAGTCTGACATCCTGCACGTATGTGCAGGACGTCAGACTCACAGAAACAGAAGCCTGCACAGCTTTCTACATGGAATGTTGCTAGTGGAATAGCAACATTCCATGTAGAATCTCCAATAGTATCTATTTTATTTTTGTTACATTTGTACCCTGCGCTTTCCCACTCATGGCAGGCTCAATGCGGCTTACATAGGGCAATGGAGGGTTAAGTGACTTGCCCAGAGTCACAAGGAGCTGCCTGTGCCTGAAGTGGGAATCGAACTCAGTTCCTCAGTTTCCCCAGGACCAAAGTCCACCACCCTAACCCCATTCAATGGATATTTGTGTCTAAGGGGGGTGAGAAGGAGGTAACCCATTGCATTTGAGACTCTATTATTCGCCAAACAGCTAATGGCAAACTTCTATCCATGTTTTATAGACGCCTGATTTTGACCAAGTACAATGATTCAACCCCCAGGTACCTAATTTGAAATTGAAACCTAGATCAAGGGCTGCAGTTAACTGAAGACGATTGGGGATGTATCTGCGGAAAAAGCGCAGAAATTCTCAGTTTGTAGCAAAAGAACATAATTGTTTATTAGGCTCCTTTGTCGTACAAATAGGTGACCTGAGAACTTTACAACATTCTGCCTTACAGTGACTTCCTGGTGATGGAAGGGATGCAGCAGTTGTAATGCTGCTAGATTTTCCATAGCACTTACTTGGAAAGAATCTTGAATATTAAATGGCTGGTGGTCTTTATCATAAAGTGTACAGGGACAGAGTTAAAGATTTCAATATGTATTCTTTGGAAGAAAGGCGGGAGAAGGGTGGCATGACAGAGATGGTAACTACTTTTGTGGCATAAATGCACAGGCGGCGAGCCTCTTTCAGTTGAAAGGAAGCTCTGGAATGAGTGGGCATAGGATGAAGGTGAAAGGGGATAGACTCAGAAGTAACCTGAGGAAATACCTCTTCACGGAAAGGGTGGTGAATTCACGGAATGGCCTCCCAATGGAGATGGTGGAGATGAAAACTGTATCTGAATTCAAGAAAGCTTTGGGACAGGTTCATAGGATCTCTAGGGGAGAGGAAGGGATGGTAGGTTGCATGGGTGGACAGACTGGATAGGCCTTATGGTCTTTATCTGCTTTCATTTTCGATATTTCTGTTAGTCGTCGTAAGATACATTTAGAGGACATGGTTTCTATAGAGAGAATTATTTATGCCTTAAAGGGCAAATTTGTCAGAGCTGTTTCAAGTGGAAGGAACTTTCTTAGGTGTGAGTCTCTCAGAACAAATGTCTCTGTGAGTTGTGGATTGCAAATGCAAGTTCATATGCTATTGACTTTTCTGTTGTGTGTTCTGCTAAGGATGTAATCCTTTTTTTTGCGAGAAGAAACAACAAAGAGAGTCCAAAATCTCCCGCAAAAAAACAAAGAAACAACAAAAATGAGCGGAAGATATCCAGAAGGACCAGACTGAAGCCACAAATATTGAAACCAAGATGATTTATTACGACCCAACACGGTCCGTGTTTCGGCCAACAAGGCCTTCCTCAGGGGTCTTCAGACTGGTTTGTGCTAGTATTCCTCCAAAAAGGATCTCACATAGAGTGAGATGATCGCTGATGCTATCGAAACGGGCTTATAAGTGCTATCTACATAGACTTGCTGATTTGCTGAAATCTATCTATAGAATTCCCCCACTGCAAGACACTCCCCAGATCTACCCTTTGCAGTTGTGTGTTATAGCATTTAGACACCATTGGGGGAATTCTATAGATAGCACCAGTGGCGTAGCCAGACCTTGACGTGAGAGGGGTCCACATCCAAAAGTGTGTGTGTGGGGGGGGGGGGGGGTACGTTTTGACCCGTCGTTCCCTCCATCGCCACCTCACATATCTTAGCTAGTAGGGTCCTCAACCCCTGCCTTTTGAAGCATTTGTCCAGCGCTGGTCTCCGCCGCATTGCCTGCACTAAAACGAGCATGCACGTGACATGAGGGAAAGAGCAGGACAGGCAATGCAGCGGAGAGACGGAGACCAGCACTGGACAAATGCTTCAGCTGGTGGGGGTTGGGAACCCCTGCCAGCCAAACCATGGGTCCCGGAGCCAATTTGGGAGGTCCCTGGCCCCCGTGGCCCCGCGTAGCTATGCCACTGGATAGCACCCAAAGTTAGGCATCAGGAAGATCTGTTTGAAACTAGTATTCTGCAAAGGGCGCTCTGCGTAGGGCCTCCAAACTTTGGGCGCCGCTCTTATGCCTGCTGAAACCTGGTGTAAATGCAGGCACATGACTAATGGCAGTTGGGCGCATAAGTGACCCTGTTCTGTAACATTGTGCCTAATTTCCGGGAACACCCCAAAACTGCCCATGTCCCCTTTTGAGTTGCATGCCATAAACGTTGGGCGCACATTTTACAGCAGATCCACACTTAAACCCCAAAGAAGGCCTGTTAACACCCATTATTGATTGTTAACGGCTCATTGACTAATTAGTTTGCATGTGCATCTAGGATCTGTGCCCAGATTTGTCCCGCCTATATAGATTCTGGGACTATAGGCACCTAACTGCAAATCAGTGCCAATTAACACCAGTAAAAAGCCATTATTGAAACTTCAAGCCAATTAGCATCTAATTTAACTACTAAGTTAGGCCTATAACTGGCACTGTTCTATAATCATGTGCAATTGTATACACTAGTCACGAAATTGTGCACACAAGTTTATAGAATGAGGGGGTGAATGTGTGTGAGATACATTTATATAAACTGCCTCCGTATGCAGAGTTCTTGTGAACTCAATGACTTTATCTTACCCCTGTAACTTTACACCGTCCATATCCCTTTCACTTTATTGTACTTTACTGTTTGTTTCCTAAATGTTGTAAGCCACATTGAGCCTGCCAGTGGTGGGAAAATGTGGGGTATAAATGATATTAAATAAATAAATAAATAAATATATCTGATGAACAATCATTCAAGATATCCTGAAAAACAGGTGCTGGACAGCTTCTCAAGAATGGTGTTAGAGGAAGAAAATAACCACAGCTGATATGTCTTACAATTTTTCTGCAGAAAAACGCACAAAAACAACTTGATACAAGAGTCATTTTTAAAACTGTTGTTTTAGCTTTTATTGTTCAAAATTACAAAAGTTTTCAAAATCCACTGGTCACATCGGTCCAAAAAACAATTTGAAGCTTGCAGTTAAAAAAGGGAAGTGTTTTTAAAAACATGTAATGCATTTGCCTCTGTCGTGCTGCCTTTTACTTTCATACATCACTATGGTATCTTAGGACCCAGTTTCCAAGCTGAAGGATATTCTTTCTTATGTGATGATGAACTCCTTGATCAATGCTGCATGAGATATAAGTGTTGCTCTGCCTCTAGGTTTGCTGTACAGTGAGGACTCGAGCACTTTGTAAATTAAAAAAAAAAGAAAAGAATATCTATCTATATGGGGAAGAGAGCTTCAAATGCAGAAAATGGATTCAGCAGAGTGGATACAGGATTGGGTGCAGCCTAAGCCTAATATACCGAAAGCTATATTCAGGTAGTCAGTTGTTACTGTGCATAAAATTTCATGTTTATTTCACTACGAGGCCCTTTTACAAAGACGTGCTAGCATTTTTAGCATGCGCTAAATGCTATAGACACCCTAGGAATATATAGTAACATAGTAGATGACGGCAGAAAAAGATCTGCACGGTCCACCCAGTCTGCCCAACAAGATAAACTCACATGTGCCATTTTTTGTGTATACCTTACCTTGATTTGTACCTGTCTTTTTCAGGGCACAGACCGTATAAGTCCGCCCAGTACTATCCCCGCCTCCCAACCATCAGCCCCGCCTCCTACCACCGGCTCTGGCACAGACCGTATAAGTCTGCCCAGCACTATCCCCGCCTCCCACCCACCAGCCCCGGCACAGACCGTATAAGTCTGTCCAGCACTAGCCCCGCCTCCCAACCACCGGCTCTGCCACCCATTCTAGGCTAAGCTCCTGAGGATCCCTTCCTTCTGAGGAGGATTCCTTTATGTTTATCCCACGCATGTTTGAATTCCATTACCGTTCTCCTCTCCACCACCTCTCGCAGGAGGGCATTCCAAGCATCCACCACTCTCTCCATGAAAAAATACTTCCTGACATTTTTCTTGAGTCTGCCCCCCTACGGCTGTCTCTAACAGTTAAGCGCACGCTAAGAACGCTAGCGCGCCTTTTTTAGAAAAGGACCCCTTAGTAAAGTGCTGCAAATAAAACCTTATCCTTTCTATAGGTATATTCGAGAATGGGTAATTTTTTATTTGCATTATTGGGAAATGGATGGAATCTGGCATTTGCTTGGTTCTGGTTATAAATTCCTTTTTAAAATATATATTCCTTCATGCAAATTTCCGAGAAACCCACTTTCAAAAAAAAATTGTGCTTTCTAATGGCATCAAGTGCCATAACAGCTGCTTCAATCCTACTAAATGAGCCTCCTCCCTGTCAAACATTCTCAAAGCAATACCGTTTCAAACTTTTAACTGCACTACAGAATACATTTCATGTATAAAGATTGTAATAAATATTTTCAATAAATAAATACATTCTTAAAAACACATTTTAATCGGAAATATCCAAAGTATTCCATTGGTTTCTTTTATTATGTAATGCAAAATACAACACTATTTATAACACTTCATGCATTGTAGACAATATAAATGCAAGCCTATAGAAAATATAAGAGAAGTAACCCTCAATTACTCGTGAGGTAGTATATGAGGGAAACTTGGGAAAGCAAAAACGAGACCAAAGACAAATGTCCTTTAGCATTTTGTGCATTCATTTTGTATCAAGAAATACAGCAGTACAAAACAATCCAGAGCTCGTTTTATTTTAAAAATATACTTTAAGAGGGTCTTTTACTAAGCCCCAGTATCGTTTTTAGGTCGTGATAGAAATTAGCTGGCGGTAAAAGCCGACATGCCCATTGTATTCCTATGGGTGTTTAGGCGTTTACAGCCAACTGATTTATACCACGAGCTAAACCCGCTACCGTTGCTTAGTAAAAGACCCCCTTAATTCTTCAGCCTTCCACTTGTCAGCCACAAATGTGGTTGGATTTATAACACCTTGTTGGTATCTGTTATTTATTTTATTTTTTTACTTTCCTTCAGCTCTTACTCTGAGAGAAGACACACATGGGCTCATGCAGCAAGAAAGGCATTTTTATAGTACTATTAATGGAAAGAGATTGTGGTTTTGGTAGTTCACGTTAGCATTTCATTATGTATCTAGAAAAATAGTTCAGGTTTATAAAATGGAGGTTCAGGCATCATACATTAAATCAACAATGTTGAAAACAAGTTGTGCAACACTGTTTTGAATAATTTGTTTAAACCTGTGCCCATCTTAAAACTCTACTGAATATGCTAAATGTTCATTGTTATTGCACTTTGGAAGATGTTTAATTTAGAAGGGTTCCATACAGCTGTGCCTTGGTGAGACTGTCTTTTCTACTCAAGCCAATACTCCCAGTCCTTTGAAATTGCTGAGATTTGTTGTGGAAAGTTGAATGTAGTCCTTGCTCCATGGAAGACTGGTGCATTTCTGAAACCTCTTCAGGGCTTTGATTAAGGGATTCTGCAGAACTGTTTGGGCTAACATCAACATATTCCCTTTTTACACCCGTACTAGCATCAATACTTTTGCTGCACATCTGTATTGATATCATATCATTGTCTTGGTCTCTTCCTTCTTTTGTTTTATAGTTAGACAGCATTTCTTGCTTACAGCTAGCACTGATGTCGATATTTAAACCAGAGTCTGTTCTCAAAAAGCAAGAATCAACAAGTCTGCCCTCACAGTCCTCATCACCCTCCGAAAAACTATCTTGTTTGTAACTAGCATACAAGGGACTCATTCTACTCTCTAATTTCTTTACAGGGCTGTTTGTAAAGTATTCTTCCGTAAAACTACATGGAGACACCCTCTCAGTATTTCTGAAAGAGTATGCACCAATCTCGTCAATGCTCACTTGCCTCCACTGGGTTGGCAGGTCTTCCTCTGAAAGATGGATGCTTCTGCACTCACTGCGTAATTTTTGAGGCCCTAATGCTTGTTGTGTGCTTAGCCCAGCAAAGTGAAAAGGTTTCTCTACATAAGATGAAGTCCTAGTAAAACTTGGAGCAGTTTCATTCTCCTGGTTATGGTTCATGTGTTGCACAGATTTTGATTTTACAAATCTAGGGCTTCCTGCGGGCTCATAACCTGTAGTTGACTTTCTGTCAAACATGTCTTCTCTAGTACTCCTATATATAGCTTGTTGTGATGCTGTCAGAGTACTGGCCTGTGCATTTTCTTTTTCTTCTGATGTAACACTGAAGCTTGAATAGGAACTGGAAGTCGGTAATGAGGCAACATATTCGTTGAAGGCCTCGTGTGAAAAGCTAGAATGAAAGCCATCTTCTTCTACTGTGCTCTCAGTTGAATTTTGGGATCTTAAAAATACCTCTTCTTTAACTTGTACATCGAAACTTTGCCGTCTCTCTCGCCTTCTTTCTTCAGGGCAATAAAGGGCTGTGTCACTACAGTAGATATCAGACTTAAATTGTGACCTCTGGCCAAGTTTTTCTTCAAGTTCCTGATTGCTGTGCAGAAAACTGAGATCCCTCATGGATGCGCTTGACAGATGTGAAGACAGGCTGCTTGGGTCAGGTTTCTCCAACACCTTAGCAATGACACAAGTTGGTATGCTGTCAGAATATGAGGTGTGGCAAGGAGGCACAGAAAGGCTACATCCATGTTTTTCCATATGAAGACTTACTCTTTCCTGAAAGTCGGCTGGCAGCTGTAGCATAACAGGGAGAAAGAATGATAGGTCAGAGGCTGCTTTAAAATCATGTTAACACCACAAAGAGTATACCATAGATACTTGCTAATAGTCTGTAGAAATGTCCAACATCTCCAAGGGACAAAAATACAATTGATTAACAGCACTGGGACAAGAAAAGCAACAATCACAAACAATGTTACATACAATTCACCAATAACACAATAGTTTTTTTTAAGAGAGCACTTTTTCCTTTACCAGGTCATCTTAAAGAATTAGAAATATCCAATGATGGTTAATTGTCAAGAGTCATATTTCTTTAGACTATGATGGATAAAAACAAGATGTCAAGTTTAAACATATCTTGGACTCAAATGAAGTTTACAGTACAACTGATAACTCTTTGTATGGCTATGAGTACATTAGCAAAAAATATAACAATGATTGAAGAATAATATATGTAAAATAATCCAGGTGTTTATCTGTTTCTACAATGACAAGTAGGATACAGTTCTCCTCACATATGGGTGACATCATACGATGGACCCTGTGCAGGAACAGTTCTCTAGCTTTACTCAAGCTTGTGAGAGAGTTCTACTACTTACGCATACACCTTCCCACCTGCCACTGTCGCATAGGACCTCAACAGTCACTATTTTTCCTCCGAGCTCAGTGGTCACATTTTCATGGTGCTCCCTCATAGCTCACATCTGGTAACATTTTTCACAATTTGTTTCTGATTTTTTTTGTGTGTGTTTATGTTGTGTAAGTCCTGTCAGTGTTGTATGGTATCTCTATTTTTCCCATCAGCCATTTTAGGGTTTTTCGTCATTTCAAGTTTCTCTTATTTTTTGGGGGTTGGTTGAGGCCACAGTAGGCCTGAAGCACCAAGTCGGGTATCTTTTCTCCAGCTGAGTAATTCTATGAGTCTGAATCAGAACGCCCCTGAGTATCTGAAGAAGAGCTAGGGACCTTATCAGAGGAGGAATCTATTGGTCTCCCATCAGATCTCTTTCCACTATATAAATTTGGAAGGGAATTCCTTTCGCCAGCTTGCAAGAGCTGTGATGGAGATGACATCCCAAAGACTCTCCATGGCTTGTGTCCACTGGGTAGACAGAGTTTGTTAAGATTTAAATAGAAGACGTTTGCCATCAGGTATGAGGGCAAGACTTTAGATCTGTTCTCTTGTCCCACACAAAAACTGTTTGAATAACTTCTGTATTTATCAGTCAGTTCTCAAGACTAACTCTGGGGCCCTTTTACTAAAGTGCATTAAAATATGCATCCTAACATGGGACTTTCTCGAGTGCTACTCCCAGATTTTATGCAGCATTTTATAAACCTTTGGGGATTTTTTTGCTAATTTTGACTTTAATGCACAATACCTACAAAAGTTTAATGCGGGAGCATGTACCGCCTTATATTTAGGAGGTGCTAAGTGCCCCCACATTAACCCAGCGTTAACCAGTTAGCTTGTGATAATCCTAATGAGCTACCTGGTTAACACTTCCATGCCCATTCTCCACCCATGACTTGCCTCCTGGCAAAACTGTTTTGGAAAAAATAAGTAGCGCTTTAATGTGTTTTGCAATAGCCTATTTTTCACGTGCTAAGCATGCTTTAGGGCTTAACGCCCTTTAGTAAATGGACCCCTCTATAAGGATTCAGCTTAGTTTAACTGGTATTTATCAGGTAGAATGTAAACCCATCTCTGCTCAGACTTTAATTTTCGGTTTATGCAGGGCATACTTCTATGGACACCTCTCTTCAAGCCTCCTGTAGGTAGTGTCATGGGACCTCAGTGTTCTATCTCAGCTGTTGAAAGCTCCTTTTGAGCTGCTAGATACCTGCCAGTTGTAGAATCAGACCTGGAAGGCCCTGTGTTTGGTGGCACCCACTTCATCCTGTAGGGTCAGTGAGTTCCAGGCCCTAGTAACTGATCCACTTTACACAAAGTTCCAACAACAGAGTGTTCTTGTGCACGCATCCTAAATTCTTTCTTAACCAGTCAGTAGATCTGCCACCATTGTTTTCCAAAACCTCATGCCCACAAAGGTGAAAGTGCACTGCATACTTTGGCTAGCAGATTGCATTTCCTTTGCTTACATCCAAGCAGGCCTAACTATTGAGGGTCATGTCACTGCTCATAACGTTAGAGCTACGGCTATGTCCGTAGCCCACTTGAGATCAACCTCCATAGAGGAAATTTGCAGAGCTGCAACTTGGTCTTCACACATTCACATCACATTATTGTTTGGGGCAGGACTTCAATATGACAGTTGGTTTGGTCAAACAGTCATCCAGAATCTATTTGGTATCTAGAATCAAACTTCACTTCCCTGTTCCAGGCTACCTTAAAAAAAAACAGTTGTATGTTATTGTTGTAAAGTCTTACCTGTTGTGAGGCTCATCTTCATCATCCCCTTTTGTTGTTGAAGGCAGCCTGTAGCTAGGGAGTCCCACATCTGAAGATATCTGTATCCTGTTTCTCTTCGGAGAAAACAAAGTTACTTACCTGTAGCAGGTATTCTCCAAAGACAGCAGGATATATATCCTTACGTATACTCCATTCTCCCCTTGGGGTTGAATTCGATTAGGTAGAAACTCAACTGGTAAGATCCCATGCAACAGTGACAGGAAGGAAGGCATGTGTGGTAGCACTCAAAAGCTTGTGTAAATCTGTAAAGCTGTTCCCACGCTGAACTCCAAAAGATAATTTCACCTACCTGTGAGGATAGATGACCTGCTGTCCTCAGAGAACACCTGTTACAGGTAAGTAACTTTGTTATACTGCTGTAACCATGCAAAAAAAATGCTGGCACTGAACCTATTAGATCAAATTTACATTAAAAAAGCCTTTTATATAAATGTGATATGATATAATAAATACTAAACCTCTTATTCTGTAACCTTAGAATTTAAATGTAAGCACATTTGTGTGGTAAGATCATAGAATACCAACATGTACGTGAATGCTACATTCATGCATGTAAGTGCCAGTTGGGTACAAACTGGGTATTCTGCAAACATAGCACGCAACCCGCATAGCTAACAACTGCAAGGGGGCATACACATGGGCAGGGGCATGGACGGGTCCCATACTTACACACATAACTTATAGAATACTATGTTACGTGCTGAAGTGCAACATTTTGGCACTAACATTTATGACTGCCTTTTACATGGCATAAGTGTTAGCACCTTAATGTTGGAACGCAAATGTGGACTTACACTCTATTCTCTAACAGAATCTGGGCACCCAGATGCTCAGTGCCCTGCCTTTTGGCATCCAAATTTGGGCAACCTTTATAGAATTGCCCCTTCTGAAGATACAGAACAGTGCTTAAGCTCCCTGCTGGCAATAGTGCACATAACTTACACAGTGCATATTTGCAAGGGGGTGTCCATAAGGACAGCATGGGTGGGGCTCCCAGTTACACACTTGCCCCCCTGTTCACTAAGCCCTCGCATTAATGTCAACACAGGCCATTCACTTTGAGTGGGCTGTGTCAGCATTGCCGTGTGGCAGCCACTAGCACGGCGCAGTGAAACGGAGGAGGGGGTTAAATCCATAAATTTGTTGACTATTAATACCCAAACAAAAATAATGAGACAAACTATTTCCCGAAGTATTGTATTTGGAAGCTAAAGAATGATGTTTATTATCCATTTAAGGAATAGGTTAGACTGATAAATAAAATACGGTGGCATAATGATCTTAGGACGCATTTTGAAATTGCTGTTGCTTTAAGCTGTGCTGGACCAGGAAGTATGGTGAACAAGACTGAAGGTAAATAACACCTCAAAGATATGCTGGCATCTGCTTTCAATTATTTACATTTTAGGGATCTGTACTTTCTCCAGGTCTTGACTGCCCTTTATCTTTTCTCGATGGGCTGAATGCAGTGATGGTTTCCTACTATTGTTTTGTTGCCCTATCAGTTTCCCGTTGTTTCTTTCCATTGTTCCATTCAGTGCTTTTTTTGTGCCGGTACGCAACGGTACGGCGTACCGGCACCTTTTTTTTTTTGCTCCCCCCGCCCCGTGACGGACACAGTGCCAGCCCCCATTTCCGGCCGCTGCTGCTTCTCCTGTTGAGCAGCAGCGGCCGCTACAAAGAAAAAGATTTAAAAAAAAACTTCAAACCTGGCTGAAACGCGGCACCCCGGCACTGTAGACAGCCATTAGGCATTGGCTGTTGCCCCGCAGCCGCTCCTCCTCTTGCCTCTACGTCACTGCGCTCCTCCGGGGTCTTCCTCCAGGGGCAGTGACGTAGAGGCAAGAGGAGGAGCGGCTGCGGGGCAACAGCCAATGCCTAATGGCTGTCTACAGTGCCGGGGTGCCGCGTTTCAGCCAGGTTTCAATTCTTTTCAAAATCTTCTTTTTCTTTGTGTAGCGGCCGCTGCTGCTCAACAGGAGAAGCAGCAGCAGCCAGAAATAGGGGCTGGTGCCGCGTGCGTCGCAACTTCGCGCCGTTCGCGGGAAACTTGGCAGGGAGAGGGAAAACAACAGAGGGAAGGATTGGGGGGAGAGAGAAAGAGGGAAACCAACAGAGGGAAGGATTGGGGAAAGAGGGAAAACAACAGAGGGAAGGATTTGGGAGAGAGAGAGAGAGGGAAAACAACAGAGGGAAGGATTGGGGAAAGAGGGAAAACAACAGAGGGAAGGATTTGGGAGAGAGAGAGGGAGGGAAAACAACAGAGGGAAGGATTGGGGAGAGAGAGAGAGAGGGAAAACAACAGAAGGAAGGATTGGGGAGAGAGAGAGAGAGAGAGAGGGAAAACAACAGAGGGAAGGATTGGGGAGAGAGAGAGAGAGGGAAAACAACAGAGGGAAGGATTGGGGAGAGAGAGAGAGAGAGGGAAAACAGAGGGAAGGATTGGGGAGAGAGGGGAAAAACAGATGGAAGGATGGGGAGAGAGAGAGGGAAAACAGATGGAAGGATGGGGAGAGAGGGAAAAAACAGATGGAAGGATTGGGGAGAGAGGGGAAAAACAGATGGAAGGATGGGGGGAGAGAGGGAAAAACACATGGAAGGATTGGGGAAAGAGAGAGGGAAAACAGATGGAAGGATGGGGAGAGAGAGGGAAAAACAGATGGAAGGATTGGGGAGAGAGGGAAAACAACAGAGGGAAGGATTTGGGAGAGAGAGAGAGAGGGAAAACCACAGAGGGAAGGATTGGGGAGAGAGGGGAAAAAGATGGAAGGATGGGGAGAGAGAGAGGGAAAACAGATGGAAGGATGGGGAGAGAGAGGGAAAAACAGATGGAAGGATTGGGGAGAGAGAGGGAAAAACAGATGGAAGGATTGGGGAGAGAGGGGAAAAACAGATGGAAGGATGGGGAGAGAGAGGGAAAAACACATGGAAGGATTGGGGAGAGAGGGAAAAACAGATGGAAGGATGGGGAAAGAGAGAGGGAAAACAGATGGAAGGATGAGGAGAGAGGGGGGAAAACAGATGGAAGGATGGGGAGAGAGAGAGGGAAAAACAGATGGAAGGATGTGGAGAGAGAGGGAAAAACACATGGAAGGATTGGGGAAAGAGAGAGGGAAAACAGATGGAAGGATTGGGGAGAGAGGGGAAAAACGGAAGGATGGGGAGAGAGAGGGAAAAACACATGGAAGGATTGGGGAGAGAGGGAAAAACAGATGGAAGGATGGGGAAAGAGAGAGGGAAAACAGATGGAAGGATGAGGAGAGAGGGGGGAAAACAGATGGAAGGATGGGGAGAGAGAGAGGGAAAAACAGATGGAAGGATGTGGAGAGAGAGAGGGAAAACGGAAGGATAGGGAGAGAAAGAGGGAAGACGCTGGATGGAAGAATGCAGAAAGAAATAGGGGAGACATTGGAAGGATGGGGAGCGAAAGCAGAGCTGCTGGATGGAAAAGGGGAATAGAGAAAGACTGGTCAAGATAATAGCCACTCTGATAGTGTATTGGTCCAAGCCTTTTCTTTCCAGTGCGCCTACGTCTAACCTTTCTAAAGTATTTCTAATCTCATTCTCCTCCCCCCCCCCCCCCAAAAAAAAATGATGTCAAAATTAACTGCACATAAACCTCTGCTCCCAATAGAGATGCCAGAGGATTATGAAAATGCAATCATGTCTTTTCCATCTATTCCCCAAAGAACATGACAGTCCCAAGAGCAATGAACCTATGAAACAAGACCCAGGGGACCATTCTTGAGCTCTGGTATCTTGCAAGGCAGTGCACATAAGACAGTGCTGTCTATAGTACAGACTGATGTTAGATCATAGTATATCTTTTACATAGGATAAGTAAATTTGGCAACATTACCTCAGAGAGTTTATGTGCCCTGTGGTATGTCTTGTTGCTCTGAAGCAGCTGAGAAGCTAGATTGCAGTCCTTTCTATAGAGCTCCTAAAAAAAAGCAAAACAAAAAAAGCCCAGTTTTAAAGCTTGCATCAAAATTATGTTTGAAGTCATTAAAAAAAAGTTTGCCATTTTTGTGACATTTTACTATTGCACGTTATAGTCAAGAAAAACAAAGCATGTGCCATGTTTTGTTACATGTTGGTTTTTTTTTTGTGGTTCGTGCACCCTCTGCTCTTTGCACGCAGGAAAACTAGAAATACCTTCATGACTGCACTGGTGTCAGTGCATGTTTTTGATGCGCACCGAGGCCCCCTTTTACCGGGTAAAAGATAGGTCTTTCTTTTCTTCAGGAATTGGCCCTTACCGCCACCCACTGAGGTGGCGGTAAGGGCTCTTGCGCTAACCCAGCAGTAACTGGGCAGTGCATGGCACTGCTTGATTACCGTCAGGTACAATATTTTTGTAGCACTGTAGTTACGGACCAAGAATGGGATTTGGGAGTCATCGTGGATAGGATGTTGAAATCTTCAGCTCAATGTGCTGCGGCGGCTAAGGCGGCCAACAGAATGTTGAGTATTATTAGAAAAGGGATGGAAAACAAGCATGAGGATGTTATAATGCTGTTATATCGCTCCATGGTGCGACCGCACCTAGAGTATTGTGTTCAGTTCTGGTCGCCTCATCTCAAAAAAGATATAAAGGAATTGGAGAAGGTGCAGAGAAGGGCGACAAAGATTATAAAAGGGATGGGACGACCACCCTATGAGGAGAGGTTAAGACGGCTAGGACTCTTTAGCCTGGAGAGAAGGCGGCTGAGGGGTGATATGATAGAGGTCTACAAAATAATGAGTGGGGTAGAGCGGACAGATGTGAAGCCTTTGTTTACGCTTTCTAACAATAATAGAACCAGGGGACACAAGATGAAATTAGAATGTGGTAGGTTTAAAACAAATCGGAGAAAGGTTTTCTTTACTCAGCGCATATTAGGCTCTGGAACTCATTGCCGGAGAAGGTAGTGACGGCAGCTGGCCTTGCTGAGTTTAAAGGGGGTCTGGACAGATTCCTGAAGGAAAAGTCCATTGATCATTATTAAATTCGGGGGTTTTGCCAGGTTCTTGGGGCCTGGATTGGCCGCTGTCGGAGACAGAGTGCTGGGCTTGATGGACCTTTGGTCTTTTCCCAGCGTGGCAGTGCTTATGTACTTATGATGGCACACTGGGGGTGGGAACTACCGTTGGGCTGCTGCGGTAGTTCCTTCTTAGTGAGCGGTAAGCCACAAAGTAACTTACATGTAGCAGGTATTCTCCAAAGACAGCAGGACATAAGTCCTCACAACTCTCCTGCCACCCCAAAGATTTGTATTCCTCTAGCTTATAAAGGACTGAGGAGGTCCCACATGAAAGTGGCAGGTAGGAACAACTCTACACATGCAGTAGACTTATTCAGAGGCTTCTAAAAAAACCTTTTTTTGACATAGAGCTTTCTTGGCCGGCCTCCATCGGTGGCATCGCCCGTGTGTGAGGATTTGTCTTCTGCTGTCCTCAGAGAACACCTGCTACTGGTAAGTAAACTTGTTTTCACTAGTAATCTATAAAGGAAAGAAAAGATAAAAGTAGTCCCCTGTATGCATGTCTTGATTAACTTATGGGGGGTCCCAATTATATGACAGTTTCTTGACAGACTATTAGCAGTGTAGTTTGCCATTGCCTTCCTCAGTTATCTTTGTGAAGGTGGAAACAATCTTTCAGCATAAATTCCCAGTTGGTAGCGTAGCTAGCTGCTTCAGTTTGTTTAATATATCATGACACATCACTTTTGTTAAGGTTTTCTTTCTGTCATGCATTGTGACCTGTTATGCACAGGGCAGCCGAGAGACTGAGCCGGCCTGGGGCAAGACCACCGCTGCAGCCCCATAATGACACCGCGTAGCCAGACTTCAAACATTATGGGGGCTGAAGCTCAAAGTGCGGGGGTGGGGGGCACATTTTGCCCCTCCTCCCTGCCCCCCACTGCAATTCCGCACACCTTGATTGGCGGGGGTCCCCAAGCCCTGCCAGCAGAATCCTTCCTCCAACGCTGTTCTCTGCCACATTGCCTGCCCTGCGGCTACTTCCCCCTCACATCGCTCATGCTCAATTTAATCAAAACCGAGCATGCACGACATAAGTTGTAAGGAGTATGAAGGAAGGAAAAGGGTGGAGAGGAACCCCAGCTTCCTACAGGGGAAAAGAGAGGTGGAGGTTAGGAGGGAAGACCCTAGGGGGGCTCCTGTTTTGCCTAAGAGGGACATACCAATAAGAAACTACAACTCCCAGAAAGCCCCAGGAGAACCCCGGGTAAAGGGAAATAGGGTGCAAAACCAAGAAGCTCCAGAAGAGGGCTGCCAGAAAAGGGGAAAAGCTGAGTCACCACCCTGGTGGAGGAGGTGGCTGAACCGGGGGTGGGGGAAGGAAAAGCAGCCTAGCCCGGTTAATGAGGAAAAGAGAGATCAGCTGGAAAAGGGGTGGGGAGAGGAGAAAATGGACTGGGCTCCAGAGAGAGAGGAGGAGGAGGAACAGGAGGCCATGGAGCAAGAGGAGCCAGAGAATGTCTCAGAAGAACCGATGGAACTCTTGGCTCTGAGGCAGCCCGAGCAGGAGGTATAGTGGGAATGCCCGGGTCATGCGGGAGGAGGTCAGGAGAGTAAGGCTGACCAAGAGGGTGGGACCCGAGGCTTTGAGCCCGCGCAAAGCCTGTCTGTAATTGGGACTGTGTTTGGAACAGCCTGGCTATATTGAACTGAGTGGAGAAAAGCCTGGCTGTATTTTGGACTGTGTTTAGCACAGCCTGGCTATATGGAACTGAGTTGAGAAAAGCCTGGCTGTAATTGGGACTGTGTTTTGAACAGCCTGGCTATATTGAACTGAGTGGAGAAAAGCCTGGCTGTATTTTGGACTGGGTTTAGCACAGCCTGGCTATATGGAACTGAGTTGAGAATGTTGGAATGTATTGTATTTTACATGCATTGCCTGTCACCTATTATTTCTCTGTGATTACTCTGTGACCTCTGATGTGAATTACTTAGAGAGGTCACACAGCTATGCAACTTCCTGTGGGGGTTAGACACAGCAGATGCAGCACATGGAGCACATGGAGCTCATGATCTCTCCTAACCTGAGAGGATCTATGGTGGTGTGAGCATCCATTACCATCTAAGCACATGGAAAGAGCTGATAATACAAATGTATAGTATTATGTATATATAAGCCTGTCTGATTATAATCTAACTGCAAACTGTGAGTAAACAGATGTTTTGTTACTTCAACTTTAAAGTGACTCAGCAGTGAATTATTCAGGGGTGAATGAGAGAGAGATGAAGAAAGAAATTAACATTTCTAAAGCTGAAGCTGTGTGTACTAAAATCTGCTAATTATTTACTACAAATAATCCAACAGAGAAAAGCCTGGCTGTAATTGGGACTGTGTTTTGAACAGCCTGGCTATATTGAACTGAGTGGAGAAAAGCCTGGCTGTATTTTGGACTGGGTTTAGCACAGCCTGGCTATATGGAACTGAGTTGAGAAAAGCCTGGCTGTCATTGGACTGTGTTAGAAACAGCCTGACTTTATTGAGCTGTGCTGAGAGAAGCCTGGCTGTACTTGGACTGTGTTAGAAACAGCCTGACTTTATTGAGCTGGGCTGAGAGAAGTCTGGCTGTACTTGGACTGTGTTTGAAACAGCCTAGCTCCATTGAACTGTGCTGAGAGAAGCCTGGCTGTAATTGGACTGTGTTAGAAACAGCCTGACTTTATTGAGCTGGGCTGAGAGAAGCCTGGCTGTACTTGGACTGGGTTTAAAACAGCCGAGGAGCTGAAGAAGAAAAGGGGCTTGGGTTGCCAATCCCAAAACCAGGCCCCAGAAAGAAGAAGAAACACATAAAGAGGAAAACAGAGAGCTCGGTGCTGGTGGTGAGGAGGCTTCACGGACTTAGCCAGTAGGAGCCTTGTTTACAAGTGGTGGCAGTGGTGGGATCATCTGCAGGACCTGTCGCTAGAGGAGGCCGCGACCTGCCTAGACGAAAAGCCCCCGAGAGGGCCAACGCTGAGAAAGGCGCAGACCCGTCTTGGGTTCCGGTAAGCGGGCCCAACTTGGGGGAGGGGTAGAGGGAGCAGAGAAAGAGTCCAACATAAGTGGGGTAATCGCACTTGGAGGTGGTTCTCTGTTGTTTTTTTTTTCCAGGTGACGATTCCAGTGCCAGGATGGACCCCAAGGAGATCTTCGGGTGGATGACTCTGCAGTTCCAAAAACAGCAGGAGCTGACAGCATAGATAGTCGAGGACTCATTGATGGCGGCCAGGGATCAGCAGCAACCAGTACTAAACATGCTACAAGACTTTTTCCAAAGAGGTGCTAGTGCTCCACGAGAGGGGGACATAGGAGCGAATGGACTGGGGCCCGGAGGAAGCGGTGCGGTAGGACAAGTCTCCATGCATTCACTTAACTGGGGAAAGTTGTCCGAGCAGGATAATGTGGACGATTTTTTGACTGCATTTGAGAGGGTGGCTGGGGCGGCTGGGTGGCCACAAGAGCAGTGGGCCATGAGATTGGTGCCGTCTTTGTCAGGGGAGGCGCTGGCAGCCTTTAGGGATTTGTCTCCTGGGGAGGCTGCCAACTATGGAAGGTTGAAAGAGGCTATTAAGGACAGATATGGACTCAGTACACAAGCTTACAGGCGTAAGTTTAGAGCCACTAAATGGGAAAAGGGAACCCCCCCTAAAGCGGTAGCAAATAAACTAATGGATTTAGTGAAAAAATGGGTGGAGCCCGAGCAACACACCCTGCACGAGGTACTGCAAGAACTGGTAGTGGAGCAATTCCTCCAGGGTCTGCCAGCCGAGATTAGGGCAGAATTAATAAAGAGGGGATGTAAGACGGTAGAGGGGGTGACCTTGGGGTTGGAGTGTTACCTAGAAGCCCAGCAGTGGGGTGGACCAGAGCGGGAGGGAGGCAAGGCTCGGGTGTTAGAAAAAGGGGAGCAAAAAGTTTCCCTAGTTAAGCCGGAGACCCCCGCAGGGAGTAAAAAGACAGGGCTGGACACCGGCCAGAGTAGAAAGGCTACTCCTTTTGGGAGCAAGGTGTGCTTTAAGTGTGGTAAGGCTGGACACTTCAAAAAAGATTGCCAGTGGCGGGAGGGGTGGATCTCTCAGGTGGCCCAAGGGTTTAGGCCCCGATACCTAACTCAGGTTAAGGTGGAGGGAGTGCCCATCACAGCCATGTTAGACTCTGGGGCAGACCAATCCATGATCTCTAGGAGGTTGTGGCAACAAATACGAAAGAGGAGGACCCCGGGTAGGGATACCTATGATGGAGGGGTGTCCATACAATGTATTCATGGGGCCAAGACACGTTATGCGCTCCAACGGTTCAACTTACAGGGGCCCACCGGGGAGATAGAGCTGGCCATGGCCGTTCTACCCCGATTGCCCCAGGACATGATTTTGGGGAGGGATTGGCCACCGTTTATAGAGTGTATGGGCGAGAAAAAAGTGTTGGTCACTACCAGAGCGCAGTCTCACCGCGAGGCGGACGGGGAAGAGGAAGGCATAGGGGCTGTTTTTCCTTTTCAGGGGGAGGTCTTGGGCGAGCCGGGCCGAAAAAAAAAGAGAAAAGCGGAAAAAAAAAAAGAACAGAAAGATCGAAGGGAGGCTTTTCAGCGGGTACAGAGGGAGAGTTACCTGCCGGTGGCTCCGGAAGAATTAAGAGAGCAGTTTCCCCAATTTCATAGGGAGTAGGCCACTGACCCTACTTTAGAGTATGCCTGGGAAAGGGCGCGCCAGGGAGAAGGTCAGGTAGCTCCGGGGTTCATGATAGAAGGGAACATATTATATCGAAGGGTGCCAAGCTGGGAAAACTCGGGAGGAGGGAGACAGCTAGTGATCCCCCGGGCTTTTCGTCCTTTGGTGGTAAGGCTGGCCCATGATCATCCTCTGGGCGGACATAAGGGCTCCCAGGCTACCCTGACTCAAATATTGGCGAGGTTTTATTGGCCAGGTGTTTATGGGGAGGTGGAGAAGTACTGCAAGTCCTGCACCAACTGTCAAAAGGTATCAGACAGATTCCCTCCTAAAGCACCGTTAAAGCCTCTTCCGAGGGTAGAGCAACCGGGGAGGCGGATAGCCATGGATATTGTGGGGCCTGTAACTAGGTCACAGAGAGGGTTCCTCTATGTCTTAGTAGTTATGGACATGGCCACCAGGTATCCATGGGCCCTGCCCTTAAGGAACATTTCAGCGAAGGGTATTGCCCGGGAACTCATAAAAATTTTTTGTGAGGTCGGTTTTCCCCAAGAAGTCTTGACCGACAGGGGGTCCAATTTTATGTCACATACCTTAAGGCAAGTATGGGAGGCGTTTGGGATAAAACATGTACGCACGGCAGCTTACCATCCGCAAACCAATGGGATGGTGGAACGCTTTAACAGGACCTTAAAGGGTATGCTAAAAAAAGCCTTAGGAGAGGATAGGACCGGATGGGACCAGCTTTTACCATTTGTGCTATATGCATACCGGGAGAAGGTGCAAGACTCTTTAGGAGTTTCACCTTATGAGTTAATGTTTGGTAGGAGACCCAGGGGTATGTTAGATATCGTACAGGAGCATTGGGTGCTGCCCGAAACCACCGATCAGTCTGTGGTTGAATATTTACGGGATCTGAGGGGCCGATTGGATAGGATACAGGAATATGCCCGGGACCGGCTGGAACAGAGCCAAGAACAACAAAAGGGGTATTACGATAGAGGGGAAAGGGAGTTTGCATCCGGGGATAGGGTCCTTATCCTGATATCGGAAGATCCACATAGGTTCGCCTCTAGGTGGAAAGGACCCTGGGTGGTGAGGAGGAGACTCGGTCCCCTCACGTATGAGGTGGCAAATGAGAGGGGTCGGGTTCAGACTTTTCACGTTAATCTTATGAAACCTTGGGTAGCTAGGGTAGGGTTTCAAACTCGGGGGGAAGAGAAGGAAGGAGAGGAGTTAGGGCCTCAAATACGGGAGATTTTCAAGCCCGGCGAGCCCGGAGTTAACCCCCGGCTACCCCAGGGGCAGAAAAAGGAGATAAGAAGGCTTTTAGAACGCTTTAAAGATGTTTTGACGGCATGCCCGGGGAATACCCACCTAGTAGAGCATGATATTGTAACGGAACGGGATAAGATAGTACGGCAAAGGCCCTATAGACTCTCCCCAATGAAAAGGAGGGAAGTCATTAAACAAGTGCAGGAAATGTTAGATTTTGGGGTAATTGAGGAGTCCCATAGTCCCTGGTCAAGCCCAGTGGTATTAGTCCCAAAACCTGAAGGGGAGTGGAGATTTTGTATTGATTTCCGCCAACTTAATACTATCTCTCGGACGGATGCCTATCCTATGCCTTATATTGAGGAGCTGGTGGACCGGTTGGGGTCAGCACAGTATCTTACGACCCTTGATTTAACAAAAGGATACTGGCAGATTCCCCTGTCTCCGGGAGCTCAAGCCAAGACAGCTTTTAGTACCCCCATAGGCTTGTACCAATTCAAAAGGCTCCCCTTTGGCCTTAATTCGGCGGCGGCGAGCTGCCAAAGATTGCTTGACCGGGTCCTCAGACCACATCAGACATATGCTGCGGCATATATGGATGATGTGGTAATACACAGTGAGGACTGGAACACCCATTTGAAACACGTAGGGGCGGTGATGCAATCTTTTAGGGAGGCCGGACTTACCCTGAACCCGAAGAAATGTTACTTTGCCCAGTATAGGGTGAAGTATTTAGGGTATAACGTAGGCCGGGGGGAGGTGCGACCCTTACTGAATAAAGTTAAAAGCATCCAAGAATTTCCCAGGCCCAACAGGAAAAAACAATTGCGTAGTTTTCTGGGTATGGTGGGGTATTACAGGAGGTTCATCCCTCACTTTTCCGAAATGGCCACTCCCTTAACGGACATGTTGAAGGGTAAGAGTCCGGATCAGCTGAGGTGGGGGGAGGAGGAGTTGGGGGCCTTAGAGCAGATGCAGAAGGCCTTATGCCAGGAACCGGTGTTGAAAGCCGTAGATTTCGAAAAACCCTTTATTCTGCAAACCGATGCTTCGGGGAGGGGGCTAGGGGCAGTGCTGTCTCAGGAACATGAAGGGGCAGAACATCCGGTACTGTATCTAAGCCGTAAACTCCTACCTCATGAGGACCATTACTCCACCATAGAGAAGGAATGTTTAGCAATAAGATGGGCGGTACAAGAGTGTACGGTCTATCTCGAAGGGAGGCCTTTTAAGCTAGTAACGGACCATGCTCCATTGAAGTGGCTGAATTTAATGAAAAATAATAACGGAAGGCTAATGCGCTGGTACTTGGCATTGCAACCCTTCCAGTACACAGTGGAGCATCGTCCGGGGAGATGTTTGGGAAATGTGGATGCCCTATCCCGGGTAGGAGAGGATAAGGAGGAAAAGGAAAAAGAATTGGGGAGTGAAATCTTAAGGGGGGGGGGTATGTAAGGAGTATGAAGGAAGGAAAAGGGTGGAGAGGAACCCCAGCTTCCTACAGGGGAAAAGAGAGGTGGAGGTTAGGAGGGAAGACCCTAGGGGGGCTCCTGTTTTGCCTAAGAGGGACATACCAATAAGAAACTACAACTCCCAGAAAGCCCCAGGAGAACCCCGGGTAAAGGGAAATAGGGTGCAAAACCAAGAAGCTCCAGAAGAGGGCTGCCAGAAAAGGGGAAAAGCTGAGTCACCACCCTGGTAGAGGAGGTGGCTGAACCGGGGGTGGGGGAAGGAAAAGCAGCCTAGCCCGGTTAATGAGGAAAAGAGAGATCAGCTGGAAAAGGGGTGGGGAGAGGAGAAAATGGACTGGGCTCCAGAGAGAGAGGAGGAGGAGGAACAGGAGGCCATGGAGCAAGAGGAGCCAGAGAATGTCTCAGAAGAACCGATGGAACTCTTGGCTCTGAGGCAGCCCGAGCAGGAGGTATAGTGGGAATGCCCGGGTCATGCGGGAGGAGGTCAGGAGAGTAAGGCTGACCAAGAGGGTGGGACCCGAGGCTTTGAGCCCGCGCAAAGCCTGTCTGTAATTGGGACTGTGTTTGGAACAGCCTGGCTATATTGAACTGAGTGGAGAAAAGCCTGGCTGTATTTTGGACTGTGTTTAGCACAGCCTGGCTATATGGAACTGAGTTGAGAAAAGCCTGGCTGTAATTGGGACTGTGTTTTGAACAGCCTGGCTATATTGAACTGAGTGGAGAAAAGCCTGGCTGTATTTTGGACTGTGTTTAGCACAGCCTGGCTATATGGAACTGAGTTGAGAAAAGCCTGGCTGTAATTGGGACTGTGTTTTGAACAGCCTGGCTATATTGAACTGAGTGGAGAAAAGCCTGGCTGTATTTTGGACTGGGTTTAGCACAGCCTGGCTATATGGAACTGAGTTGAGAAAAGCCTGGCTGTCATTGGACTGTGTTAGAAACAGCCTGGCTTTATTGAGCTGTGCTGAGAGAAGCCTGGCTGTACTTGGACTGTGTTAGAAACAGCCTGACTTTATTGAGCTGTGCTGAGAGAAGCCTGGCTGTAATTGGACTGTGTTAGAAACAGCCTGACTTTATTGAGCTGTGCTGAGAGAAGCCTGGCTGTACTTGGACTGTGTTTGAAACAGCCTAGCTCCATTGAACTGTGCTGAGAGAAGCCTGGCTGTAATTGGACTGTGTTAGAAACAGCCTGACTTTATTGAGCTGTGCTGAGAGAAGCCTGGCTGTACTTGGACTGGGTTAGAAACAGCCTGACTTTATTGAGCTGTGCTGAGAGAAGCCTGGCTGTAATTGGACTGTGTTAGAAACAGCCTGACTTTATTGAGCTGTGCTGAGAGAAGCCTGGCTGTACTTGGACTGTGTTTGAAACAGCCTAGCTCCATTGAACTGTGCTGAGAGAAGCCTGGCTGTAATTGGACTGGGTTTAAAACAGCCGAGGAGCTGAAGAAGAAAAGGGGCTTGGGTTGCCAATCCCAAAACCAGGCCCCAGAAAGAAGAAGAAACACATAAAGAGGAAAACAGAGAGCTCGGTGCTGGTGGTGAGGAGGCTTCACGGACTTAGCCAGTAGGAGCCTTGTTTACAAAGTACATAAGTAATGCCACACTGGGAAAAGACCAAGGGTCCATCGAGCCCAGCATCCTGTCCATGACAGCGGCCAATCCAGGCCAAGAGCACCTGGCAAGCTTCCCAAATGTACAAACATTCTATATATGTTATTCCTGGAATTATGGATTTTTCCCCAGTCCATTTAGTAGTGGTTTATAGACTTGTCCTTTAGGAAACTGTATAACCCCTTTTTAAACTCTGCCAAGCTAACCGCCTTCACCATGTTCTCTGGCAACGAATTCCAGAGTTTAATTATGCGTTGGGTGAAGAAAACTTTTCTCCAGTTTGTTTTAAATTTACTACTCTGTAGTTTCATCGCATGCCCCCTAGTCCTAGTATTTTCGGAAAGCGTGAACAGACGCTTCACATCCACCTGTTCCACTCCACTCATTATTTTATATACCTCTATCATGTCTCCCCTCAGCCGTCTCTTCTCCAAGCTGAAAAGCCCTCTAGCCTCCTTAGTCTTTCTTCATAGGGAAGTTTTCCCATCCCTGCTATCATTTTAGTCGCCCTTCGCTGCACCTTTTCCAATTCTACTATATCTTTCTTGAGATGCGGCGACCAGAATTGAACACAATACTCAAGGTGCGGTCGCACCATGGAGCGATACAATGGCATTATAACATCCTCACACCTGTTCTCCATACCTTTCCTAATAATACCCAACATTCTATTCGCTTCACTGAGCAGAAGGTTTCAGTGTATTATCGACGACGACACCCAGATCCCTTTCTTGGTCCGTAACTCCTAACATGGAACCTTGCATGACATGAGGGGAAGCAGCTGCAGGGCAGACAATGAGGCGGAGAACAGCGCAGGAGGAAAGCTTCTGGTGGCGGGGCTTGGGGACCCCCGCCAGCCAGACCAGAGGCCACGAAGCCAAACCCAATTTGGAATCTTGTGTCTGCTCCTCCCCAGCCAGAACGCAATCACCCGGATCCCCTCAGGAGCAGGAGAGAGACCCCGGAGATGGCCCCCCCATGGAGGTCAGGCTCGGGGAATCTTGCCCCCCTGTCCCCCTCTCAACAGCCCTGGTTATACATGTCAGTAATGAATTTTCGTTAAATAAATATAAATGGTGCACAGATTTTCAGACTTGGTTTGATTGGCAACTGAGGTTACCTGTGTCCTGCTCTTAATATCTCCTTTAATATCTCTTAATATCTTCCTGATAAACTATTGACTCCTTTATTCTATTTCACCCCCTTTTTATTCTATCTTATTAACACACAACCCCCCCCCCCCAAAAAAAAAAACCTGTCCTTTCACTTGCAGAGGGTCTGACCTCTATAAGTTCCTTATCTGTCTCTATCCTATTGCCTATGTTCTGTGATTTTATATTTTTATGCTGGTATTGTCTTAAAGGGATTTTAGAGAACTGAGTTTTGAACATCTGTACTAGTGATTTCATCTTTTTATGCTGGAATTGTCTTAAATGTGTTTTCATTGGAACTGTGTTTTAACCTTTGCCAAGTGTTTTAAACCTGTGACTTAATCTGGTTACATTGAATCTGGTGTCTGTTTTCATTAGAATTGTGTGTTAAATCTACACTGCCAGAGACTTGGCAGCAGTATTAGAACTGAATAGCAGGTGGGTCTCTTTGGCAGGCTGAATGTTCTGTAATAAATAGGGGGTATATTTACTAAACCGTGGTAAGTTTTTGCAGTTTATTGCATCTACTTAAAGTGTGGTACATTGCCATCATCTTCTTTGCTTTTACCGCATATGGCAGACACTTGCTGCATGGGTCTGTGATACTGCACCTCACACTATTTGCCAAGACAGATAAAGTGGGCCCCTCTACTAACAAAAAAAGTCAGCTGCCACAGTGGTACATCCTGACTTCCCAAACAGCATTCCCCAAAAAGTGCCATCCCAACAGGTAGACCGCCAACAGATTTATTTATTTATTTATTTATTTGTGACTTATATCCCACATTTTCCCACACATGCAGGCGCAATGTGGCTTACAGAGAATTAAATAAGAGTACAGACTTAACAGTTTAGGCAAGCATAAAGAAGTGAGTAGGAGGGAAGAAACTAACAAAGTGAACTAGATAGGGTAAGGAACAAGGGATGCTTTAATCAACATGGTAAATTGAGGGGTAAGTCTTAGCAAAGAGGAATGTCTTTAACAACTTCTTAAAAAGGGCATGGTCCACTTGAGTTTTAAGGTGACGAGGTAACGTGTTCCAGTATTTGGGACTCCAATAACGGAAAGACGAGGTGAAGATTTTCTTATACTTAACTCCCTTACAATTTGGAAAATGGAGGTGGAGATAGGACCGAGCAGCAGGGTTGGCATTTCTAGGCGGAAGATCGATCAAGGGAAGCATGTATTCCGGAGCAGCCCCATAGACGATTTTATGTGTTAGGGAGCAGATCTTAAAAGCAATGCGCTCCTGTACAGGCAGCCAATGAAGTTTAAATCGCAGGGGGTCGGCGTGTGCGAATCTCCTTTCGTTTAGGATGAGCCTCGCCGCAGTGTTCTGAGCCGTTTGGAAAGTTTTCAATAAGGAGGCCTGGCAGCCCACATAAATACCACTACAATAATCCAGGTGGGATAGGACGAGCCAATGGACAAGGGTACGAAACAAGTCTCTGGGAAGGAGGTATCTGATGTGTCGAATCCTCCACATGGCCTGGAACATTTTTTTTGTTCAACCCCCAAACAGCTAACCCCCCTCAAGAGACTCCCCTCAACCAAAGGCACCTCTAAGTAGTAATCCCCCCTTAGCATTCCTTGATTCCCTGGGACTCACATGGTGGGTCTCCCTTGTAGTCCAGTGAATAGCTCAATTGCAGAGGAGGACCCATACCCACTAGGTTCAAAATGGCAGCTTTTTGTGCTGCTTATCCTAGAAATAAGCAGTGGATTTTCCCCAAGTCCATCTTAATAATGGCTAATGGACCTTTCTTTTATCCAAACCTTTTTAAACCCTGCTAATCTAACTGATTTCAACATGTTCTCTGGCAACAAACTCCAGAGTTTAATTACACATTAAGTGAAGAAATATTTTCTCCAATTTGTTTTAAATTTACTACTTTGTAGCTTCATTGCATGCCCCCTAGTCCTTGTATTTTTGGAAAGGGAAATGGGACTTGATATACTGCCTTTCTCAGGTTTTTGCAACTACATTCAAAGCGGTGTACATATATTCAGGTACTTATTTTGTACCAGGGACAATGGAGGGTTAAGTGACTTGCCCAGAGTCACAAGGAGCTGCAGCGGGAATTGAACTCAGTTCCCAAGGATCAAAGTCCACTGCACTAACCACTAGGCTACTCCTCCTTCACATCTACCCATTCCACTCCACTCATTATTTTATAGACCTTTATCATATCTTCCCTCAATAGTCTTTTCTCCAAGCTGAAGAGCCCTAGCCACTTTAGCCTTTCCTCATAGGGAAGTCGTCACATCCCCTTTATCATGTTCGTCACCCTTCTCTATACTTTTTAAAATTCCACTTGAATTAAATGCAGCTACTCTTTCAACGATCGTGACAACGAGCATGCAGTAACATCCCATGCATAGTTGTCAGTGCCAGCTGTTCCCAATTTCCACCCATGACCATTTTTTCTTTTATTATTGAATGGTTGTTCTTGATTTGACTGTATTCGTTCTTTTCTATCATTTTTATAGAGTGCCTTTTTATTTTGTTATGTATTTTTATTCTATGGTATTGTAAACCACTTAGATCCTGGCGGTATGTACAATTTCTAATAACTATAAATATTCCGAATCCCACAGCAGCTAGCATGAGATTGTACCATGTTGGTTGGTTTTAGTATGTGAAGCCATTAGTACTAGACCATGCTAACAGCTACCATATGTAGCATTAGTGCTAGCTGCTTAGTGGAGCTTAGTAAACATCCCTCCAGAGACCGGAATATTCTCAGAGGATCATTTCCAAGAAGGAATGATGGTCACCTGAAGCCCCAACTATAACCATAACTATAACTGTGCCTGTGCATTCTACTGATCATGCAAGCAACCCAAAGCTAAACAAAAAAAAAAAATACACAGTCAACAGAGCATGGGCCTGCCGCTGGTTAGACAAATGACAGATTTCCAATGCTGTTAAATGCCCAAATTAAGGATTTTAAGATAAAACCATTTCACACATGCTCACTGTTCTAATCAATGCTACAAATAATAGCAAAATACGATATAAGAATGCAAACAGTCTTGCTTTTAAAAATGGTTCATTAAGTACTTACGTTATCTTCGGATAATTTATCTATTGTCAATTTGGCCTCTATTAAATGGTTATTGAGTGTGATTATTTCATGCCCTAAGGCTCTTTTTTCCTCTTCATAATGTTGGCCCTGCATACAATAACAGAAATAAAAGGAAAAAAACCAAAACAAAACAATGCATCAAATATACACAGTCTGCGTGACTGACGTTTTCAAGAGTTGGGGCACTTTCATATGCTTTTACAATCAGAGAATAAAACCTGGCAGCAAAATAGTGCATAAAGCAATCTGCTTTACTTTAGCAAGGACTGAAGCTGATGTACAAAAACCTTTTACCACATTTTTTTGCCAGTTGGAGGTGGATTGGGGAAAAGGCTTAATAATTCAGGTTTTAGTATCATGCCACAGTATAACCATTATAGGGAGAAATCTGTACAAGCAACAAATAGCAAGAAAGGAAACAAATCTAATAAACAGAGGGGCCCGCAGTACAACATTGGATAGAGAGAATTAGGGGACTTATATCAATGGAAGAATTGACAGACAAAAGGCGGGGGAGGTATAGTCCAGAAGCAGAAGAATGGAAGCAGGGGCGTAGCCAGACAACAAATTTTGGGTGTGTCTAGGCAAGAAGTGGGTGGGTATTAAGTGTTCTCCTCTTCACCCACCACCAAAAAAAATCTCAGCTGGTGGGAAAACGCTTCTTTCCACCTTAGTAGTCTGCAGCAGGCACGCGCTGAAAACTGAGCATGCGCAGGTGCCAGTATCATGGAGAATAGCGTTTTCATTACCACCAGGGGGAAGTCTTCAGCTGGCGGAGCTTGGGATCCCCACCAGCTACCGCTAAATGTGTGCTACTGTTGGGTGGGCCTGAGCCTTAATTGGGTGGGCCCCTGCCCACCCAGGCCCACCTGTGGCTACGCCACTGAATGGAAGCATTTTGATAGGCTTTTAGGGAAAGACCGGAACATGGGGGAGGGGGGACAGAGGGGAGGGTGAATGGGGATGGATTGGGGTCGGGCTAGAGGAAGAAAGAGGAAGGGGATGAGAAAGTTGAGGGGGAGGGGAGGTGGGTGGGAACAGGGGGAACATAGAGGAGGGGAGAAAATGGAGGAGAGATATGTTATGATATTGGTTAATGTTTATATGTTTGTACCTTGAGGTGAGAATTCGGGTGCGGGAAATGTTAGATACGCAGGAGGTGCGACATGGTAATGTTGTTATATTTGTGGTATGTTCAGTAAACTTTACAAATTAAAAAAAAAAGCAATTTGAAAAGTTTAATTCCATCCCCAGCCTAGATAAAGGCCCATGCGTTCCTTGGATTTGCTTTTTTAATATCTCCTAACAAAAGAAGACCAAGGCTCTGAATTGCCTCAGCAGTAATACATGTGTTAATGCGTGTTAGGCTCCTGCATTATTTATTGCACTTAAACCAGCTTGATTAATATACCATCTATGCTAATGATCTGATGAGATGCAAAAGGAATCAGAATAGGTCATTACCTATTAGCACTGTGAGAAATTACACTTGCTAAACACACAAATTATAACACAGATGTATGAATGCAAAAGAATGGCTATTAATAATCATTGTTTAGCACATGCTGGACAGAAACGTAATGGGCATGCCCTGCTCCTCAAAGCTTAAAGTCTAGTCAGTGAAAACTGACAAGATTATGCAGACAAAAATGAAATAAGAAACTATAAGATAACAGCCAAACTGTGATTGGGAAGAACTAAAGGGCTTGTGAAGAAAAGAAGGGCAAAAGGATTGTGACAAAATGCCTAGCCACCCACCTGGAGTTACCCTGTGACTAGGGTTATCATATGTCCAGATTTACCCAGACATGTCCTCTTTTTCAGGACATGTCCGGGCAACCGGGCAGGCTGGCTGGCAGGCCGTCCTATGCTAGCCTCCCGGCTCTCCCCTCCCCTTACTTATTACTCTACTGCCCTGGTGGTCTAGTGACCTCTTCTGCCTTCGGGGCAGGAAAGAGCCCCCTCTTTACTGCCCGGAGCGCTGCCCTGCATCCTGTTGCTGATCTCGGCGCTGATTCAAAATGGTCGCCGAGAGGTCACTAGACCGCCCCAGGGCAGTAGAGAAAGGTAAGGGAAGGGGGGTGATGGGGAGGGGAGGGGAGTGGAGGGGGTGATGGGGTGTGTGACAGGGGGAGGGGAATATGTGACGGGGCGGAGCGAGGGTGGGAAAGGGGGCGGGGTGGGGTGGGGCATGTGTCCTCTTTTTTGGGGGGACCAAATATGGTAACCCTACCTGTGACCACTTAGATGGTCTATCCCCACACAGCTTAGGTCCACCTGCACCTGCCGCTTGTGCTCTACAGTAGCTCCCACTGTCTGGGTCACAGTCACCTCTGGGCGAGTCGCCTGATGTCAAATTATCCCCAGTGATTTCTAGGTTACTGGAGGCCACACTCCCAGTGGTCCCACAGATCCCAGAAAGCACTCACAGACCCAACAAACAAACCACCAGGATTCTTTATCAGTCCAGACAAGCACAGCCAAAAAACTAAGGGGCCCTTTTACTAAGCTGTGTAGGCACCTACATGCACCCAACATGCGTCAATTCGGAGTTACCGCCTGGCTACTACGTGGCCTGTGCAGTAATTTCATTTTTTGACGCACGCCCGTTATGCACAGCAGAAATATTTTATTTTCTGGCGCGCGGCTAAAATTGGGCGGTAACTCCGACTTGACGCACGTAGGCGATTACCGCACGGTTAGCGTGAGAGACCTTACCACTGTCAATGGCTGGCGGTAAGGTCTCAGACCCAAAATGGACGTGCACCAATTTTTATTTTGCCGCATGCCCATTTTCGGTAAAAATTTCAAAAAGGCCTTTTTACAAGTGCGCTGAAAAATGGATCTGCTTGCATCTATAACATGTGCCTACAGTACCGCAGCCCATTTTTCAGCGTGCCTTTGTAAAAGGACCTCTCATATTGTTTATTGTCTGAGAAATTGAACAGTGAAACATAAAAAGTGCAATCAGCAAAACAATAACAGGTAACTGAAATATGGATCAATTATAGCACTAACTAAACATTTGTTTACTTTCTAAAAAGTACCTGGGGAGACAGGAAATATGCTGCTCACAGATTATCAAATATAACTGATCACAGGGCCTCAGCAGAGAGATCTGTCTTTCTCTTCTCCTGGGCTAAGACTGGGGCAAAAGCCAGTACACTTCAGATGAAATTGAGCTCCTGGGCTAATCAGAGCCCAGAACAAGTTTGAAAGTATACTGCAGCCTGCCTTTCCAAAAGGCTTAAACAGCAGCTTCAAAACATAAACACGCACCACCTGCTGGCCAAACTAGAGAAATACACTTCAAGAATTAATTAAGCGGCCCTTTTACTAAGCTGCTTAGGCACGTATGTGCGCCCTACATGCAACAATTGTGAACTACCACCCGGCTACCACGTGGCCTAGGCAGTAATTTAATTTTTTATTTGCATCCACTAGGCGCACCATAAAATTTCTGGTGCGGTGGCGCAAACTGGGCAGTAATCGAAATTGTACGTGCATAGACCATTACTGCGTAGTTTACACGTGAGACTTTACCGTTAGGTCAATGGGTGGAGGTAAGGTCCCAGGCCCAAAATGGATGCACGCCAATTTTTATTTTGCCGCACGTCTATTTTGGGCCAAAAAAGGCCTTTTTTTGCAGGCACACTAAAAAATGGAGCTGCTCACGTCCAATAGATGTGTCTACACTAGCGCAGGCCATTTTTCGGTGCACCTCAGTAAAGGACCCCTAAGGCAGATTTACAGGCTTAAAAAACCCACTGTTCTGTCACAGGGCCCTTTTACTAAGCTGCTTTAGGTGCTAATGAATGCCTAACGCAGTTTAAAATGGCATACTGCTGGACGTGCTCAGGCATCCTGCGGTGAATACCAAATGTGTATGCACTAAGGGGCCTTTTTACAAAGGCGCAGTAGGGCTACCACGAGGATAGCGTGCACCAAATCGGGCCTACCACCGGGGTAGCGCAGGAGCCCAGCGGTAGTTCCGAAGTTGGCACGTTCAGTTTCCCATGGGGGGGGGGGGTGCATTCCCAGTGCTAATCTGTGGCATGGCCACATTGCTGCACACTGCCCGATTATCGCAGGGTTAGCGCGTGAGCTCGCACCACCAAGTAAATAGGAGGTGGTAAGGGTTCATGCAGTAAATGGCCAGGCACTAATTCTGGATTTATTGCCACATTTGGCTTTTGGCAGATGCGCTAAGAGGTGGCCTGAGCATGTGGGAAAATCACCCTCTAAAAGTAGCACAGGCCACTTTTTAGCGCACCTTTGTAAAAGGGGCCCTTAACAGTTTATTTATTATTTATTTTGTTTTAATTATTTATTATCAATATTCTTTCTGAGACCCTCGGCAGTCCATTACAGTCAACGGAACCCTTTTGCTGAGCAGCACTAAAAAGCGACCTCGCCATCCCCTGTGCGGGTCTTTCTCGCATGCTAAGGCCACTTTTAGCTCTGCCAGGAAATGGCTGATTTTTCTCTTTCTGCAATAATAGCCACACGTAATTTCCCCATTAGAGTATGGCCATTTGCACTTGAACATTTACCAACACCTATTTTGTAGCTGAATGAGATTCAGACCACCCGATTGGATATACAGAAATGAACCAATCAGACTAAGTGCAAAGATCCAATATTGTTCTTTAAAATTTAGTAGTTGATCAATAGCTGATGGACATTTAAATCTCAGTGGCGGTGAAAAAAGCCACGGCCATTTTTCCATGTAATTTATTATGCACACTACTGTTTTGTAAGTTGAACCCAGGGGCGTAGCTACATGGGGGCCACAGGGTCATGGGCCCCTGTAAATTTGGCCCTGGCCTCACACCCCCCCCCCCCCCCGCCCATCGCCAACCCTCCCCCGCCGTCGCCGTCAGGTACCTTTGCTGGCGGGGGTCTCCAACCCCCGCCAGCCGAAGTTCTCTTCTCCGGCGCGGCCGTGTTGCTGATCTGCAAGGGCAGGCTTCTGAGTCTGACGTCCTGCACGTACATGCAGGACATCCCTTACTGATTTATTTACTGCCCTTTTGAAGAAATGCACTCAAGGCTGTGTACAGCAAGAATAAGTTAAACTTAGCCAATAGACAATTACAGCGGTAAAAATATTCAAATAACAATACAAGATATGTTGTCCATTAATGCGCAGTCATTGAGAAGCTATATCAAATGTGCATGGACCAACACCTAGTTTGTAGACAGTAAGGGTTCACGCGGTAATCCTGCACTAGCCAGTTAATGCGTGGTAATGTAGCTGCCTTAACTGAGTAGCACAGGAATGCCCACTCTCTGCCTCAGACTTGCCCCCTCCAAAAAAATTAAGCAATGTTTTTTTTTAGCATGCACAGATTTAGAACGTACTGCAGGACGTCTGAGCATGTCCCATGGTAATCCATTTTACGCTAAGGTAAATGCGCGCTAGCGCTCACTGTAGCATCAAAAACACACACTGACGCTAGCGCAGGCCTCCTTTTACATCAGCTTAGTAAAAGGACCATCAAGTTTTGAGCAGTTTTTAAATGCTTAGTAAAAGGGCCCCTTAATTATTATAAGTTATCGACAATAGATATTTTAATTTCAGTTACCACTCTCCATAACTATTTTTTCAATATTTGTGCTTAGTATCAATTAGGCTTTAACTGGATAATAGATCTTGACCAATAATTATCTTAGTACACAATCCCTACTGTTTACTAAGCTGCGCAGCAATGCTGACACAGCCCATTCAAAGTGAAAGGGCTGTGTCGGCATTAGCGCTGGCGCAGCTTAGTAAACAGGGGGAATTAAGAGGCATAGCTCTGCCAGCAGGCAAAGCAATACAACAAACAAAGCAGATCAGCACAAAAATGAAAAGAGAAGTGGTTTATTACAAAAGAGTTACTCGACGTGGCTACGTTTCGCCCACCAAAACATGGCCGCGTCATGTTACAATAATAATCTTAGAAAGGGTTACAGCTTTTGGTCTTTTCTAGACAATCAGATGAGTGAGGCATCTGTCGCTTTTCAAAATGTGAAAAAGTATGTAGCTTAGCCAAAGTTTTACTTTCTTTATTATAAAGTGAAAATAGATGGTAATAATGGGAATGCGATGTCAGAGATCATATGTATATTCAGTATAGGTTAGACTTTCACCATCATCTCTGTTACAAGGACCATATCATCCTCCATATGCCACTACAGACCTCTTTCTGGCCCCTCCCCTTTACTCCTCTTCCTGCCGTTATTAGCATATTTTCTAATATTAGACAATCTTTATAAACATGCCAGTATAATAGTTCATAAAGCTTGCATTAGAAAGCAGTTGGTGCCACTAAAAATGACCACATTTTCTCAGCAAGGTTTATTTATTAAAGTTTGCTGATATGTACTAAGCAAATTGCCAAAACAAGGGGTCTAAACAGAGCCCTTGTAGAGCAGCAGGGAAGGGAATTTTCAGCACTGTGCAAACACTCAACAGCATTACTAAGGGCTAAGTGCTCTCCTTGTGGAACATGAATAGCTTTTAAATGCTTTTCTGCACTGTAAGAATTGTACAACTCTGTACATGCAGCACAGGGGTGACAGATTGCACCTTGTGGCGCTCTGTTGCATGAAAGCTTAAACAGACCCTGGATTCATTTGAGCATGTTTCATTCGCTGCACAGCTGACAAGTGCTAAAAGCTAAGCTTTGCTGTAATTGAAACGCTCCATTCTAGAAGTGAATCAGCACTTGACTGAGGAGTAAGTTCAGCATAGAAATCAGTAATCAACATGGTGAGTGAACTGAAGCTGCTGGGCATACCTCTGCTTTAATACCTCTATGCGTGCCCAACATGCGCCAAAATGGAGTTACTGCCCAGCTCTTGCAATAATTTCATTTTTGGTGCGTTTCCGATATGAGGGGCTGAAAAATAATTTTTATTTTCGGATGCAGGTATTGGGCGTGTGCAAAATGGCATTTGACGCGCGTAGGTCATTATCGCCCAGTTACCGCGTGAGACTTTACTGCTAGGTCAATGGCTGGCGGTAAGGTATCACTCCCAAAATGGACGAGCGGAAATTTTCATTTTGCCGCACATCCATTTTCAGCAAAAATTTTAAAAAGGTGCACTGAAAAATGATTCTGCACGCGCCCAAAACACACGTCTATACTACTGCCGGCCATTTTTCAGTGCACCTTAGTAAAAGGGCCCCTGAATATGCTCTTCATATTCTTCACTTAGGGACCTTTTTACTAACCTGCGTTAGGTGCTAACGCACATCTAACGCAGCTTAAAATGACCTACTGCAGGATGTACTTATGTGTCCTGCGATAAGTAGCAAATGTGCACAGACTGCATGCTAGAAAATGGTTAAATTTCTTTGAGGGAGCAAGTCTGGAGGGGTGGAGAGTGGGTATTCCTGCACTAACCAGTTACGGCCATTTTACTAAATGGTTGCTGTGTGGCAACCCAGAACTACCACCGGCCCAACATGGCCGCCAAGGGTAGTTCTGCCTTGAGCGCTCGCCATTTCTGGTGCTATGGAAAATAATTATGTAATTTCTTGCAAGACGCTAACCTGGCGGTAATCTGCCCGGTGATCACTGGGTTACCATGGGAGCCTTTACCGCCACCTCAGTGGGTGAGGGTAAGTGCTCCCCCCACATGACCACATGGTAAGAATAATCTTACTGCATGGTCATGTCTTTTTTAGGTTTTTTTTTTACCCACTGCTGTAAAAAGGGCCCTGACAAGCGCAAAAATGGCACCCACCATTACCACAGCTTGGTAAAAGGACCCCTTAGTACAGCTACATTACCGTGCACTAACCAATTAGTGCTCAAGCCCATACCACCTACAAAATAGGTGGCGGTAAGTGCACACACGCAAAAATTTTTAATAGGTGCACAATGATACAGTTCACAGTTTATTTTAAATTTGCTTTACTGCTTAACTTTAACAGAAGAACTCAGCAGTGTACAATATAAAAGTAAACAAGAAAAGAACTCCATTAATCAGATAAGACAGCAACACATTCATCCAAACCTAAATAAGTAAAAAAAAAAACATACGTTTCTGGGCCACCCACATTACTAGCTGTCAGGTAAGGATGCTCCAAATGCTAGTGTAAAAAAAAAAGGGGAGGGGGCTTTCAACAACTTCGTGAATCTTGTAAGGGAACCCTCCATCCTCACCCTCCCTGGAACAGAATTTCACAAAACAGGTACTAGCTTTAAAAAACTGTACTTGTGGCTGTCCAATGAGCCCTAGATAAAGATCTTGGGGCCAATATTCCGACCATGGGAGGTAGCCCACTGACCAACTGACCAACTCTCTTGGCTCTAATCCTCGACTTCTCTTCACCACATTGAACTCTCTCCTCAAGGTGCCCCCTCCCCCAACTCCCCCTTCATTATCTCCTCAGACCCTTGCTGAATTCTTTCACAACAAGGTTCAAAAGATAAACCTTGCTTTCTCTACCTCACCACCTCTCCCTCCACTAGTCTGTTCCCCTCTCTCTCCTTCCCCTCATTCCCTTTCCTCCTTTCCTGAAGTTACTATTGAGGAAACTACACTTCTCCTTTCTTCCTCAAAATGTACCACCTGTTCCTCTGATCCCATTCCCACCCACCTTCTTAATGCCATCTCTCCTGCTCTTATTCCTTTTATCTGTCACATTCTCAACCTCTCACTTTCCACTGCGACTGTCCCTGCTGCCTTTAAACATGCTGTGGTCACACCTCTCCTTAAGAAGCCTTCACTCGACCCTACTTGTCCCTCTAATTACCGACCCATCTCCCTCCTTCCTTTTCTCTCCAAATTACTTGAGCGTGCTGTTCACCGCCGCTGCCTTGATTTTCTCTCCTCACATGCTATTCTTGACCCACTACAATCTGGTTTTCGCCCTCTCCACTCAACCGAAACTGCGCTTACTAAAGTCTCCAATGACCTATTACTGGCTAAATCCAGAGGTCAATATTCCATCCTCATTCTTCTTGATCTTTCCGCTGCTTTTGACACTGTCGATCACAGCATACTTCTCGATACCCTGTCCTCACTTGGATTCCAGGGCTCTGTCCTTTCCTGGTTCTCTTCCTACCTCTCCCTCCGCACCTTTAGTGTTCACTCTGGTGGATCCTCTTCTACTTCTATCCCTCTGCCTGTTGGCGTACCTCAGGGTTCTGTTCTTGGTCCCCTCCTCTTTTCTATCTACACTTCTTCCCTTGGTTCATTAATCTCATCCCATGGCTTTTCCTACCATCTCTATGCTGATTACTCCCAAATCTACCTTTCTACCCCTGATATCTCACCTTGCATCCAAACCAAAGTTTCAGCGTGCTTGTCTGACATTGCTGTCTGGATGTCTCAATGCCACCTGAAATTAAATATGACCAAAACCGAGCTTCTCATTTTCCCCCCCAAACCCACCTCCCCGCTCCCCCCGTTTTCTATTTCTGTTGATGGCTCTCTCATTCTCCCTGTCTCCTCAGCTCGAAACCTTGGGGTCATCTTTGACTCTTCTCTCTCCTTCTCTGCTCATATCCAGCAGATTGCCAAGGCCTGTCGTTTCTTTCTTTACAACATCCGTAAAATCCGCCCCTTTCTTTCCGAGCACTCTACCAAAACCCTCATCCACACCCTTGTCACCTCTCGTTTAGACTACTGCAATCTGCTTCTTGCTGGCCTCCCACTTAGTCACCTCTCCCCTCTCCAGTCAGTTCAAAACTCTGCTGCCCGTCTCATCTTCCGCCAGGGTCGCTTTACTCATACTACTCCTCTCCTCAAGACCCTTCACTGGCTCCCTATCCGTTTTCGCATCCTGTTCAAACTTCTTCTACTAACCTATAAATGTACTCACTCTGCTGCTCCCCAGTATCTCTCCACACTCGTCCTTCCCTACACCCCTTCCCGTGCACTCCGCTCCATGGATAAATCCTTCTTATCTGTTCCCTTCTCCACTACTGCCAACTCCAGACTTTGCGCCTTCTGTCTCGCTGTACCCTATGCCTGGAATAAACTTCCTGAGCCCCTACATCTTGCCCCATCCTTGGCCACCTTTAAATCTAGACTGAAAGCCCACCTCTTTAACATTGCTTTTGACTCGTAACCACTTGTAACCACTCGCCTCCACCTACCCTCCTCTCTTCCTTCCCGTTCACATTAATTGATTTGATTTGCTTACTTTATTTATTTTTTGTCTATTAGATTGTAAGCTCTTTGAGCAGGGACTATCTTTCTTCTATGTTTGTGCAGCGCTGCGTATGCCTTGTAGCGCTATAGAAATGCTAAATAGTAGTAGTAGAAGTAGTAGCCCGGCTAACGCTCATGTTTGGTGGTGAGACTGGATATTCAATGCTAGGCCGTTCCCAGTGACTGGCATTGAATATCCGGTTTATTTTTGGCTGGTTTAAACTTAACTGGCCAAGCCAATATTCAGCGATGGTTGGTTAAGTTTAAACCAGCCAAAGATAGACCTGTTATTTTGGCGGCCCAATTCGGCTACCAAACTTAGCCGGCGATGCACTGAATATTGTTTATCGTTTATTTATTTACTATACCATTTCAAATTGCATTCACAAAACAGAACGGTTTACATCATGATATAAAATCTCATATTAAAAACATATAAGAAATCCATCAATTAATAGAAAAGCACAGCAAAAACTAAAAGAACATTCTAAAAATAATAACATCATTGAGCCAGGACAACCATTCATAACAAACTACATAAGCAAACATATTATGTTACTGTATATTCATTCTGCATATAGCGGATAGCCGATAATATTGCACGATATAATCAGCTACTAAAGGGGAGTTCTATATATGGCACCTAAAAAATCGGCGTAGAAATCAATGCCGACTAAGCATATTCTATAAGCGGTGTCTAGATTTAGGTGCGATATATAGAATCGGCTTAATTGGTATCGCAGCGCCTAAGATTACGCGCCTCCATTTATACCAATGAAAACAAGGTATAAATCCCAGCATATAGATTTAGGTGCACTGGGCCATATTCTATAACTACATGCTTAAACTTGGGAATGTTCATGAGCCGTCTATTTCCCCGCCCATAACCACAACCCTTTTTGCCTGTGCACTTTAGAAGTTAGGTGCACTGCATTACAGAATGCAATTAGCGAGTTGTGCGTGTAAATTCCAATTATATGCCGATTAGTTCTCATTATTGCTTGTTAAAAGCTGTTATCGCTGATTAGTTATGTGTGTTGTTATAGAAAATGCTTGGATTTTGGACGCAGATCTCTAGCTGTGCTATATAGAATCCAGGGGTAAGCGCTGACCAGAAATAGTCAGCGGGAGATAAACAACTAGCTCCCGCTGAGTATTCATGGATAACCAGTTAAGGGGCCCTTTTACTAAGCCGCGTAGGCACCTACGCTCTCCCAATGTGTGCCAAAATGGAGTTACCACCCAGCTACCGAGTGGCCCTTGCAGTAATTTCATTTTTGACACGCATCCGCTATGCAAGTCCAGAAAATAATTTTTATTTTCTGATGTGCATAGCGGACGCATATCAAGTGGCATTTTACATGCATTGGTCATTACCACCCGGTTAACGCGTGAGACCTTACTGCTAAGTCAATGGCTGGCAGTAAGGCCTCAGACCCAAAATGGACATGCGCTAAGTTTGATTTTGCTGTACGTCCATTTTCAGCAAGAATTTTGAAAAGGCATTTTTTACAGGTGTGCTGACACATGGATCTGAACGTGCCCAAACTCCACGCCTACACTACCGCAGGCCATTTTTCAGCGCACCTTAGTAAAAGGACCTCTGAGTAACCAGCCAGGAGCTGATCCTGGCTGGTTAAATAGCGCTGAATATCGGGGGGAGTATGACCAGTCTGATCTCATCCTTCAATCTCAACTTCCTCCCTGGAACATACAAAGATATCAAACCAATAAGAGTGGAAGGGAATTTCTCAAAGAGAACAGCATGGGCCAAGATCAGCAGTTTAAACAAAACTCTAAAATCCACTGGTAACCAGTGATAGTGGAGATAAAGAGGGGTTGCATGATCAAACTTCTGAGTATGCCCTATCAACCATATAACAGTGTTCTGTAATGTTGACAACTTCTTTCATTTGCCCTAGTTAGCCCAGCCAGGACCACATTACCATAGTCTAATTGGGACACAAACAAGGCATGAATCAGAGTAAAAAGCAGGTTCATCAAATAAACCCCTAAGAGAACGTACAATCCGATTAACCTGACTACAAAACGTAAGTTGAAAATCTATAATGACGCCAAGTATCTAAATTCATCAACAATTGGGGCAAATATATCCAACAACAGCACAGTGGCAGAAGGATGTAGAATACCGGCCATATTCAGTCCTATTTTAAGGGCAATCAACCACTGTTGATAGCAACCATACAAGACTGTAGTGAACTCAAGCCACAATTATCAGGGGAAACCTGACATAGCAAAAGAATATCATCTGCGTATGCACAAACAATTATAGCAAATGATTGCATAACCAATAGCAATGAACTTAAATATTTAAATAAGGGATAAAACTGAACCCTGGGGAATCCCACATTCCAGTATGCAAGTTCCTGATCACTCCCGTCCTCCTGTGACCGAAGAAGTACATCTTGAGAAAAAGGAAGTGAACCAGGCGAGGACACCACCACCAATACCCAGCGGCTGCAATCATGATAGCAGCATGGCATGATCAATAAGATCAAAGGCAGTCGTTAAATCAAAAGACACAGTCAACACTATGTCCCCAGCTTCCAATATCTCTCTAACCTCACTCAAACATGCGGTAAGAGTTGTCTCAGTGCTATGACCACATCTAAAGGCAGGTTGCCTTGGGTGGAGAATCTCATTCACCTCTACTAAATCAGTGAGTTGCTTCACTATTACCTTTTCAACCACCTTAGCAGCAAAACAGAGATCTGAAGTAGGCCAGTAGGCCTATAGTGTTCTGGCATCAAAGGATCCAAGGACATACCCGTCAATACCATCTGGGTCCGCGCATGTTTCCAAACTGCAGGAACTACACCAGTCTGCAAACTCTCATTTACCATCATCTAATAAGAGAGGGGCTAGGCCACGTATAGTAGACTGTATCTAATTAGCAGGTACGAAGCATCAACTTTTTCAAAGACACATCAGGGAAACAAGTTTAAACTCCTTCCTCATAATCTGGGTAGGATGTAGAGCATCCACCAAGAGTGAAAAGCCATTAATACAAGAAATAGAAAAAAGCCATTTTTATAGCTGCGGTAAAAATGGCCTTAGTGCGCGGGAAAAACCCACACAAAAACATGCTAAGGTCACTTTTTACCACAGCATAGTAAAAGTGCCCCTTTGGAAGCCTAGGGCTAGGTTTACTAAGCGGTGCTATGGGGACGTTAGCGTTTTTAACACATGTAAATGGTGTACGCACATTAAACGCTAGCGTTTAATGTGCGTACACCATTTACATGTGTTAAAAACGCTAACGTGCCCGTAGAAATATATAGGCGCATTAGCGTTTAATGCGCCTTAAATTTACAGGCACTTTAAAACCGCTAACGCACCTTAGTAAACATACACCCTAGTCAGGAATTACAGAGGAAACCAGTGCTGGCTACAGGAATACATACTACATAGTAACATAGAGGGGCATAATCCAACGTCGCCGGCGAAATAGATTGCCGGTGATCTATTTTGGCGGCGGTGCAACAGCTGGCCAGAACCGTATTATCGAAAAAGATGGCCGGCCATCTTTTTTTTTTGATAACACGGTTTAGCCCGGCCAAATGCCAGAGTTTGCCAGGTTTGAGATCGCCGATTTTGTTTTTCAGCGATAATGGAAAAAAATGCCGGCCATCTCAAACCCGGCGAAATCCAAGGCATTTGGTCATGGGAGGAGCCAGCATTTGTAGTGCACTGGTCCCCCTGACATGCCAGGACAGCAACCGGGCACCCTAGGGGGGACTTCTAAAAATGTTTAAAAAATACACAAATAGCTCCCAGATGCATAGCTCCCTTACCTTGGGTGTTGAGCCCCTCAAATCCCCCCCAAACCCACTCCTCACAACTCTACACCATTACCATAGCCCTTATGGGTGAAGGGGGGCACCTAGATGTGGGTACAGTGGTTTTGGGGGGGGGGGTTGGAGGGCTCAACACTTAGCACCACAAGTGTAACAGGTAGGGGGGGATGGACTTGGGTCTGCCTGCCTGAAGTGCACTGCACCCATTAAAAACTGCTCCAGGGACTTGCATACTGCTGTCAGGGAGCTGGGTATAACATTTGAGGCTGGCATACAGGCTGGTAAAAAAAGGTTTTTATTTTTATTTTTTTAGTGTGGGAGGGAGTTGGTGACCACTGGGGGACTACGGGGAGGTCATCCCCCATTCCCTCCGGTGGTCATCTGGTGAGTTGGGGCATCTTTTTGAGGCTTGGTCGTGAAAATAAAAGGACCAAGTAAACCCGGCGAAATACTTCTTAACACCGCTTTTTTTTTTCCATTATCCGCGAAAGCTGGCCATCTGGTAGCCATGCCCATGCTCGCCCATGTCCCACCTTCGCTACGCCACCGACACGCCCCCTTGAACTTTCGCCAGCGCAGTGACGGGAAAGCGGCGATGGTGTAAAAAAAGCCACTTTCAATTATACCGATTTCGTCGCTTTTGAGAGATCGCCGGCCATCTCCCGATTTATATCGGAAGATCGCTGGCGATCACTTTCGAAAATAAGCCTGATAGTAACATAGTAAATGATGGCAGATAAAGACCTGTACAGTCCATCCAGTCTGCCCAACAAGATAAACTCATTTACATGGTATGTGATACTTTATAAGTATACCCGAGTTTGATTTGTTCTTGCCTTTCTCAGGGCACAGACTGCAGAAGTCTACCCAGCACTGTTCTTGTACTAAGTTCTGAAGCTAAAGTCGAAGCCCCTTAAAATTTACACTCCAGCCCATCCCTATCTATTCAGTCACTATCAGGGCATAGACCGTAGAAGTCTGCCCAGCTCCCATTTTGTTTCCCAATTACCGGCGTCGCCACCCAATCTCCGCAAAGATTCCATGGAGCCATTCCTAAACAGGAATCCTTTGTGTTTATCCCACGCATGTTTGAATTCCATTACCGTTTTCATCTCCACCACCTCCCGCGGGAGGGCATTCCACATATCCACCACCCTCTCCGTGAAAAAATACTTCCCGACATTAGTCCTGAGTCTGCTCCCCTTCAACTTCAATTCATGTCCTCTAGTTCTACCACTTTCCCGTCTCTGAAAAAGGTTCGTTTGCGGATTAATACCTTTCAAATATTAGAACGTCTGTATCATGTCACCCCTGTTTCTCCTTTCCTCCAAGGTATACATGTTCAGGTCAGCTAGTCTCTAAGAGAATATCCCCCTATAATTGATTAAAGGGAAGCTACCACCAGATTGTCCTTCCTTTTTCCCTTTATCTCCCCCAGGCCTTGGGTTGCAAATGGCTTTTCTTGAGCTTAAAAATGTTTCTAGGGTTGCAATATTTTAAACTGCTCTCAGGTGTCATGGATGCAGTATGTGAAAAGCCCGAGTCAAAGTAATTAAATTTTGTTCAGTCAGTGCCCCTTGGGTCTTACGGTTATGTGATGAAGAGAGAGCTGGAAACAAAGAAAGACTGACCTACAATTCTAGGACATGGAAACTTCACACAGAACTCATCTTTTTTTCCTTACCCAAGAGCATCTATTTGTCAACTGCCAAAACAAATTTCCTTTGCTAATGATTTGCTTAATTATGAATACTTCATATCACAACTGCAGGGAAAGCTAAATTAGGAAGATGAAATGATGTGTGTGGGGGGGAGGAGGTCGGGTAATCTAATAAGTATGGGGTTAATATACAAAAAATATTTACACCGATAAATGTGTTTTTATATGCATGAAAACATCTTCTACAAATTGCCCCTCCCAATATACTACTTGCAGTTTTACCAATGTGAAAACAATGGAGCACTAAGAAATAACATTCCCCCTTTTCTGTTTACCTATTTGTATTCAACTCAGTGGAAAATGTATATGGTAGGGATTGAGAATATCTGTCCATCTGTCTGCCAGGGGGCAAAGTAACTCTCTGAAAATGCAACAGAATTGGATGAAACTTGGCATGGAGGAAAACGCAGTAAAAACACACAGTTCAAAAATGGGTCAAATCGGACCAGGGATTCCACAGAAATAAGCCTCCCTTCCCCTCCGCATTCCATAAAAATGGCCATTGCATTTCATGGGAGCTTGAGGATGAGTTTCAGGTGCTACAACGTAGAAAAATTAACAGAATGAAACAAAACTTGGCATTTTTGTAAAAAAAAACCACAACCCCCCCCCCCCCCAACCCAACAACATATCAAGTTCATAAATGGGTCAGTTTGGATAAGGGGTTCCAGAGAAATAAACTCCTAAAAATGGTCCAGTGCATTTCTATGGGAAAAGGAGTTCCCACCTCCATGTGCTATCCCCCTTCAATTAACCACTCCTTAAAACTACCTCCTATAACTGCCTCACCAACCCACAAACTGCTGCAATCCCTTGCAACTGCTCCACCCCCCCACCCCAAAATACCTTGCTCACCACCTAGCAAACTGCCCTCATACTGTAAACAAAACTGCCCCATGAACTAAAAACTACCTATACACAACTTCTCCATCACCTCGCAAATTGCCTGCATCCTCCAAAAATAGCCCCTGCTTCTGCCCCACCACCACACAGTCTGATATCACACCCAAAACCACCACCACCCCCACAAATGCACCATCACTCTGCAAACTATCACTATCACAAAAGTATATCTATGTTGACTTTCTGTACGTCTGCAATAGGGAGAATAGATGAGAGTGTAGCACAGTTTTAAAGGTGCAATATCTTGATCATGTTAAAATACTGTATACTGGGCCCAATATTCAAAGCAGTTTAACCGCTGGATATCAGCTCTGACCAGTCTCAAAAAAGTGGACAGGTCTGAAGGCAGCGTTGGGTAGAAGCTGGTAGTATTCAATGCTGGCATCCAAAGCGGGCAAAAATAGGACAGCTCAAAAACCACAACCTTAAGTACTCTGGAACTGACATCAGCATGTAGTGAACATCCCCACTACACTACCGCAAGCCATTTTTCAGCATGCCTTTGTAAAAGGACTCCTAAGTCTTTGATGGCAACGCTTCTACTTCTAAAAGACGCTGGACATGAGATAGTCACTACTCTGCACTCGCATGGTGAACTGACTAATGTAGCCTCTAGGATGTATAAGCGATTACTCAAGTATCACCATCGATTACCTTTACACCTGCAATCTATCTGGGAGATGGAATTGGGTTTGTTCCTCACAGAAACTCAATGGTCTGACTTATGGTCCAAGATCAATTGTCCTATATGCTCAGCCTCAAGAACATGAGGGCAAGTAGGCCCTATGCTGAATTTTCTCCTATAATTTGATGTTACTGCTGTTGGGTCAATGCTGGCAAGCAAATGACATAATCATGAAGTTGAGGGGGGACCGATGGATGGATGGGATTTGGGCAGCAGCAAGTGTTTCAGAGGGGAGAGGGCTTTTGAGGCCTTTGAGGTACGCAGGTGCTGAATGGCCCTATGCTTGTTGTGTCTTTTCTTTCCATCGTTGCAGCAGTGCATGAAATGGTATGGTGGGGGCTGCCACTGCTGCATCAGGAGGGGAAAGATTTTGGAAGGAAAATTCTGGTTCTGGGGAAGGAGCATGAGAAAGGATAAGGTAAGGCAATAGATGAGAGATGCTGGAGGAGGGAGGTGGGAAGATGGAGGAGGGGCATAGGACAAACTTGCTGGACATGGGGCAGGGAACCTAAGGATATGGAAGAAAGGTACTGGTCACAGGGGAGGAGGTACAGGGAAATGGAGAAAGGATGTTGTACCTGGGGGGGGGGGAGGGAGGAAAGATTCTGGACACAGAGGAGGGGTCATAGGGAGATGGAGAGAAATGCTGGACACAGGGGAAGGGGGCATAGAAGGATGGAGGGAATATGCTGGACATGAGGGAGGGAAAAGGGAGAGAGAGAGAGAGATGCAGGACACAGGGGAGGGGAAAAGGGGAGATGGAGGGTGTGAAATTGAACTAGACTTGTTTGGAAGAACCTGTAAATGGTACCCTTAGAAGTCAACTAGATTAATTTATGAGAGGAGCTCTTAATTTTGATGGAATACTTAGAGACATCTGGGGAATGAGATTGTGTCTAGTTTCAACCCAAAGATAGAGCTGAATGAGAGGGAAATAGATTGTAAGGAATTCCAATGTGAAGTAATGAAATAAATAAAAATAGCACTGAATCTAAGTCAGGAACTGTTCGTTAATTGTTATTATTCTGAACTGTTTTCTATTCATTAAACATGAGTTCCAACAGGGCCTCACCGGGAAACAGCTGGGACAGTGGCAGCCATGTTTATATTAAATTCTCACTTTCACTTAGTGCAGGATTTCTTAAGGTGGTACAGGATGTGGAGTCAACAGGCCTGTAATTAATAACTCATTGGAGCTCTTTTAGATTTTCCCCATGGAGCTCTTTAACATGTACAGTTTGCCAGAAAAATTTTTTTTAAATTTTTTCAGATTTAATTTGAGGAGATGATTTTTTGATAATATCTTTATTAGTTCAAAGGTAGGCACAGAACATACAGCAGCAAGCCAATCAAAAATGGTACAAAGCTGAACAACACTGCAACAGGCAAATGTATAATAGGACAAAAATAAAGCAACGATAAGGAAGATATGGTTCACCTCCCCTCGAACATGTTTTTTATACCCCCCTCCTCGAGATGTTTTATATTCTGAAATTCCTTTACCTCCTTCTCAGGTGGTTTTGGGGAGGAAAGAGTGAAGGAAATGTGGATTTAGCTTATACTTTTTTATTAGTGGTAATAACTCAAGGTGAGTTACATTGAGGTACGGTAGCTATTTCCCTGTTCCCAAAAAGCGTACAGTCTAAGGGGCTGATGCAGTTACCTTGTGTTAAAGCTACAACTACCAGTGGCGTACGAAGGGAGGGGCGGTCCGCCCCGGGTGCACGCTGCTGGGGGGGTGCTGCGCGCCTGGCGGCTCTTCGTTTTCATGCTCCCTCTGCCCCGGAACAGATTCCTGTTCTGGGGCAGAGGGAGCATGAAAACGAAGAGCCGGCAGGCGCGCGGTACCCCCCCCCCCCCCCAGCAGCGTGCACCCAGGGAGGGTTCTTTCACCGGGGGGGGGGCGGGGCACATCGGCGATCCGCCCCGGGTGTCAGCCCCCCCTAGGAATGCCACTGACTACTACTAAACATTTCTAAAGCACTACTAGGGTTACGCAGCGCTGTACAGTTTAACAAAGAAGGACAGTCCCTGCTCAAAGGAGCTTACAATCTAAAAGACAACATGTGCAGTCAGCTTACAATCTAATGGACAACATGTGCAGACAGTCTAGATTTCCTGGATAGAGGTAAAATGATTAGGTGCCAAAGGTGACGTTGAAGAGATGGGCTTTGAGTAAGGATTTGAAGATGGGCAGGGAGGGGGCTCTGCGTATGGGCTCAGGGAGTTTGTTCCAAGCATAGGGAGAGGCAAGGCAGAAAGGGCGGAGCCTGGAGTTGGCGATGGTGGAGAAGGGAGCAGAGAGGAGGGATTTGTCCTGTGTGCGGAGGTTTCGGGTAGGAGCGTAAGGGGAGATAAGGGTAGAGAGGTAGTGAGGGGCTGCAGATTGAGTGCATTTGTAGGTTAGTAGGAGAAGTTTGAACTGTATGCGGTACCTGATTGGAAGTCAGTGAAGTGACTTGAGGAGAGGGGTGATATGAGCATATCGGTCCAGGCGGAAGATAAGACGTGCAGCAGAGTTCTGAACGGATTCAAGGGGGGATAGGTGGCTAAGTGGGAGGCCAGTGAGGAGTAGGTTGCAATAGTCAAGGCGAGAGGTAATAAGAGAGTGGACGAGAGTTCAGGTGGTGTGCTCAGAGAGGAAAGGGCGAATTTTGCTGATGTTGTAGAGAAAGAAGCGTCAGGTCTTGGCTATCTGCTGGATATGCGCAGAGAAGGAGAGGGAGGAGTTGAAGATGACTCCGAGGTTGCTCTCCAATGCTTTATAAAGTGTGTACTTTCAGAAAAAAACTGTGCAAACTGCCACAGTATTAGGAGTAGCCTAACGGTTAATGCAGCAGGCTTTGATCCTGGCAACCTGGGGACCTTGGGCAAGTCACTTAACCCTCCATTGCCCCAGGTACAAAAAACTTAGATGGTGAGCCCTCTAGTGACAGAGAAAGTATCCGCATACAATGTGTACAGTGCTGCGTACATCTAGTAGCACTATAGAAATGATTAGTAGTAGTAGTAACATGCAACCATTTGCTATATTGAGGAGTAAAATGCTTCTCTTCTTGTCAAAGCATGAGCATAGAGAGCTGCATGGGAATGAGGATTGTGGGAATCCTGCAGAACCTATGGGAATTCCAGGGGTATGGCTTCCAGGATTGTGGGAATCCCCTGGATATGACTCCTGAGTTTGCAGGATTCCTGCAAGGAAGGAAGAAGTTGTTGTGGGTTGCCCCACAGGTGTGTGAAGTCAAAATATCTGATGATGCTAGAGTGAGGGTTCAATATTCTGGTGCGGATTAGGAATTGGTTATTGGACATAAACCAGACGGTAGAGTTAAAAGGTCATTTCTCTCAATGGAGGAGGGTGAATAGTGGAGTGCCACAGGAATCAGTACTGAGACCGGAGCTATTTAACATATTTATAAATAATATGGAAATAGGAACGATGAGTGAGGTGGCTAAATTTTCAGATAACACAAAACTATTCAAGATTGTTAAAACACATGTGGATTGTGAAAATTTGCAGGAAGAGCTAAGGAAACTGGAAGACTGGGCATCCAAATGGCAGACGAAATTTAATGTGGGCAAATGCAAAGTGATGCACATTGGAAAGAATAATCCCAATCATAGTTACCTGATGCTAGGGTTCACCCTGGGGATCATCACCCAAGAAAAAGATCTAGGTGTCGTTGCAGATAATACGCTGAAATTTTCTGCTCAGTGTGCGGCGGCAGCCAAAAAAGCAAACAGGATACTAAGAATTATTAGGAAAGGGATGGTAAATTAGACAGAAAATACTATAATACCTCTGTATCGCGTCATGGTGTGACCTCACCTTGAGTATTGCGTTCAGTTCTGGTCACCATATCTCAAAAAAGATGTAGCAGAATTAGAAAGGGTTCAAAGAAGAGTGACCAAAAAGAGGGGATGGAATTCCTCTCATATGAGCAAAGGCTAAAAAGATTAGGGCTCTTCAAATTGGAAAAGAGACGGATGAGAGGAGATATGATTGAAGTCTACAAAATCCTGAGTGCTGTAGAACAAGTAGAAGTGAGTTGATTTTTTACTCATTCCAAAAGTACAAAGACTAGGGGACACTCAAGGAAATTACATGGAAATACTTTTAAAACAAATAGGAGGAAATATTTTTTTCACTCAGTGAATAGTTAAGCTCTGGAACTCTTTGCTGGAGGATATAGTAAACAGCAGTTAGCGCATCTGGGTTTAAAAAAGGTTTGGATAAGTTCCCGGAGGAAAACTGCATCGTCTGCTATTGAGACAGACGTGGGGAAGATACTTCTTGCCCTGGGGTTGGTAGCATGGAATGTTGCCACTATTTGGGTTTCTGCCAGGTACTGGTGACCTGACTTGGCACAGGATACTGGGCTAGATAGACTATTGGTCTGACCCAGTATGGCTCTTCTTACGTTCTTATGTAACACACTGAGGCTATTGTGCAAGAATGAGGCTTAGAATGTCCAGAGAGACATCACAGAACACCAGATTGAGGCTTGGAGTACTCATTCTTTCTGCACTGACCTAAGAAATAATTAGCGCTGAATTTTTCGGTGCCATTTATTGAATTCCCTCCCATGTGCCTAAAATACTAGTTTTCCTGAAAGAGTTGTTTCTAGTAGTACTGCCTGATAGAACATTAAAGTCTCTCTTGGGCCAGATTCAACCTTGACTGAAAGCACGTGAGAGGAATTTCTGTAGAAAAAAACTGAATCTGTCCATCTGTTATGCAAATTCCCTGTACGCAGAAAATACACAGTGACATTTGGGTTTTCAATTACTACATAAGTTACTGGAATAATTGAAAGACATTGATTTACCGCCTATTATAATAGCTATGCAGTTTACAATAATCATATAGGGCTAGATTCAGCGATGATCCTAGGTTGGCTGCCACCCGGGGCGGATCGCCGCTGCGCGCACTCCCCTGGGTGCAGCGGCATCCGTCCCCCCCCAGGGTGCAGCACGACACCCCCCCAGTGCATCAAGTGTCCCCCCCCCCCCCCGTATGCATTCTTAGTTGCTGGGAGCAGCCGTACGGCTGTCGGCTCAACTGGCTCCCTGCTCTCTCTGCCCCGGAACAGGAAGTAACCTGTTCCGGGGCAGAGGGAGCAGGGAACCAGTGGAGCCGAGAGGCATGCGGCTGTTCTCTGCACCCTCCAGCAGCATGCACCCGGGGCGGACCGCCCCCACCACCCCACCCTTGGTACGCCACTGGCTAGATTCCATATATGATGTCAAAAATGCTATTCTATAAGCTATGCTTAAGTTAGGTGCAGTTTATAGAATAGCGCTTATGCCCAGGAATTGCGCTTAACTTTAGGCATGGCCATTTGCCTCAACTGAAATATGGTGCAAATGCACATGCCTGCATTAGGCACGTATTTCCATTATTCTATAACAACACACGTTAATTTTAGGTACACTCCTGGTACGCCCATGACCCTTCCAGTTCTACACTCCCCTTTTTCAGATTCCATGTCATTTTTAGGTGTGGATTCTGCACCTAAATTTACATGCATAAATGCCAAATACATGTAATTACTGTCAATAATTGCTTGTTCAAAAGCTAATTATTGGTGCTAATTAGCTCATTATTCAATTAAATTGCGCACACAAATTGGGCACACACCCAAATTTGTTTGCACAATTTTGGGCAACTGTTATAGAATCAGGGGAATAGGGGCCCTTTTACTAAGCTGCATTAGGTGCTAATGCATGCTTAAAACAGCTTAAAATGGTGTAGCACAGGACGTGCTCAGGTGCAGTAAAAAGGGTCTCAGTGCGTGGCAAAAACAGCCGCCGCTGCTAGTGAAGGGCCCCTTTTACCACAGCTTAGTAAAAGGGCCCCTTAGTTCCCTAATAGGCAGTATCCTATATAATAATTTGCACCTCCAACGTTGCATGTCTGGCTGCCTGGGTTCGTAACATCTGATGACGTCAGCCAGCCTCCAGCGTTCCATTCCCCCTCACTGCCCCGCTCTCGTGTCAAAATGTAATGACATCAGAGGGCAGAACAGTGAGAGGGAAGGGAATGCTGGAGGCGAGCTGACGTCAGAAGGGATGTTACAAACGGAATGGAATCCAGCGCCAGCCAGCCAGAGAACTTTCAGGTACAAATCGAGGGGAGGAGAGAATCGCGGGACACAGGGGCGTATCTGGACTCTGGCAGTAGGGGAGGCCAGGGCCAGAGGGAGGGGGCACATTTTAGCCCCCCCCCCCCGACACCACCGACCCCCCCGCCATTGCCAGAGCCCCCCCTGCCACCAACGACTCCCCCCCCGCCATTGCCAGAGCCCCCCCTGCCACCAACGACTCTCTCCACCTCCTCTCCCGCCACCAACCCTCCCCCGCTGATGTTGTTTACCTTTGCTGGCGGGGGTCGCCAACCCCCGCCAGCCGCCGAGGTCTTCAAAGTTCTTGTTCGTCGTCCTCCGTCCGTGGCCATGCTGTTGATTCGGAGTCTGACATCGCACCACGTTGTACGCGCGTTGGGGTCCCCCGCCAGCAAAGGTAAACAACGTCAGCGGGGTTGGCGGGGTTGGCGGGGTTGGCGGCGGGAGGGGGACCAGGGCAAAATCTGCGGGGGCCCAGGCCCCTATGGCCCCACGCAGATACGCCCCTGGCAGGACATCGAGGGGAAGGAGGGAGGGAGGAAGGGAAGGGAAGGGGAGGGGAGGGCAGGGCAAAGGAGAATTGATGGTCATGGATGGGATGGGAGGACAGTAGAGGAGAGAATCGCGGGACATGGATGGGGGGGCAGGGAAGAGGAGAATCGCTGGACATGGAGGGCAGGGCAGGGGAGAGAGAAAAAAAAGCTTACATAACAGCCTTCCTAGGGCCTATTTCATTGTTGAGGAAATGGGCATGGTTCCCCTAGTATTAAATAAATGTGAAACTTGAAAAGTGTATTAAACCACTGATAATTTGCCTTAAATGTTTGCCTCAGATAATGGGCCAGATTCATATGGTGCCTAGAAGACCTGCTTGGGAAACAATTCTGCCTAAGTGTATTCTATAAGTGATGCCTAGATTCAGGCGTGTTATATAGAATACGCTTAGTTGATATCCCAGCACCTAAAACTATGCGCCTCCATTTACGCCAATGAAAATGTGGTGTAAACCCTGGCACATAGATTTAGGCACGGAGGGCCGTATTGTATAACAATACATGTAAATTTTGAAATGTCCACGCAATGCCCATTTACCCACCCATAACCATGCTCCTTTTTGCCTAAATTCATTAAAATTTAGGCGCAGTGCGTTACAGAATATGTTTAGGGAGCTGTACTTATAAGTTCTAATTATTGCCAACTAGTGCTCATTATTGCTTGTTAAAGGAGTCTTTTACTAAGGCAGACTACTGTTTTTAGCACAAACTAAAAACAGGCGTGCGCTAAATGCTAGAGACGCCAATGCATTCCTATGGGCATCTCTAGCGTTTAGCATGCGCTAGAAACGCTAGCGTGCCTTAGTAAAGGACCCCCCTTAGTGCTTTAAGACGCTGATTGGCTTGTTAAGCCAATTACGTTATGCATGTTGTTACAGAATGCTCTTGGATATCAGTGTGGATCTCTAGGCATGCTATATAGAATTCCGGGGGAATATGTCTAACATGCACAATGGCGTAGGAAGGGCGGGGCGGTTCACCCCGGGTGCACGCTGCTGGAGGGTGCAGAGAGCAGCCGCGTGCCTGTCGGCTTCGCTGGTTCCCTGCTCCCTCTGCCCCGGAACAGATTACTTCCTGTTCCGGGACAGAGGGAGCAGGGAGCCAGTGGAGCCGACAGGCGTGCGGCTGCTCTCTGCACCCTCAAGCAGCCAAGAATGCACCCGGGGGGGAGGGGAGCCTGATGTGCCGGGGAGGGGTGTGTCATTGCGCTGAGGGGGGGGGGCTTGATGCACCGGGGAGGGGGTGTTATTACGCCGGGGGGTGTCGTGCTGCACCCTGGGGGGACGGACACCGCTGCACTCGGGGGGGGGGGGGGAGTGCGCAGCGACGATCTGCCCCAGGTGGCAGCCAACCTAGGATCACCACTGAACATGCCATAAAACTTGCGTTACCCTTATGCAGTTTAATACATAGCCCCATGGTTTTTCATCTGCTTCGTATCTCCCCCCTCATTCCGCTTGATTATACCATGCCGTTTGATGTTTTTATCACTTGTGACGTTATACCAATTCTTGAGGAAATATTGGTACCATAACCAATAGTACCTTTTTTAAGGTAGGAAATTTTACTACACAGTATCTATTAGACTTTGATCTATTATTACTTCACTTTTCCTTACCATAATAGGAGACTAGAAACATGTTATTATCACTTTTCTACACGACAGCTTCATGCAGCAGCATTCAGAAATACAAGAGGCACTGCTCTTTAAATCTGAATTGTCTTCGGTGGGCAGTGATTATTTCTTATGTTTAACATGGAGGCCGAATCCTCCCCTGATTTCACTGCATTCAGGATTTTGTTTTGTAAGTGTTCAGGTAATAATGTCAATGTATTCTTAGATTTTTTTCTTTTGGGAGGTCATATTTTAACAGGCAGCTTAACTTGTGCAGCCAAAATTTGAATACGTTATACCAGTTTTCAGAGGAAAGATATTTATTTATTTAGATTTTACTCACACCTTTTTCAGTAGTAGCTCAAGGTGAGTTACATTCAGGTACTCAGGATATTTCTCTGTCCCAGGAGGGCTCACAATCTAAGTTTGTACCTGAGGCAATGGAGGGTTAAGTGACTTGCCCAAGATCACAAGGAGCAGCAGTGGGATTTGAAACGGCCACCTCTGGATTGCAAGACCAGTGCTCTAACCACTAGGCCACTCCTCCACTCAGCAACATTCTATCTAGAATCACCAATAATAGCAACGTTCAGTGTTCCACTGCACTAACCACTAGGCTACTCCTCCACTAGCAACATTCCATGTAGAAGCCTGCCCTTGCAGATCAGCCGCGCAGGCTTCTGTTTCTGTGAGTCTGACGTCCTGCATGTACATGCAGGACGTCAGACTCACAGAAACAGAAGTCTGTGCAGCTGATCTGCAAGGGCAGGCTTCTACATAGAACGGTGCTAGCAGAATAGGAACAGTCCATGTAGAATCTCAAATAGCAATAGAATCTCAATAGTAGCAACGTTCCATCTAGAATCTCCAATAGTAGAAACATTCCATGTAAAATCTCAGATAGTAGCAACAGAATCTCAAATAATTTATCTGGATTTTGTTCACACCTTTTTCAGTAGTAGCTCAAGGTGAGTTACATTCAGGTACTCTGGATATTTCTCTGTCCCAGGAGGGCTCACAATCTAAGTTTGTACCTGAGGCAATGGAGGGTTAAGTGACTTGCCCAAGATCACAAGGAGCAGCAGTGGGATCTGAACCGACCACACCGGCCACCTCTGGATTCCTCTGGATTGCAAGACTGGTGCTCTAACCACTAGGTCACTCCTCCACAGGTATAGTTATACCTGTATTTAGTATGCACATATTTTTCTCTCAAATTTACATAGTAACATAGTAAATGACAGTAGATAAAGACCTGATTGGTCCATCCAGTCTGCCCAACAAGGTGGAAAAAATCCACATGCTTGATCCTGATTGTCTTTGCCATTTTCAGGAGTGGAGTTGCTGTCAAAGCCTACTCCAGCCCATCCTGATCTGCCTTTGCTAGTTTTGGGGACACAGATTGTGGAAGTCTGTCCGGCACTGTTGTTACTTCCCCAAAATTTGAATTTGCTTTAAAGCATCACTCTTGCTCATCATAATACATCAACTGCCACAAGGTCATGTAAGTTTTGTTCTGAATCTAATAAAGAGATCCTCTGTTTTTATCCCGCACATTAAAAAAAAATTCTGTCACTATTTTATCGCCACCTCTACCAGGAGGCAGGGCTTCATTTCTGGGGGAACAGTCTGAAACACAATTCCACCACTTTATTCCAGACTCCAGAGCAGCAGGGGCATTTCTGTTCTAGCCCGTCCCTGCCGTACAGCCTGCAAGGAAGAAGATGGAAGCAGATTAGAGACCTGCATGGGAACGGGGTTTGTGGGAATCCCATGGAATCCAAAGGAATCCCCTCCAGGGATGCAGGGTTCCCCTGGGGATGGAAACAGTTCTGTGGGGTTCCCATGGAAGTGTAAGTTGTACCTGTGCCAGCCTCTCACCTACTAAGTACCGAGTTGTTTGAGAGCTGCCCCCTCCTCCTCCTTGCTTTAACAGTGCAGATGTGGAAAGTCTTCCACTAATCCTCTCTGCTCCTGGTCTGATGTGCAGGCCTCAGCTTTGACACAGGCACAAGCATCAAAGGTCATCTGACTTACTGGCGTGTGCATGGGGCGAATTCTCAAAACACAGTGTCAGCAAATCAGTGACAAGTCATACATGTGCGCACCAGAGAGTTCCAACTTCCGACTTCCTTTTTCTTCCTTGCCTGCAGTGCTGTAACTCGAACCCAGAGAGAGACCGAGAGAGTTGACCGGAATATTTATTTTTTTGGTACCATTAAATTCTTGTGGAGACGGGTGAGGATGGGTGGGGATGGGTAAGAAGCCAGCAGGGACAGGTTAGATTTCTGTCCACATGCAACTCTCTAAAGGGGATGAGCCTGAAATAGAGCAAAGAAATGCCACTCTACTCCCTAGTCCAGCCCGTATTCTCCTGCTACTCCTGCCATGGACCTAACCACCCTTCCCTTCCGCTCCACAGTTCCACTTTTTTTTATCTACAAATTAAGTCCTGTCAGGAGAGTATTCCAGGCATTCACCACTCTCTCCGTGAAAAAGCATTTCCTGATGTTAATCCTGAATCTATCATCTTGCAACCTCAATTCATATCCTCTAGTTTTACCACTTTCCCATCTCCCTGGTAAAGATTTATATGTATAATAATGCATTTCAAGTATTTAAATGCCTGTATCAAATCTTCCCTATTCTGCCTTTCATCGGTGAGTCTGTGCTAATGTATATTTTATGAATGTTTTGAAATGGTATCATCCTAATTGTCCCTTGTGTTCTGAAAGATATTTACCATCACTTATGGATTATCATTAGGTGGTAATCTCCAGCAATTTAAAGGCTTCTGAAGACCCATTATTTTTTAAAGGCTTACTTGGAGGATTGAAATAGTTTTCCATATTTAAATGACTGGGAGAGAATTTTTTTATGATGAAGTAGAGAGATGTGGTATAAAAAAGGTATCAGATTTTCTTTTCTATGTTTTATTTTAGTCTATTTGTAATGATGACTTTTATGATGAAGAAATGAGTTCTGTTATTTGTTTTGTTGTATTCTATGTATGTTTTGTTACCCGCTTTGGGATAAGGTGGGATACAAATATGAAGCCTCTTCTCATCCATATTTTATCCCTGGTATTCAGTAATACTGTATTCATCTGTAGTGAACGTCCCTGACCTGCCCATGCCCCTTTTGAGTTGTGCGCTAAAAGATCTGTGCGTGAATCTTTATTGAATAGCATTTTGCAAGATGCGTACACAAATCCAAATTGTTGCGAATAATTGAATTCTAGCACCTGATTATTAGCCAATTTCATTACAAATGCATCTCAGAACTTGCACGCCATTTATAGAATCGGGGGGGGGGGGGGTAATTTCGTAATGAGGGAGCCAATATTTAGGCATCAAAAATACACATGAATGACCAAAATATCAGCATATACTGTACATGTGTAAGTGCTACTACTACTACTAAAGTTCCAGACAGTTCAGAACACTGCCGCGAGACTCATCCTACGAGAACGACGCTTTGTACATGCCGAACCCTTGCGTTTCAAATTACACTGGCCGCCTGTACAAGAGCGCATTGCCTTTAAGCTCTGCTCCTTGACTCATAAAAGCATCTATGGGGCTGCCCCAGATTACATGCACCCCTTGATCGACCTTCCGCCCAGAAATGCCAATCCTGCTGCTCGTTCCTTTCTCCATCTGCACTTCCCGAACTGTAAAGGTGTCAGGTATAAAAGGATCTTCGCCTCGTCCTTCCGCTATTGGAGTCCTAAGCACTGGAGTGCACTCCCGCAACACCTAAAAACCCAAGCGGACCACTCCCTCTTCAAGAAGTTGTTAAAGTCCTATTACTTTGCCAAGACTTACTCCCTACTTTTCACCGTTGACTGATGCACTCTCCTTGACCCTTACCCTGTTGGATTCACCCTGTTAGATGTTTTTCATCCTGCCTCCTCCTTGTATACTTTTCTAAGTTTCCTATTTTGTGATTTTATTTAACTTTTGTAAGCCACATTGTGCCTGCATGTGTGGGAAAATGTGGGATATAAGCAAACCACAAATAAATAATCATTTCTATAGTGCTACTAGACATACCAGCTCTGCGCACATTATATGCAGGTACTTTCTCTGTCCCTAGAGGGCTCACAATCTTTTTGGTACCTGAGGCAATGGAGAGTTAAGTGACTTGCCCAGAGTCACAAGGAGCTGCACTGAGAATCAAACCCAGTTCCCCAGGATCAAAGTCCACTGCACTAACCACTAGGCTACTCTTCCACTAGCAACATTCCATGTAGAAGCATGCCCTTGCAGATCGGCAATGCGGCCGCGCAGGCTTCTGTTTCTGGCCCTACGTAAACAGGACGTAAACGTCCATCTGGCCCTATGTAAACAGGAAGTGCGTCAGAGAGGGCCGGATGGACGCGGCAAAGGGGAGCGGAGCTGCCTGTGTGAATGAATGGCAGCGCTGCCGGCGACGGGTGAAGAAAAGAATGCTGCAGGGACCAAAGGTAGCATGCAGGGTTACAGGCCCGCGCACATTTTTCATTTTGTTTTTTTTTTCACAGGGGTGATGGAGAGAGAGAGGCAGGGAAGGGGAGAGCAGAGCATGGTGCCCATCCATCCAAGCTGATGGCTCACCCAAAAATTGCCTTCTGGCTACGCCACTGCTGTAAATATGCACATATTTGCAAAGAGGCATACACATGGGCAGAGCCAGGGTGGGATTCCCACTTATGTGCGTAATTTATAGAATACTATCAGTTACATGCATATCTCTAGCACTTAGAGGCAAGCATTTACACCAGCTCTGTGTCTGGCGTAAGGGCTCGAGCCTATAAACTCCGTGTGTATATGCCCCATTACCCTAGTATTCTATAAAGGAAAGAAGGCGCCTATTTTCCATTAGAGCATAAACTCCTACCGGATGCCCTCTGGGTACATAGCTGTACGTGCCCCGTTAAGATTGCCCTTTTAAAGTCTGGGAAGTTTTATACCAAGCTATTTCAGGTTATAGCACAAATCAGTTTGTGAATTATCCTTAGATAATTCATAGGACAAAATACAAAATCCCATTTATACATTATTAAAATGTTTTTGCCTTTTTTGAGTTTAGAAAATTCCTAGCTCAATCAGAATGTGCTATGAGCCTTAATCAGTGATGCTATAAATCCTCATTCACATTTACTGGAGGTTTCTCCCTATTTCTATTTTGTCTTTTTCTCTACTGTCCAACTTGATCTGTAACCTGTCATTCAAATTCTCCGTGGTACCTGAAGGCGAGAAGGTAGCCAATGTAACACCAATTTTTCAAAAGGAATCCAGAATGATCCGGAAAAATACAGGTAAGCGTGATGTCAGTGCTGGGCAAAATGATGGAAACTAAATTACCAAACACACAGATAAGCGTGGTTTAATGGGACAGAGTCAACATGGATTCAGCCAAGGGAAGTCTTGCCTCACCAATTTGCTTCATTTTTTTGAAGGCATGAATAAACATGTGGGTAAAGGAGAGCCGGTTGATGTAGTGTATCTAGATTTTAAGAAAGCAAAGTTGACAAAGTTCCTCATGACAGACTCTTGAGAAAATTAAAAAAAAAACCCAAAGGATAGAAGGCAATGCTCTGTGGTGGATTAGGAACTGGATCAGAGGGTAGGGTTAAATGACCATTTCTCTCAATGGAGGAAGGTGAATAATGGAGTACCACAGAAGGCAAAAGTAGAGACCAATAGACGATTCACCACTGGAGACGTGAGTCCAACAGTCTTTATTATATCAGAGCTATCTCTGATATAATAAAGACTGTTGGACTCACGTCTCCAGTGGTGAATCGTCTATTAGTCTCTACTTTTGCCTTCTGTGATTCGTCATCGTAGAGAACTTTTCCTGTTCTATATTTTAAATAATGGAGTACCCCAGGGATCTGTACTGGGACCAGTACTTTTAAATGTATTTACTACTACTACTACTTATCCTTTCTAGTATTTACTGTATAAATGATCTGGAAATAGCAACAATGAGTGAGGTGATTATTTTATTTTTGTTACATTTGTATCCTGTGCTTTCCCACTCATGGCAGGCTCAATGCAGCTTACATGGGGCAATGGAGGGTTAAGTGACTTGCCCAGAGTCACAGGGAGCTGCTTGTGCTGGGAATCGAACTCAGTTCCTCAGTCCACCACCCTAACCACTAGGCCACTCTTCCACTCAAATAATTATATATGCAGATGACACAAAACTATTCAAAACTGTTAAATTGCATAGAGACTGTGAGAAATTATAGGACCACCTTAGGAATTTGAAAGACTGGGCATACAAATGACAGATGAAATTTAATGTGGACAAGTGCAAAGTGATGCACATTGGGAAGAATAATCCAAATCATAGCTATATGATGCTAGGTTACATAAGTACATAAGTACATAAGTAGTGCCATACTGGGAAAGACCAAAGGTCCATCTAGCCCAGCATCCTGTCACCGACAGTGGCCAATCCAGGTCAAGGGCACCTGGCACGCTCCCCAAACGTAAAAACATTCCAGACAAGTTATACCTAAAAATGCGGAATTTTTCCAAGTCCATTTAATAGCGGTCTATGGACTTGTCCTTTAGGAATCTATCTAACCCCTTTTTAAACTCCGTCAAGCTAACCGCCCGTACCACGTTCTCCGGCAACGAATTCCAGAGTCTAATTACACGTTGGGTGAAGAAAAATTTTCTCCGATTCGTTTTAAATTTACCACACTGTAGCTTCAACTCATGCCCTCTAGTCCTAGTATTTTTGGATAGCGTGAACAGTCGCTTCACATCCACCCGATCCATTCCACTCATTATTTTATACACTTCTATCATATCTCCCCTCAGCCGTCTCTTCTCCAAGCTGAAAAGCCCTAGCCTTCTCAGCCTCTCTTCATAGGAAAGTCGTCCCATCCCCACTATCATTTTCGTCGCCCTTCGCTGTACCTTTTCCAATTCTACTATATCTTTTTTGAGATACGGAGACCAGTACTGAACACAATACTCCAGGTGCGGTCGCACCATGGAGCGATACAATGGCATTATAACATCCGCACACCTGGACTCCATACCCTTCCTAATAACACCCAACATTCTATTCGCTTTCCTAGCCGCAGCAGCACACTGAGCAGAAGGTTTCAGCGTATCATCGACGACGACACCCAGATCCCTTTCTTGATCCGTAACTCCTAACGCGGAACCTTGCAAGACGTAGCTATAATTCGGGTTCCTCTTACCTACATGCATCACTTTGCACTTGTCAACATTGAACTTCATCTGCCACTTGCACGCCCATTCTCCCAGTCTCGCAAGGTCCTCCTGTAATTGTTCACATTCCTCCTGCGACTTGACGACCCTGAATAATTTTGTGTCATTGGCGAATTTAATTACCTCACTAGTTATTCCCATCTCTAGGTCATTTATAAATACATTAAAAAGCAACGGACCCAGCACAGACCCCTGCGGGACCCCACTAACTACCCTCCTCCACTGAGAATACTGGCCACGCAATCCTACTCTCTGCTTCCTATCTTTCAACCAGTTCTTAATCCATAATAATACCCTACCTCCGATTCCATGACTCTGCAATTTCTTCAGGAGTCTTTCGTGCGGCACTTTGTCAAACGCCTTCTGAAAATCCAGATATACAATATCAACCGGCTCCCCATTGTCCACATGTTTGCTTACCCCCTCAAAAAAATGCATTAGATTGGTGAGGCAAGACTTCCCTTCACTAAATCCGTGCTGACTTTGTCTCATCAGTCCATGTTTTTGTATATGCTCTGCAATTTTATTCTTAATAATAGCCTCCACCATCTTGCCCGGCACCGACGTCAGACTCACCGGTCTATAATTTCCCGGATCTCCTCTGGAACCCTTCTTAAAAATCGGAGTAACATTGGCTACCCTCCAGTCTTCCGGTACTACACTCGATTTTAGGGACAGATTGCATATTTCTAACAGTAGCTCTGCAAGTTCATTTTTTAGTTCTATTAATACTCTGGGATGAATACCATCAGGTCCCGGTGATTTACTACTCTTCAGCTTGCTGAACTGACCCATTACATCCTCCAAGGTTACAGAGAATTTGTTTAGTTTCTCCGACTCCCCCGCTTCAAATATTCTTTCCGGCACCGGTGTCCCCCCCAAATCCTCCTCGGTGAAGACCGAAGCAAAGAATTCATTAATTTCTCCGCTACGGCTTTGTCCTCCTTGATCGCCCCTTTAACACCATTTTCGTCCAGCGGCCCAACCGACTCTTTGGCCGGTTTCCTGCTTTTAATGTATCTAAAAAAATTTTTACTATGTATTTTTGCTTCCAACGCTAATTTCTTCTCAAAGTCCTTTTTTGCCCTCCTTATCTCCGCTTTGCATTTGGCTTGGCATTCCTTATGATCTATCCTGTTACTTTCAGTTGGTTCTCTTCTCCACTTTCTGAAGGATTGTTTTTTGGCTCTAATGATTTCCTTTATCTTACTGTTTAGCCACGCCGGCTGACGTTTAGTCTTTTTTCCCTTTTTTCTAATACGTGGAATATATTTGTCCTGAACCTCCAGGATGGTGTTTTTAAACAGCATCCACGCCTGATGCAAGTTTTTTACTCTGCGAGCTGCTCCTTTCAGTCTTTTTTTCACCATTTTTCTCATTTTGTCGTAATCACCTTTTCTATAGTTAAACGCTAGCGTACTTGATTTCCTAGTTTCACTTCCTTCAATGCCAATATCAAAACCGATCATATTATGATCACTGTTATCAAGCGGCCCTCGTATCGTTACCCCCTGCACTAGATCATGAGCACCACTAAGGACTAAGTCTAGTATTTTTCCTTCTCTTGTCGGCTCCTGAACTAGCTGTTCCATGAAGCTGTCCTTGATTTCATCAAGAAATCTTATGTCCCTTGCGTGTACAGATGTTACATTAACCCAGTCTATATGCGGGTAATTGAAATCCCCCATTATTATTGTGTTGCCCAGTTTGTTTGCGTCCCTGATTTCCTTTAACATTTCCGCATCCGTCTGTTCGTCCTGGCCAGGCGGACGGTAGTACACTCCTATCACTATCCTTTTCCCCTTTGCACATGGAATTTCAATCCACAGTGATTCCAAGGAGTGTTTTGTTTCCTGCAGAATTTTCAATCTATTTGATTCAAGGCTCTCGTTAATATACAATGCTACCCCTCCACCAATCCGATTCACCCTATCACTACGATATAATTTGTACCCCGGTATGACAGTGTCCCACTGGTTATCCTCCTTCCACCAGGTCTCAGAGATGCCTATTATATCTAATTTTTCATTTAGTGCAATATATTCCAACTCCCCCATCTTATTTCTTAGGCTCCTGGCATTCGCATATAGACATTTCAAACTATGTTTGTTGTTCCTAAGTACATCATGCTTAGTACTTGACAGTATTAATTGGCAATCTTTTGTCTGATTTTTATTGTTATTTAAAGATACCCGATCTACTACAATCTCTTTTGCAACCTCACTATCAGGATACTCTATCTTCCCTGTTATGGTGATATCTTTGAAAGATACCTTATCCCGAACCATGCTCTTTTGAGCGACTGTCGGCCTTCCCCCCATTTCTAGTTTAAAAGCTGCTCTATCTCCTTCTTAAACGCCGATGCCAGCAGCCTGGTTCCACATTAAAAGTCATTACCCAAGAAAAAGATCTAGGTGTCATCATGGACAATATGTTGGAATCTACTGCTCAGTGTGTGGCAGCAGCCAAAAACCTTGCTAGCGCCCGTTTCATTTCTGATAGAAACGGGCCTTTTTTATTAATAAAATAAGACAACAAAAATATTATAATGCCTCTGTATCGCTTCATGGTGCAACTTCACCTTGGGTATTGTGTGTTTACATTCCTTGTACATATTTTGAAGGCCAAGTTCAACTTCTAACACTCATTTTTCTAAGTGTTGCATCTGCTCACTTTTCTGTTGCATTTGATTTGACTGCTGAGATTCACCACTTCCACTTTGAACTCAGACATGTTCATTGTGCTATCAGTCATCACGGGCTCCAAGAGATCTTGTAACTCCCCGGGGGGATGCCATTTTGGTGGGTACCAGCAAAATCTGCTTTGAACATTTACCCCCCTCTGATTGCTCCAAATGCTGTGTCAAGCTTGTTTTGCTTCAAACCAGACATCAACACTCCACAATGGAAAGGTCTGTTAAGTACTACTTACGATCAACCAACTTTCAGAATATCACTGAAGACCACCTTATTTAGAAAAGCTTACGCTAAAGTCCCGCATTGTATTAGTGACTCCTGAACTGTTACTGTTATACGGATGTATTGTACTCTTTTGCACCTTTCTCTTTTCTTCCCCTCTGTCATTACTCACCAACTACTTCAACCTAAATGTATCTGATTGTTTGTTACTAGATTGATGTAAGCCTTTTTACACTACTGTACGCCTTTTTAAACTGACATAAGCCACATTGAGCCTGCCCATGGGTGGGAAAATGTGGGATATAAATGCTCTAAATAAGTAAGCACTGGTGGAAATTGAAATCAATGAAGCTGAGGGAGCAGTGGCATACCAAGGGGGGGGGGGCGGTGGGTGCGGTCCGCCCTGGTGCACGCCGCTGGGGGGGGGGGGGGGGTGCCGCGCGTCTGTCGGCAATGCTCGTTCCCTGCTCCCTCTGCCCCGGAACAGGTTACTTACTGTTCCGGGGCAGAGGGAGCAGGGAATGAGCGAAGCCGACAGGCGCGCGGCACCCCCTCATCAGGTAAAAATGCACCTGGGGGGAGGTATCCGTCCTTTCACCGGGGGGGGGGGGAGGTGTCCTTTCACCGGGGGGGTGGGGGGAGGGGTTGTGCTGCACCCGGGGGGGGGGGGTGTCCTTTCGCCGGGGGGGGGGGGGGTAGTAGTAGTGAGGGATAGAAATGTGCACTGGAATTGGAAGTTCACGTTGAGTATTGTGTGCCACCTTGGGTGAATCTCTTCATAAAGGCGGTTAATAAATCCTAATAAATAAATACAATTCCCGTCACTGTATCTCAAAAAAGATATAGCAGAATTAGAAAAGGTTCAAAGAAGGGCAACTGAAATGATTAAAGGGATGAAATTCCTCTCATATGAGGAAAGGCTTAAGAGGTTAGGGCTCTTCAGCTTGGAGAAGAGATGTCTGAGGAGAGGGGATATGATAGAGGTCTACAAAATCCTGAATGGAGTAGAACAGTTAAACATGAATCGATTGTTTACTCTTTCAAATAGTACAAAGACCAGGGGACATTCCATGAAGTTACATGGTAATACTTTTAAAACAAATAAGAGTACATTTTTTTTTCATTCAATGAAAAGTTAAAATCTGGAACTCGTTGCCAGAGGATGTGGTAAAAGCAGTAGCATATTTGGGTTTAACAAAGGTTTGGACAAATTCATGGAGGAAAATTCCATACACTGCAAAGCCACTACTTATTCCTGGGACTGGTACAGCATAAAATCTTGCTACTCTTTGGGATTCTGCCGAGTTCTTGTGACCTGAATTAGTTACTGTTGAAAGCAGGATACTGGGCTAGATGGACCTTTGGACTGACCCAGTTCAGCAATTCTTATGCTCTTTTGTTCTTAATCTAGCCATAGATATCGCGGTTTTCTGGCAAAGAGGCATGAACAACAGTTCCCTTTGGAATCCAGTGTAAGTGTACCAGACATAGAGGGGCATAATCGAACGCCATGGGTGACTATCTCTGAGGATGGGTACGTGAAGGGGCGGGACAGGCCGTATTTTCGAAAAAGATGGGCGTCCATCTTTTGTTTCGATAGTATGGTTAGTGCCAGGCAAATGCATCAGATTTGGGCGGATTTGAGAAGGGCGGTATCGGTTTTTAGCGATAATGGAAACCGAAGCCGCCCAGCTCAAAAATGAACATATCCAAGGCATTTGGTTGTGGAAGGGGCCAGGATTCGTAGTGCACTGGTCCCCTCACATGCCAGGACACCAACCGGGCACCCTAGGGGGCAATTGTAAAAAGTAAAACAAAACAGTAAAATACCTCCCAAGTCCATAACTCCCTTCCCTTGGGTGCTGAGCCCCCCAAATCCCCCCCCCAAAACCCACTCCCCAGAACTCTACACCATTACCATAGCACTTATGGGTGAAGGGGGGCACCTACATGTGGGTACAGTGGGTTTTGGGGGGGGGGGTTTGGAGGGCTCCCATTTACCACCATAAGTGTAACAGGTGGGGGGGGGGGGTGGGCCTGGGTCCACCTGCCGGAAGTGCACTGCACCCACTAACAACTGCTCCAGGGACCTGCATACTGCTGTCATGGAGCTGGGTATGATATTTGAGGCTGGCATACAGGCTGGCAAAAAATGTTTTTAAACTTCTTTTTTTTTGGTGGGAGGGGGTTAGTGACCACTGGGGGAGTCAGGGGAGGTCATCCCCGATTTCCTCTGGTGATCTTCTGGGCAGTTGGGGCACTTTTTGGGGACTTATTCGTGAAAAAAAGAGTCCAAAAAAAGCGGCACAAATTCTCGCTACTGCCGCCCTTCTTTTTTCCATTATCAGCCAAGGGCGCCCATCTCTCCTCGGCTGATAAACACGCCCCAGTCCCGCTTTCACCACGCCTCCGACACGCCCCCGTCAACTTGTCCGTTCCCGCGACAGACTGCAGTTGGAGGCGCCCAAAATCGGCTTTCGATTATACCGATTTGGGCGCCAACGGGAGAAGGGTGCCCATCTCCCGATTTGGGTCGGAATATGGGCGCCCTTCTCTTTGGAAAATGAGCTGGATTGTGTGTCATTGTTTTGCAATGACTGGCACTCCATCCTTCCTAGGTGCTATGCATTTTATTTTAAATATTAGAGTTTATAAACCATAATTTCTATACAATAATCAATATGGTGTGCCACAATGGCATGTTCAGTCTCAGTTCACCTGGATCACCCACATGGCCTTTTGGCTGAAACACAACGGTTGTGTCGAGTCAAATATACTAATTAATAAAATTTGGTTTTAGCTTTACTGTGATCCAGTCTCTGGGACTCCTGGTTTTGTGCCCACTTTTCTGTTTGTTTTACAAAGTATCCGTGGGTCTTCTTTGAGTTCTCCACGCTTTGTGGATTCTCTATTCACTATTACCCTGGGACCATGATGCCTACCCCATTGGTCTAGAGATTTAACGTTCCTTTTTGATAAACAGTTTATAGAAGAGAACCTATTACATTGGATAACATTTTAAAAGTGCTTACATACACCAAAAGGGACATGTCTAAAGATCCTCCCCAAGGGGATTTGCCAATGCACACTCATTTATTAAGAATTAAAGACATAGCTCATCAATATTCAGTGCCCATGTTTTTGCAGTGCTAACATCAGATTTACTTTTACTGCAGCTGAAAATAAATTGTAGTGTTGCGAAGTTTTTGTTTTTTCACTTCCTTAAATTAATTTTCACCTTGTGTAACGATTTTTGCTCACACATCCAAAATAAAAAAAGCATGCCAATATGACTAAAGCATCCAATTCAGGCAAATGCTACATTTCCAAATAAGGCACACTGTTTAAACATAGCCTAAGTCCCAACTGCAGAACTTTAGTGGGGGGGGGGGGGGGGGGGGGGTGGAATGCACAGAATCACTCCTTTTCTCTATATAACCAGTGGGTTTGAATATCGGGACCAAAGCCAGATGCCAGAATAGACCAAGGAGTGTGTGGTTTGTTACGGGTCCCGGCAGAATCTGCCCAGATGGCTGCCTCTAGGAAGAGGAACATATTCTGGAATTTAGTAGCTGTGCAACAGATGTTCCAAGGATGCCACTGAACAGCATGTTGTAATGATAGGCGGATGAGATAAATTGTATGATTAGGTCAATGATTGTTAATAAATGCCATGCAAGTTTATTTTGCTAATGGGATTTTACTACTCTCTGGTTTTGCATTTAATCTATTTTTTTTTAACATATGCATGGGAAAGGTGATCATAAAGCAAATAAAATTGAATTGTACTATTTATGATAGAGTGGAGTAGTCTTATACTTAGTGCAGTGGGTTGGGAACTTGGGGAATTTGGGTTCAAATCCCACTATGACTCCTTGTTGCCCTGGGCAAGTCACTTAGGGGGCCTTTTACAGAGCGGCAGCAAGCCCAACATGGGCTTAATGCTCGCTCTTCCGTGACTACCACTGGCCCAATGTGGCCACCGGCAGTAGTCCTGCCCCAAGCGCACCATTTCCAGGGGAAAAAGAAAACCCCCGGAAATGACTTGTGCGGCAATAACCCATGGCCATCTTTTTGGGCTTTTACCGGCTGCAGAAAAAACGGCCCTGGCATGTAGGAAAAACAACCCCTGCTGCTAGTGCAGTGCCCTTTTTCCTACAGCTTAGTAAAAGGACCCCTTAACCCTCCATTGCCCCAGGTACAAAATTAACCCCCCTTTTACAAAGCTGCGCAGCAATGCCGACAGAGCCCATTCACTTTGAATGGGCTGTGTCAGCATAACCACACCAACAGCCACTAGCACGGCTTTATAAAAGGTGGCCTTAGATTGTGAGCATATAAATATGCAAACCACGTTGGTTGTACCACTGAAAGGTGGTATATCGAATGCATTACCGTTTACCCTTTGATGCATAATGCTGTCTTTTTATTGCTCATGTTCTTAATGCAAAATAGATGCTACCCCTATTCCTTCTGATACTTCCTACTTTAACATAGTAACATAGTAGGTGACGGCAAAAAAAAACCTGTACGGTCCATCCAGTCTGCCCAACAAGATAAACTCGTATATGCTACTTTATATGTATACCTGACCTTGATTTGTATCTGGGAAACAAAGCCAGCAGATCAATATAACATCAGAAAGATTTTATTGAAGATACCGTATATAAACAAATTGCCTGACACAGGCCGTGTTTCGCCCACCAAGGGCTGCGTCAGGGGCTAATTATTTTTTTCCAGCTTCAACAGCGGTGTATGCAGGCGTTAGGAATCACAGGATCTGCTGTATGAGCTGGGTTTTTTTCATCTTTTATGCACTACAATTGTTCCTTTCAGGAGGTTTCAAATTAGCCCCTGACGCAGCCCTTGGTGGGCAAAACACGGCCTGTGTCAGGCAATTTGTTTATATACGGTATCTTCAATAAAATCTCTCTGATGTTATATTGAACTGCTGGCTTTCTTTCCCATATTGGATTTTGCAGATCGCTTGCCTTGTTGTTTTTTGGGACCTTGATTTGTATCTGCCATTTTCAGGGCACAGACCGTAGAAGTCTGCCCAGCACTAGCCCCGCCTCCCAACCACTAGCCCCACCTCCTAACCACCGGTGCTGCCACCCAATCTCTGCTAAGCTTACTTGTTATCATAAGATTTATATGCCTTTTGATAGTTTCTGACTGCAGTGGAAATATGTACTTTTACACACCTATATGTACATTTATTTCAATCTTTACTTCATATAACAGGGGGACCTGAGACTCTGGATCACTAGCTAATTAAGGCAGCCATCTGTTGAAACACCCTTCCAATAGCACTTTATTCATAAGTTCCTTAAAAAGATTCAACACTTGGAGTAGTTGTCACATTCTTAGCACTGTGTCATTTAGTATGAATATACTAGCTTCATTTCTATGCGATATGTGTGTGTCTCTTATGTGCAAAGGAAAGGGTCATCTCAAAAATTGTCTGCTGTTTTCAGCAATGAATGGAAATCATAATTCACGCTGCTATGTGGAAATATTAAATCAACAGTTTCATTCTTGCATTAATTACTAAAGTGTGAAGGACTGATATTTATTTATTCAGATTTGTGTGATGCCTGACCAAATGTATGCTACACGCAATTTCCATAACATCTAAAAAAAATGCAATAAAACATATGGCATCCAGTTGCTTCCCAGGTTGTATGATGATTGTACTTTGTTAATTATCGCTGGCTTGGTTGTGCTGGAGTGTTTGTTAATTTGTTAACTCTAAGAATAAAAAAATTTTGAACTTAGAAAAACATAGAACAAACTAACTCAAATCATTTCAAACATTCATAAACCACGGGACACAGGAAATTAGCCCCAAAGCTCAAACAAACAAAATATGAAGAAACTAAAAATGTATATGCAGCCTAAGTAAAATAAACCAGAACATCAGCTGCATTAATAACAAAACAGAATGAATCCTCTCAGTCCTTTACACCAGAAGCTTAGAGTGTCTTTTATGAAGTGGCAGTAAGCCCAACGCAGGCTTACGGCTCGCTAATCCAGAACTACTGCTAGGCTACCTCAGTAACCCGGCAGTAGTTCCCACCACCAGCGCGCGCCATGTCCAGCTGGTGCTGGTGTTTACCTGGTGGTAATGCTGTGCAGGAGCCCTTACTGCCACTTCAATGGGTGGCCTTAAGTGCTTCCCCCAGAAATGACTGCACAGCAAATGGTTCACTTGCTACATGATATCTACAAAAGTAGGGAAATCTCGTGGTCAGAACTCCAGGTGGTGAAAAGACCGCAAGACTCACATAAGAAGAAAAACGAGCAGAGAATAAGTGAGCAACAATACAAGCTAAGTAATCTATAAGATTCGTTAAGATTGCATGCTCATACTTACAACCAGGGGCGTAGCCAGACACCCAATTTTGGGTGGGCCTGGGCCAAAGGTGGGTGGGCAGAAGAACTCTGCCTTGTCTCACAAGTGATTTGGTCTCTCTCGCCTGCATGCCACATGGTCTCTCAAACATCCCCCCTCCCTCATATACCTTCTAAATAGCAGATTTTCATCAGCAGCGAGCAGCAGCTAACACACACTGCTCATGTTAGCCCCACAGCCTTCCCTCTGATGCAACTTCCTGTTTCTGTATAGAAGGGACTACATCAGAGGGAAGGCTGTGGGGCCAGTGTGAGCAGTATGTGACAGTCGCTGCTCGCTGCAGGCGAAGATCTGCTATTTACAAGGTATGCAGGAGAGACAGTTGTTGGGATTTTTCGGCTGGTGGGGCTTGGGGATCCCTGCCAGCCACATCATAGGTGTGCTGCTACTGGGTGGGCTTGAGCCTAAAGTGGGTGGGCCTGGGCCCACCCGGGCCCACCCTTGGCTACGCCACTGCTTACAACTGCTACTGAGCTAGAGGTTTTTGGCCAATGATGAAGAAGTCCAGCCTCTGAAGCTATAATAGAGCTGGGGGCTTCTCGAGGCCTTTTCCTCTCAAAACTCGTCTAATGTTCAAGCTAAGATTGCTACAACTTGACAGAAATATACTTTTGTAAAGAGATTTCCCTACTTTTCTAGATATCGTTGATTTATATAAAGGGTCATCATCTCCAAGTCTGTTTATAGTTTATAATCATAGGCGGTTGGTGGCCCAACCGTTTGAGGAGGCAAAAGGGGGTGGGGTTGGAGGCGGGGTTGGGGGCAGAGCTTAAACCCATAATTGTCACCCAGCATCAAGCACCCCTTCCTCCCACCCACCTAACACCAGGCACCCCTCCCACCCAGCATCAGGCAGGCAGGCAAGCAGGCACCCCTCCCTCCCTCCCTCCCACCCACCCACCCAGCATCAAGCGCCAGGCACCCCACCCAGCATCAGGCCTGCCTTCCTTCCTTCCTTCCTTCCTCCCTCCCAGCCAGCAGCATCAGGCCTTCCTCCTTCCCACCCACCCAGCATCAGGCCTTCCTCCTTCCCTCCCTCCCACCGAGCACCAGGTCCAGTTCCCGCCCCCCCTCCGAAATTTAAAACTTGATACCTGCTCGGGGTTAAGGGAAGGCGGCGTCGGCAGTGACACAGCACATCAGCACCAGTGAAACGCGTGCTGGCTCAGCGCGCCGAGCCAGCACGCGTTCACTGGTGCTGACGTGCTGTGTCGCTGCCGACGCCGCCTTCCCTTAACCCCGAGCAGGTATCAAGTTTTAAATTTCGGATGGGGGGTGGGAGGCAGGCGGCGAAGGTCACAACTGGGCTGGGGAGGCTTAGCCTCCCCAAGCCTCTTATACGGGGCGCCTATGTTTATAATCTAACGTCACTTGCTACATGGCCATTTCTTTAAAAAAAAAAGTCAGCGTTCTACCTGCTGTGGTAATAGAGGGCCTCTGCACGTGTCAAAACCACGCACTGACACCAGCACAGGCCCCCTTTTACCACAGCTTGGTCAAAGGACCCCTTAATTAGAAAAAGCCTCCATAAAGACCCATGTTTCCAACTTTTCCTAAAGGACAAAAATTCTATGCAAAGCCTAATCTCTCCTTGGATATGGCATTCAAACGAGTTGGGGCATAAATGTTTATAGTACTAGCTTATATGCATACGTATATTATTATTTTTATTTGCTGCATTTATATCCCACATTTTCCCACCTATTGGCAGGCTCAATGTGGCTTACAATATAATGCAACAACAATCACGTTGATGGAATAAGAAAATCAGAATATAGATAACAGATAAGGTGCATAAGAATATCATGGCGACCATATTAACGGGGTAAGAATTTCAGCATTATTGCAGTTAAGGTGCATAAGAAAATTATGTATAATAAGAAGTAGATAGATAGATAGAAAGAACAGTGTGGAGTGGAGGAGTGGCCTAGTGGTTAGGGTGGTGGACTTTGGTCCTGAGGAACTGAGTTCAATTCCCACTTCAGGCACAGGCAGCTCCTTGTGACTCTGGGCAAGTCACTTAACCCTCTGTTGCCCCATGTAAGCCACATTGAGCCTGCCATGAGTGGGAAAGTGTGGGGTACAAATGTAACAAAAAAAACATAACATAATGATATCAGGACAAGATATACACATGCATATACCAATATTTCACCTAAGCATTATTCTTCAAATACATGTATAGCACATATTTACACAGGGGCTGAATGTGGGCAGGGCTCACACTTATCCCCTGGATTCTATTTATGGCGCCCAAAGTCGGACGTGCTTCCAAGATGCATGCACAAATAAATTGGATAATGAACTCTGAACCATCAATAATTGGGTGCTATCAACCAATTATTGATATTAATTGGCCCTTATTAAAATTTGTGCATGCACCTGGATGTACACTATTTTATAAAGCCTGGTGCTTATCTCCCATTGTGTGACTCTCAAAAGGGGGCATGGCCATGAGCATGTCGGAGCATTCTGAAAAGTTGCACGCAGAATTGCAGAATACTGGTTAACCATGCCTTACTTGGGTGCCAGCATTTACATAAGGTATCAACAATCTATCCCCAATGCTTCAATGATCAAAATGTTTGTTTTGTTACATTTGTACCCCATGCTTTCCCACTCATGGCAGGCTCAATGCAGCTTACATGGGGCAATGGAGGGTTAAGTGACTTGCCCAGAGTCACAAGGAGCTGCCTGTGCCTGAAGTGGGAATTGAACTCAGTTCCTCAGGACCAAAGTCCACCACCCTAACCACTAGGCCACTCCTCCACTCCACATATGTCATCCCATATGTAGCTTTTTAACAGTCAGAAGTTATCACTCTATCTTTACCTTCCTTGAAATCTCAGCTGGTGACTCGTTTCTCACGAAGTAACATAGCCTCATGACTCACCAAAATCGTCATTGGTTTCCTAAATATTTACCATCGTATCTTTCCACTTAGCTCGACTTAGTTCAACTTGGCTGATATATTTGAAATTGTACTTAGCTTATGAGGACCCTTTACAGCCTGCCGCCGACATGGGTATGTTTCACCGCATGCTATATTATACTATCAGAATTTTTTATACCGCTATTGTTCCAAAAGGATTCAAAGCAGTTTACAATAAGGAGGGAAAGCTCCAACAATAAGGAGAAATTAACAATCTAAAAACACAATAAAAGAAAAATCCAGTAAATACATAATACATTAAACCAAAAACAAATATAAAATCCAAAACTTTAAAAAAATAATTGTTCAAAAAGATGCGTTTTTTTAAAACATGTTCCTAAAAGAGAAGTAAGAAGGGACCAACCTTAAATGCAAAGGTAACTTATTCCATACTCTAGCTCCAACTCAAGAAAAAGACTTCTCAAAAACAGCCTTAAATTGAATATTTTTTAAAGAAGGAAAACCTAGCAAAATTCTCAAAAAAACGAATTTTCTACCTGCAGATTGAAAAACCAGCTCTGCTTCAGGGCATAGTCCTTCTAACTATGTATCTCCCAGCTTACCAGCTACTTTCCTCCTGCTGTTCATTCATGATGGCCATCAGGTTTCAGCAGGTGTAAGTCTGGCACTCATAAGTGAAGCACGAGATCTGTGCTAAACACTATTTTATATAAGATATGCCCCCTTTAGAGAATAGTGCTTAGCACTGAAACTTTTTGGCACCTTTTATTGAATCCTCTCCTATGTGTGTCAGTGGCATAGCTATGTGGGGGGCATGGGAGCCTGGACCCCCAAAATAGGCTCTGGGGCCCTGGTTTGGCTGGCCCACCCCCCGCCAGCTGAAGTGTTTGTCCCACATTAGTCTCCGCCGCATTGTCTGCCCTGCTCTTCCCCTTATGTCGCTGCATGCTCATTTTAGTGAACCTGAGCATGCGCAACACCCTCAGTGGATAGCAGTAAGTGCTTCCTCCAAAATGGCCACGTGGCAAGTGAAAGGTTACCTCACAGCCATTTCTCTTTTGGGACTTTTTATCTGCTGCGGTAAAAGGGGCCCTGGCGTGTGGCAAAAAAACAGCTGCCGTTGCTAGCACAGGGTTCATTTTACTGCAGCTTATTAAAAGGGTCCCTTTGGGATGACAGCTATAGAATAGGGCCTAGCAGTTATTCCTGCAGCTGACTTTGGGCATGAGGACTTATGGCAGCTGAAACCTGGTGTAAATCCTGGCATGTAAGTTTTGTTTATTTCCATTTTGCTCACACCTTTTTCAGGAGTAGCTCAAGGTGAGTTACATTCAGGTAAACTGGATATTTCTCTGTCCCAGGAGGGCTCACAATCTAAGTTTGTACCTGAGGCAATGGAGGGTTAAGTGACATGGCCAAGATCACAAGGAGCACTGGCAGGATTTGAACCGGCCACCTCTGGATTGCAAGACCAGTGCTCTAGCCACTAGGCCACTGATCCCCAGAATTCTATACCACTGTGCACATCTTTTGAGAACACCCTGACCTGCCCGTGCCCCTCCCATGGCCATGCCCCTTTTGGATTGCACGCTATGGAATTTGGGCATCCAGGCTTATAGAATAGCGCGCAGCCAGGTGCATGTACAACGCCTGCATGGTGCCAATTAACATCAATAATTGATTGGTAGCATCCAATTTATTGGTGTTAATTGACTCATTCTTCGATTAAGTTGCACGCTCATCTTGGGCACCCTTTATTGAATCCAGGGGTAAGCGTAAAGTTGAGCGCCCAAGTTTATAGAACTAAGGGATAAGTACTCCCGCATTAAATTCCCAAGCCCTTTAGTAACCAATGCCCCATAAGTTTCTTTATTTCAAAAGAAAGTGGCAAAGGAAGAGCAACTAAAACGTTTGAAAGCAAGGCTTGAGTTATTCTGTCCAGTGACTCATTCTCACAGTGAATAATAACACCAGATAATTGCGGATCCCGAAGAACTCTAAGGGTTATATTGATTCTCTTTCAGAAAATAAATTGGAGATTTGGTGATTTATATGTGTGAATAGTGAATTTAATGTACTGTTTTCCTGGCAAAGAGAACATGTGCTGATTTTTTACTTGCACCATTGCAATAAATCACAGTGAGTACTGGAGAAACTTAAGAAGAGATACTGCCAATTAGTTCACTGGAAGGATGTACAGGGTTTCAGGCCTTTAAGCTGATTTGTTCTTTCAAACTTTAATTACAGATGTTGTTTTAGAAACTGTGTGGTCCAATCCTCCATGTATATACTGGCATTTACACCCATAGGGCCCTGTCTACTAAGCTGCATTATAGGCTCATTATAGTCTTTAACGCATGTTAAGTATGTACGAGTGTTAATCATGTACGCACCTACAATATCCCTATAGGTGCCTACACAGTTAATACATGCGCTAATTGTAAGCGCATTAAAAATGCAAACATGCCTTAGTAAACAGGGCCCATAGAGAGCATGCTCATGTAAATACCAATTTTAGAATGCATCAGTTTACATGTGGGGGGGGGGGGGGGGGGGGGAGGGGCAGGATCTAGATGTGGTTTGAGCAGCCCAAAATATATATTCACAACCCCCCCACCACCAAATTCTATATATCATGCCTTAATTTCCACATGGAATTGAAGCGTATTCTACAACAATGTGTGTAACTTAATTGGTTAACTAGCTAATTAGCGCAATTGGATGTTAAGCAATTATCAACACAAATTGGTATTAATGTGATGTGTGTAAATTCCAAGTCTCATAGTTGAAAAGGGGGTGTGGTTATGGGCAGGTTGTGGGCATTTCGAAAATCTGTGCGCATTATTATAGAATACACCCGCTGTGCGCCTAACTTAGGCATCTGGATTTAAGCCAAGTAAAACATGGCCTAAATGGATGCGACCAAATTTGGTCACATGGAAGGTCGCTCAGCGTATTCTATATACTGCACAAAAACTTTAAACGAGTCTATAAAATCTAGGCATACTTTTTAGAATACGCCTAATCGTATTTTTTTATTGCACGGATTTTTCAGGCACCATATATAGAATCTAGCCCAATGGAAATGAATGTATATTTTAAAAAAAATGTTGCCTTCATCATTTACACCTGCTTACAGGCATGCATTACTGTCAGCGCATTTGGGGCTGGAGTCTCAACCAGTGATTAAGGGAGCAATTCTCTGTAATTCAAAAATTCAATAAAAAGTCATTTCATTCAGCCATTTAACTGGTTCCTATTATATGTGTACAAGTGAAATCTAGCAATTACACATGTAAGGGGTGGCATATGTACATGTAGTTTGCAACATGTGTAAACTCCCAAGTGATTATAAAAAAAAGAAGAGAGGAATGTGTTTGTGAAATCAATGCTTGTATTTGTTGGTTACCTTCTATGTATTTTATATGTCTGATCTTCAAGGCCCTGAAAGGAAATAGCCCCGAGTATCTGAAGAATAGGATGATCCTCCACACACCACCAGGGACTCTAAGGTCCTTCCAAGGACTTTCACTAACCACACCCTCTCCAAAAGACATTACACGATGTGATACCCGCAAGCGAGCCTTCTCCGGAGTAGTCCCCACACTCTCGAATGCATTGCCTGAAAGGCTCCGCTTAACACAAGACTACCTCTACTTCAGGAAGCAGGTGAAAGCTTGGCTCTTCAACCAAGCCTTTAATGGAAGAAGTAACTAACTTGTTGGTCTCACTCACACACACAAGGATTGAGTCGGGCTGCACATACTGCAGCGGGACATGTTTATCCACTCCTACCCTAGCTGAGATGATATTTAACCATCTCTCTGACCTCATGTGCAACTTTCTTCAAATCAATCACCTTACTTTCTAATTCTTCCTACTTTCTTACTCTTCTATATGTTACAACTTTGCCTTACCCTTCACTACCAATTATAATGTTCTAGTACATATTGTGTAGTCATTGCAAGTAGTATACCATGCCATACTTTGTATTGTTGTCCGAATATTTTTACTGCTCTAATTGCCTATTGCTCATGTTTGATCTATTCTTACTGTACACTGGCTTGAGTGAATTCCTTCAAAAAGGCGGTAAATAAATCCTAATAAATAAATAAAAGGCTCCATATTCAACATAGCCTTCTGTAAAATACTCGGGGAATCGTTAATGCCTCAACCTGTTGATCTTAGGTAAAATTTCAGATATTCAAAGTTGCGGTAGAAAATACTGCCGCATCTATGTTAGCATTTCTCAATCAGTAACCCTTGGCTGATGCCAAACAAACAGCAATACCATGAGACTATCATTAGGTATCGCAACAAATGTCATTCTGAACCTGGAATTGAAAGAGCAGGGGTGACTTATGATCGCTCCTGCTCCTTCTATGCCACCAGGGACCTTTGGTAGGAGCCAGGGCTATGGTTGAGGGGTGGGGATCTGCTGGGGGGGGGGGGAACCACCCTCGGTGGAGGTGTTGATATCTGGGGATTACTCTAGAGGGATTGACGCTCGGAGTGGTCCCCGTTGGAGGGAGATCTTCATGATCAGGGAGGCACTGCTAGGAAGATTCTAATGTCCAGAGGGCACTCTGGGAGGGGTGTGTGTGTTTTAATATCTGAATGGGAGGGGAATATCTGGGTGGGAAGGTTGATGTTCAGGGTGGTGTTGGGAAGTTGGGTGCTGCATGTTGCGGCATTTGGAGGAGATTGGGGCAGGAGGGGAATGGATACTGTTGGGAGCAGTAATTTTACAAAGCACACTGATGCACAAGTGGGATTAGGCTGCCGTTTTCCACACCGTCCACCCCCATACGCAGCTTTGTACAATCACTGCTTCCATGGAATGTGGAGAGGCATGGACATGCAGTCTTGCACATCTTTACACACGTTTTACGATATTTTACCAAATGCAGAGGCTTTGTAAAATCCTGAGAACATTTTCCATGCTCTATCCTGGAGGTTTTAATTCCCCTCTCCACGTCCTTTCTGAAATAAGACTCCTCATTTCCCAGCGTGCCATAGGGCATCCAAGAATCAAGACAGTGAGTGGCAACCAGAACCGTGTGTACAAAATAAAGGTTGCTGGATCCTTTTTGCCCTTCCCCTTAGTTACACACCTCCACTACCACAGGACCTGCTGCGAGTATCTGGAAACACGTAACAGTAAGTTTGACATAAAAATATGAAGAACATTGTAGGAACTTGTAGATCATGATGTGTCGCTGGGGCTGTAATTGCAACCCCGTTTTTTTCCACTGAACCAGTAGATAAATTATGTTGTACAATATAACGGCAGATGAACTAATGTTCTGTTCAGTACATGATGACTGAATAAAAAAAAAGATTTTGTGAAGTCAATAAAATTATAGGAAAAAAAATCAATGTGATTTGGGCAGAATCCTTCTGTTTAAGCAAACATGCGTGGGTTCTTACAATCTCTTCTTTCCAACTCTAATATAGCCCTTTTCCTGTAAGCACAGGCTACGAATGGCAATACCCAACACTTCCTAATGAAAATGTGAACGTCAAGACAGAGGTAAAAGGTCTTGGTTGCTGAAATGGTAATTTTAAACAGAAGTTCAAAGCAGAAGAGCTGCTATTTGGAATTTTGAGAGATGATGCTGTTTCAGTATGGGGTTTATTTTCTGTATATTTGAGGTCTGAAGATGGATCAAGTTGATCAGAGCAGTTATTGGTATGAAGTCAGAGCCCCCCCCCTTCCCCCGAGAGCTATACTATTGACAACTGGAAACTAAACACATTTCTCAGCCAGAGGGGTGAGTTTAATTCAATTGCAGTTGCTGTAAAATTAATAGCAATATATGTGCTGTGGGAATAGTGCAGGGAGCTGGCTGTGCCAATACGTTTACATCAGTTCATTCATCATTTTTGGATCCATTCAGCAGACTTTTGTGTTTAGCCTTATGTCTGGTATTCAGGTTCAAAGGAAAGCTGTCATCACTGGACTAAGATGTGTAAGCTTACAATGATGGCCACCTGGGGTTTCCAAGCTTCTCTCTCCACTCATCCTTCTATTCTCTTTCACTTCCAGCTCAGCTGTCAGGATGGCAATCCTCTGGCCGAGATACAAGGAAGATGCTTCTCTTTAGAACCTGGCCTAGCCACAGGTGTTCTCCTCAACAAGTCAATAGGTGTCACTGCTCTGTGATGACCGGGACACCCTGTCCTCCAGGGGGTAGCGAATGCTGATTTTACACCATCCCTGTCCCCAGCTAATTTTCAGGAGAAGGAGCCAAGTCTGGTAGACACATATTAGACGAAATAGCACCTTTACGAACAAGAACTTCACGCAGACACAACTCGATACCGTGGTTCAACGAAGAACTGAAACAATTAAAAACACAATCCAGGAAACTAGAACGCGCATGGAAAAAAAATAAAAGACGAACAAACACTCAACGCATGGAAACAAATACAAAGGAAATACAAATACGCAATAAGACAGACCAAAAGGTCATACTACAAAACTAAAATTGGGCCGGATTACAAAAACACGAAGAAACTATACCATCTCCTGAACAAACAACTAGACACAACACCGGTCACCACAACCAACACTGACATCCCATCTGTAGACCACCTTGCTAAATGCTTCAACGAAAAAATTGTAAACCTACGCAAAACCATACCTCAGGACAACACGGACATAGAAAACTTCATTAACGATCTAGTCCCAACCCCTGGTGAATACCCAACGGACCGAATCTGGTCAAACTTCGCTCTCCTCACCGCCGATACAGTTACCCAGGCGATTAAAAGATATTCCAACAGCCACTGTCAGTTGGACACCTGTCCCAGTTACCTAATAAAATCCGCCCCCCCCCCCACTGCTTCATAACAGATCTCACATGCTGCTTAAACTTCATGTTTCAACAAGGCATCTTCCCTAAAGAAAAAGGCAACATCTCACTCACCCCAATACCAAAAGACACCAAGAAAAAAACAAATGACATCACCAACTACCGGCCAGTAGCATCCATCCCAGAATAAACGTTTCTTTTTATTTCACTTCTGAGTAAGTAAATATTATTTGTTTTGTTAGTGTAAGAAAAACCCAAGGATGTGAGTGTTCCGGCAATAGTCAGTTGGGGCAAGCTCTTATGGGGGTGACTGTCTAACGTGTGATAATCGTAAGCAGACCCCAACACATATTTCTAAGAAAGTTAACTGACCATTGATATCACTAGGGAAAACTTACAAAGCAGAAAGCAAAACTGAATTTCTCCCAAACCTCAGTGGCCACACACGTTTTGTCTGACAAGCAGGCTGCTAGGGTAACGAGCTCATGAATGCAACATTTTTGGCATTCATTCTTGGATGTGTATCATGGCTCTGAATTCCACTGAAAACCTATTTGTTTAAGGTGGCCTTTTCTTTTACTCTATAAAGCATCAGCTTCCTACCATACTTGGCAAAAATTAGAATTTACACGCATACATTGCTAAGCATATTCTTTAATGTACTGCGCCTAAATTCTAATGTGTGCAAGCAAAAGGTAGCGTGCTTAGGGGTGTGAAAATGGGCATTTCGTGGGTATTCCAAAATCTACACGCATTGTTATAAAATATGGGTCAGTGCGTGTAAATCTACATGCAGGGATTTACACCAGCTTTTCGTTGGCGTAAATGGATGCGCTTAGATTTAATCACATGAACTACACCTAAGCATATTCTAAATACTGCGCGTACTATATTTAGAATACACTTAGGTGTGATTGCCTATCGCTCATTAATTTTAGGCGCCATAAATAGAATTGGGCCCTAAGCGGCCACAATTACCATATAAACGGGACCCCATAAATGTCTGTCCTATTTTTATGCGGTAACCAATGGCCACTTAAGTGATCAATATTGACTTAAGTGGCGATGTTTTAAATGGCTTAAAAATAACCGGATATTCAAAGCTGAAGCCCACACAGGTCCTGGCATTGAATATCCAGCAATAACGCCGTTGGTGGTGAGCAAAACACTGCCTGATGGCTGAATTTGACCCCAGGTGGCCTAGACAAACTTTCAGCCTTGTGCCTCCTCAGTTAACTTTTAGGCCCATATCCTTCCCCCTTAAGATTTTGAGAATTAAACTCCACAATTATGATCAACTCAATACCACTACCCGTAAAATGATCCTTTAAATACTTATAAAATTGTGATTAATGAACAGCAGTACTGATAACCTAAGGCAACATTTTTGGCATTAGCGCAGCTTGATAAAAGAGGCCTTAAGGGAAGTAGTCAGACTCATCATTTGGCCGCATGTTCATTTTCGGCCCCCCCCCCCCAAGGCATTTTTTATAGGTGCGCTGAAAAATGGATCTGCGCGCATTCAAAACACGCACCTACACTAGCGCAGGCCACTTTTCAGTGCACCAGTGGCGTTCTGTGGTTCACTGCCACCCGGGGCGGATCGCTGCTGCGCGCACCCCCCCGGCTGCAGGGCAACACGGCACCCCCCCCGGCGTGACACAGCAACACGGCACCCCCCCCCCCGACTCAGTCCCCACCTGTCTACCAGCTCCGTCCACCTGGTGCCTTGCGCGACTCTACAATGCTGTAAAAGAAGAAAATCGCCTCGTCGGCCCTTCCCTCACTGTGTCCCGCCCTCTGATGTAACGTCCTATTTCCTCGAGGGTGGGACAGAGAGTGAGGGAAGGGCCGACGAGGCGATTTTCTTCTCTTACAGCAGCGCAGACGCGAGGCGCCGCACCACACAGCTGCCGGGTGGATGGAGCTGGTAGGGACTCGCCAGCAGAGCATCCCCCCCACCCATTGACACCCGGGGCAGACCGCCCCCACCGCCCCGCCCTTGCTACGCCACTGCAGTGCACCTTAGTAAAAGGACCCCTTAGCCAGTTAAGTGCCACTGATTATTAGCGACTAGCCCCGATGAAGTGATTTAACTTTTCAGTGACCGGCTAAATCTCTTTGAACATCGGGCCGTGAATGTTTGTTATCAAAGCTGTTAGGTAGACATTGGTCATCCAAATTTAGCTTTCACACTATCAAACATATAAAAGGCGAATGTCGTACTCACTCGCAAATGCACAGTAGAGACTTCCCTCTCTGCCCCGCCCCTGCATCAATACGTGATGAGGGGGGCGGGACAGAGCGGGAAGTCTCTACTGCGCATGCCGCAGATGTACTCGCAACCGCTCTGCCCTTCCCTTCCTCCCCCCCGAGGTCACTGCTACCGCTCCCCCCATCCGGAGTTGCCGCCACCGCTACCCCTCCACCCGGCCCGAGCACTGTCTTATTGAACTTACCTCGCGCCACACAGACGCAGCAGGCACATCAGCAAAGCTGCCGTCGGGACGGGCTTCCTTCTCTGCCTGTGTCCCACCCTCGCCGCGTTACGTCACACGAGGGCGGGACCCAGGCAGAGAAGGAAGCCCATCCCGATGGCAGCTTTGCTGATGTGCCTGCTGCGTCTGCGTGGTGCGATGTAAGTTCAATAACAGACAGTGCTCGGGCCGGGGGGGGGGGGGGGGGTGAGCAGCGGCGACCTCGGGGGGGGGGGGGGGCTCGGAACCCCCCCATTCCAAAACTAGCCCGTTTACACGGGCTCAACGGCTAGTAATAAGAATAAGAAGACACATTTCTTACAACAAAAGTGCTTTAAGCTCTTATTATAATGTCACAAAGTCACACTCGAAACCATCTTTTTTTTTTTCCCAAGACACTTGGTTTGCTGCTCATTTAGAAGATGGGACTAGGTAAAATTTTCAACCTTTTTATGATCCTTGACATTTTCTGAGAGCTGAAACATGCCAGTGGGATTTCTCAAACATCGGGCAGCAGCAGATCTCCGCTGTATTTCTGCCTGGCTGTCTTTATTCTTTCATCACTCAAATGTCACGACTTAGCTATTTCCGACAGCAGGTCATAGGGAAGGTGAAACCATGCATACATTGACATACTCAGAGAAACCAAATTAACGAAAGGAGGACCAATGACAATTTTGCAAAAGACGATGATTATCTTAGCTATGGATTCATGCAAGCGTTATAGGACTTACCATTCTTTGAACTTTATCTTCCAGCTCCTGATTTATTCTTTGTAAGGACAAGTAATTGGTCTGTATCCTAAACACAGATGAGACAGAGTTAACGCCGATTTTCTTTATATTGATTATTTCCTATTGATTTGTAAAAATGACCCTATCTGGGTTCTAGCTTACGCAGGGCTTTTTTTGAGGGGGTACTGAGTACCGGCACCTTTTCCATCGACTGCTAAAATTAACCCATGAACCCCATGTTTTCATGAAGGAACTCAGACTATACACACCAATTGTGCCTTGTCATGGATTCTGTGACTGGTTGCAGAGGGCCTGGCTATTGTGGGATGAGTCCCTCAGTGATCACCCCACCCCTGAAAGGTGGCCTAGCATTTGAGTACCAGCACCTTTTTTGCTAGAAAAAACGCACTGAGCTTACGTTTCCCACAAATATTTTCTACAGCTAAGGGACATGTTTACTAAGGTGTGCTAAGCAGTTAGCGCCTGGTTTTAGCACGTGCTAACTTAACGTTGCCAACTGGATCCAGATTCGCCCAACAGGGTTGATCTAGTCTTGGGTTTATCTTGCTGAATGCAGGGACTTGTAGTTCTGACTTCCCCCTTGCAGTCCCTAAGCAAAGCAAGACTACAAGTTCCTGCATGCAGTAGGGTAAACCCAGGACTGGATTAACCCTATCGAGCAAATGTGGATTTAGTTAGCAATCTTATGCTAACTGTTAAGTGCCGGAGTGCACTAATGGGTAGTACACATTAAAGTAGTCTGTGCAGTAAAAGGTCCTTTTACTAAGGTGCGCTGAAAAATGGCCTGCGCTGGTGCAGATGTGTGTATTGGACCCGCGCAGGCTCATTTTTCAGCGCACCTGCAAAAATGCCTTTTTTGGGGGGGAGGGGGATGAAAATGGATATGTGTCCATTTTTGGCCTGAGACCTTACCGCCACCCTCTGATTTAGTGGTAAGGTTCAATTTTCACTGGTGCCAGACGGTCGGCAGCGGATTGAGATCCTGGGGGGAACCAGGTTCAATTCCCTCTGCAGCTCCATGTGACCCTGGGCAAGTCACTTAGCCCTCCACTGCCCCAGGCACAATACTTAATTTAGATTGTGAGCCCTGTAATAGAAATTGTAAACCGCATAGTCGCCTTAGGGATCACTTGAAGTATACCAAGTGCTAAAAATAAATAAATCGGTGCTGAAAAAAAGTGCTATTTTATAAGCTGTGTTTAAAGTAGGTGAGGTTTAGAGAATAGTGCATACATCTGGGAATTGTGCCTCACTTTAGGCATGGCCTTTTGCACCAGCTGAGACATGGTACAAATGTACACCCCTATACTAGTTTCATATCCCCATTATTCTGTAACAATGCGCGTTAATTGTAGGAACATCCCTGGTACGCCTATAACCCTCCCATTTCCGTGCCCCCTTTTTCAGATTGCATGTAAATGCCAGTTAAATCTAGTTACTGGCAATAATTGCTTGTTAAAAAGCCAATTATTGGTGCTAATTAGCTTATTCAATTAAATTGCACATCCAATTTTTGACATCTTTTATAGAATTAGGGATAAATGCACTTGCCTAAATGTGGCACCTTAGCATGTAACTTACAGTATTCTAAATGTTACATGTGTAAATGTGGGACCCACATATGTGGCTCCCCCCTTTGTCCCCTTGCAGTTATGTGCCAATCAAGTTGCACACTAATTCCCTAATTCTCTATACAGCACTCAAAATTGTGCATATCCAATTTATACATGCAATTAACATGCCAATTAATGCCAGTAATTTGGCACTAATAATCAATTATTGTCACTAATTGTCACTAATTGGAGTTTACACATGCACGCATGCATAGGGTTACCATATTTTGTCCCCCAAAAAGGAGGACACATGCCCCGCCCCCTTTCATGCCCACCCGCCCCATCCCTTTCACACCCTGCCCTGTCCCCTTTCACGCCCTTGCTCCGCCCCTGTCACATTTCCCCTCCCCCCTGTCACACACCCCGTCACTCCCCATCCCCTTCACCCCCCTCCCCTTACCTTACTACTGCCCTGATGCTCTAGTGACCTCTTTGGGGCAGGAAAGAGCCCCCTCTTTCCTGCCCGGAGCGCTGCCCTGCATGCATCCTTCCTGTTCGTGATCTCGGCGCTGATTCAAAATGGCCACCGAGAGTTGAAATCTCGCGAGGTCACTTCAACTCTCGGCGGCCAGAGCAGTAGTAAGTAAGGGGAGGGGAGGCTAGCAATCTGCCCGTTTGTCCAGAAATCCGGACAAACAGACAGATTGGCAAAACTCGCCCGGTTGCCTGGACATGTCCTCAAAAAGAGGACATGTCTGGGTAAATCCGGACATATGGTAACCCTACGCATGCATGTTTATAGTCGGTATTCTATAAAGATATGCGCATAACCTTTTACATGTGGATCTGAAAATACAGCATGGTTAGGGGAGGGGCATGGCGGATCAGGGACGTTTCTAGAATTTGTGCACAGTTTTATAGAATAAAACAGATCTGTGTCTAATTTAGGCGCCAGGATTTACACCAGGTTTCAGTTGGTTTAAATCCTCGTGCCCAAAATTAGGCACAGATCTCGGAACTACATGCTATTATATTAACGATGCCCAACTCAGAGCGCTGTTTATAGAATAGCATTTAGGCCCAAATTCTATATAGAGCGCCTGAAAAATCAGAGCTGAAAAATCACACGCTTAGCACTATTCTATAAACTACGCCTAAAGTTAGACATCATTTATAGAATATGCTCACACACCGTTCTTGGTACTAAAATCAGGCCACCTAAAACCAAGCCTAAATACTTGCGCCTAATGTAGGCGCAGATTGGATGTATTCTATAATAGTGTGCATAGTTTTTGGAATGTCCACAACCTGCCCATTCCACACCCATTGCCACCCATTTATGTGCACCGTGTTATATAATACATCTGTAAGGTTGTGCGCGCAAATTCTAATTAAAGCCAATTAGTGCTACTAATTGGTTGTTAACTGATTGGCTTGCAAATCAATTAAGTTGTGCACGCAATTTGCCACATGGCCAAATTAGTACGCACAACTTGAGGCGTCGTATATAGAATTAGGAGGTTAGAGCTTATATTTTTTGGCACCGATATTTCAGTGCCGTATACAGAATCTAGCCCTATGGTCATAGACTACTACGTAGCACCCAACTGGCATACACGTAGCTGCAACGGTCTCACCCATAAGCACTAGTATTCTATCATTTTTAGTGCATAAATGGCAGTAACATTTTTTTTAGAATTAGAGAAAGAGTATGTAAAAACACTAACACATCCTCCCTGCTGACTGATTTGTGTCAGATGAGGCTCCTTTGTCCAACTGCATGCAGAGACCATGGAAGACCTGGTCCAACATGATCTGGTTGTTAAAAAAAAGTCCTGCGGTATAATTCTTAGTCATCCAACTCCTTTTACCTTGATCATATGTATATGCCAATGAGAGTAGCCTTTGGAGTATAACCTGCATGAGATCAAACAAATTTGTAAACACTACTTTGCCACACCGAACTCTCTCCTCAAAGTGCCTTCACCTCCAACTCCCCCTTCACTTTCTCCCCAGACTCTGGCTGAGCACTTTCATGATAAGGTTCACAACGAATTCTCAACCAGGTCACCTCCACCTCTCCTTCCCTTAGTCCATTCTCTCAACCCTCCAACCTCTGCCTCCTTTTCTGAAATCACTGAAGAGGAAACTACACATCTTCTTTCCGCCTCGAAACTAACTACCTGTTCCTCTGATCCTATTCCAACCCATCTACTTAACACTATCTCTCCTACTGTCATCCCTTTTATCTGTCGTATCCTCAGTCTTTCACTTTCCACTGCGCCTGTTCCTGATGCCTTCAAACATGCCGTAGTCACACCACTCCTTAAAAACCTTCATTGGACCCTACCTGTCCTTCCAACTATCGCCCCATCTCCCTCCTCCCTTTCCTATCCAAGATACTTGAACGTGCTGTTCACCGTTGTTGCCTTGACTTTCTTTCATCTCAAGCTATTCTTGATCCACTTCAATCTGGCTTTCGCCCCCTTCATTCAACCGAAACAACGCTTGCTAAAGTCTCCAATGACCTGTTCCTGGCCAGATCCAAAGGGCTGTATTCTATCCTCATCCTTCTCGATCTATCTGCTGCTTTTGACACTGTTGATCACAGCCTACTCCTTGATATGCTGTCCTCACTTGGATTTCAGGGCTCTGTTCTTTCCTGGTTTTCTTCTTATCTCTCCCAGCATATTTTTAGTGTATACTCTGGTGGATCCTCCTCTACTTCTGTCCCACTGTCAGTTGGATCTGTCCTGGGACCTCTTTTTTTCTCCATCTATACTTCTTCCCTTGGTATTCTGATCTCATCCCATGGTTTTCAGTATCATCTTTACGCTGATGACTCCCAGATCTACCTCTCTACACCAGAAATCTCAGCCGGAATCTAGGCCAAAGTATCAGCCTGCCTGTCTGACATTGCTGCCTGGATGTCTCGGCACCATCTGAAACTAAACATGACCAAGACTGAGCTTCTTATCTTTCCACCTAAACCAACCTCTCCTCTACCCCCATTCTCTATTTCTGTGGATAACACTCTCATCCTTCCTGTCTCATCAGCTCGTAACCTTGGGGTCATCTTTGACTCCTCCCTCTTCTTCTCTGCACATATTCAGCAGACTGCTAAAACCTATCGTTTCTTTCTCTATAATATCACCAAAATTCACCCTTTCCTTTCTGAGCACACTACCAGTACCCTCATCCACACTCTTATCACCTCTCGCTTAGACTATTGCAACTTGCTTCTCACAGGTCTCCACTTAGCCATCTCTCTCCTCTTCAATCTGTTCAAAATTCTGCTGCACGACTAATATTCCGCCAGTGTCGCTATGCTCATATTAGCCCTCTCCTCAAGTCACTTCACTGGCTCCCTATCCATTTCCGCATACAGTTCAAACTCCTCTTATTGACTTATAAGTGCATTCACTCTGCAGCTCCTCAGTACCTCTCCACTCTCATCTCTCCCTTCATTCCGTTCACTGGGTAAATCTCTCTTATCTGCACCCTTCTCCTCCACCGCTAACTCCAGACTCCGTTCCTTTTATCTTGCTGCACCATGTGCCTGAAATAGACTTCCTGAGCTGGTACGTCAAGCTCCATCTCTGGCCGTCTTCAAATCTAAGCTAAAAGCCCACCTTTTTGATGCTGCTTTTAACTCCTAACCCTTATTCACTTGTTCAGAACCCTTATTTTATCATCCTCACTTTAATATTCCCTTATCTCTTGTTTGTCCTGTTTGTCTGTCCTAATTAGATTGTAAGCTCTGTAGCAGGGACTGTCTCTTCATGTTCAAGTGTACAGCGCTGCGTACGTCTAGTAGCGCTATAGAAATGATAAGTAGTAGTAGTAGTTGCTTTCTTATTGGTGTTGTGACACGGCACCTAAAAAACCCGGCAAATTAAGCAGGTGAGTTTTTGAAGGCAGCACAGTCAGGGTGTCTGAATGAGAATAGATGTTTGTCAGGTTTCTGGCATATGCTTTTCTTGTCAGTTTCCAGAATGTTAAAAGCTGACAGGGATGCTTTGTACTGGCCATATTAACAAAAACCAGCTTTCACTCTGCTTGAGGTTTATAATTTCTATGAATTTAGGGCATACTAGCTTTTTGTTTCTGGCAGCCATTGGAGCATTGAGTGCCTTTGCTAGTTTCAAATTCATTAGTGGTATCTGTGAGGCTTACTGATGGATTTACTTGCTCAGCTTGTTTAATTAACAGATTCTGTATTTGTATTTCAGACTGAAGAGGGAGCTTGCAGCTCCCTGTACACACGAAATCCTGGTGTTCAGCTTATTAAATACCCACCATGTTCACTGACCCTGACACTAGCTCTACTGAACATGAAAGGGGTGACTCCTGGATTGCAGCTGTGTTCAGGAAATACATTTTTAGAGAAAGGCTCAGTGCCCAACCTAGGCAGCTGAATGTTCTTTTGGTTAGGAAACGTTTACAGGATATCCACAATGAATATGCATGAGATAATTTTGCATGCATGGCCTCAATTGCATGCAAACCTACCTCATACATATCAATTATGGGAGTCCTGAAAACCTGACTGACCACGTGTGTCTCAAGGTCTGGGTTGAGAATATCTGCTCCATACTAATAATTATTGCTGTTGTTCAATCAAAATTTTTAATTGCAATTAATCGCTTGATGAAAAATGCTTAATCATGGTTAATCACATTTTTAATCACAGCCTCGAAGACCCCTTAACAGCTTCTTCCTGATGCTCCCCCCAGAGCATCCACTGTCATTTCAAGCCTCACCCAGAGCATCCACCCCTTCCTGAAGACCCCCTTAAAGCATCCTTCTTCCTTCCGATGCCCCTCCCAGCACATCTACTCTCCTCTCAAAGCCCCCCAAGAGAATCTACCCTCCTCCTGATGTCCCCCCTGAGTATCCACCCCCTCCTGAAGCCCCTCCCAGAGCATGTACCTTCCTCCCAAAGTCCTGCAGATCAAGTATCCTCCTCCCAAAGCTCCTCAATGGTATCCACCCCTTCCTGAGGACTCCCTACCCCCCCCATAGGCTCCCTGTTCCACTCTAGGTTCAAAACGGCAGCTGCAACCTCCATATACTAGTGATGTTGATTAAATGCAGTTAATAATTTTAATCACTATTAACATTTTTGAGTTAATTGTGATAGTTAACTGTGATTAATGAACAGCAGTTGTGATAACCTATGGCAACATTTTTGACAGTCATTCTTGGATGCACATCATTGCTCTGAATTCCACTGAAAACCTGTTTGTTTAAGGCGGCTTTTTCTTTTATTCTATAAAGCATCATCTTCCTACCATGCTTTAACCCATTTCTAGTGATTTTTTAGGTTTAGTGTTGTGCTGTCTGGATGAGGTTGACATGTTATTATCTGCTGTATTGGTTTTATCCCTTGTGTTAGATGGTATCTGCTTAGAATGAAAAAAAAAATAAGATGGAATATCATGGTTATTACTGTATTTGGAGAAGAGAAAGGGAAAAGAACAAAATGTTCCATCAAAAGCAGAAAGAACAAAAACAGAGATGGCCAAGGGGATAAGGATGTCATTGGAGCCACACTCAGGTTAATAATTTATTGATGACGCAACACAACCGTGTTTCAGCAAGTGCCTGTGTCAGAGAGCTTCTTAATTCTGTATGAGAACAAGCTCAATGTGTTTACACAACTACACTTCTCATACAATAGCAATATTGAACAGAAAGATTTCAGAAGATCACATGTTCATAGCCATTATAATAGAAAAATACTATTACAATGAGGGTGGAGGGGTGGTGTTCTGGGTGTTGTTTGGGCACGGAACTCCCCCCTCCAGTAATACACATATATATATTTTTTAATTCTCCGTCGGCTTTTGCACCATCTCTGAGACACACCTAAGTGTCAGCTAACAGCTTGGTTTGACCTGGGCTCAGAGAAGAGACGAAGGAGTCAATTCTGCATAACCTTTGGTTTTTAAAATGAGTTTGAAATGTGAAAATAAGTCTTTAGGAGCTTAGGGGGGTCTTTTACAAAGGCGCAGTAGGATTTTTAGCCCACACTAAACGATAGAGACACCCATAGGAATATATGGGTGTCTCTAGCATTTAGTGCATGTTTATTTTTAGCATGTGCTAAAAACGCTAGCACACCTTTATAAAAGGACTGCTTAGTTCTTTTAATTTATGCTCATATGTGTGTAGTTTTATTAGAATGGAATTATCAAAATGAATTAGTAAGTACATATCTTATATAATAATACTCACCTCCAACATTCTAACCTGCCTGGGACCGTGGATCCCTCGGAGGTGGTCTGCTAGGCAGCTTAGAACACACTGATATCAGTGACGTCACTGACAGCTGATTCCAAGGCAGGGGGAGGAGTAGGGAAACATGTAATATGATAGTAGTGGAGAGGTCACCAATGAAAATCTCTGGATGGACCAAGCCAGTGGCACTTGTCTGGATAGAAGCTGCTTCTATTGGATAAGTGCTTTTAAATATTAACCGCTATATATACTTTTCGTTAAGAAGACATTGGGGTGCTTTGAGGCTGGGGTTAGAGTTTAGCCATGAACATCTGCACCATCTGGCTAAAATGAACCAGACCAGGGGCAGTGGAATACCTTTTTAGTTGGAGGTGCCAAGCAAAGCAATCTCTGACCCAGTCCTCAAGTTCTCTAATTGCTGATGCCATGTTGGCAAAAATTTGGGGGGAAGCAAGGCCCCAGTGACCCATCCCATTCCAGACAAATCAGGCTGGATCAAATTTCTGTCCTAAAGTTAACTGGATATTTTTTATCTGGTTAACCTTATCTGGGTAAATTCAGTGGCTCTTTTACCCAGATTAAAATAGGTCTTCTCATCGGTAACCAGTTGGCAACTGGTTTCCAGTTCACCTGCCAATGTATTGTCTATAAATTTCATTGTAGCAATGGCTATATAGTGAAATCCTGTTATAGTGCATTCCCTGGTAAAGGGAAGATTTCTAAAATCCTTATTGATCAGGCAGATTCTCTCTTGTAATGAAAAAAATCCCCAAATGTAATAAATAACTGAACAGAGTATATTGTTTTAATAAAGGCTTCACCGACATACTACTACTACTATTTAGCATTTCTATAGCGCTACAAGGCGTACGCAGCGCTGCACAAACATAGAAGAAAGACAGTCCCTGCTCAAAGAGCTTACAATCTAATAGACAAAAAATAAAGTCATCAAATCAATTACCGGTAATGTATACAGGAAGGAGGAGAGGAGGGTAGGTGGAGGCGAGTGGTTACAAGTGATTACGAGTCAAAAGCAATGTTAAAGAGATGGGCTGTCAGTCTAGATTTAAAGATGGCCAAGGATGGGGCAAGACGTAGGGGCTCAGGAAGCTTATTCCAGGCGTAGGGCATAGGGCTGGAATAAGAGCGTAGGCTCTTCTTGCCTTCTTCTCAGGCATGCCTTAAAACCCCATCTACAACGATGTGTAGCTCTATCATAAGCAAAGTAAACAAAAACTGGCAAGAATTCAGATCTGTATTTTTTCCTGTGTATTGTCTGTTTTTTTAATTAGCTAGAAGAAAGCCGGATGAATGAATCAACCAACTCTGTGGGGGTTGGAAGGGGTGAAGAGAGACGGGAGAGGGCTACCACCTAAATTATTCTAAGATTAGGATGCAGCCCTGGAAGTTGTCACAGTTGTTAGGTCTCTGCATGCACCGGAAAAATCTGAGTCATTCATCTAACAGGAGAGCTGCTCTTGGCGTTCTGTTAATTAAGTTATCTTGATTCAATTTATTGAAGAAAAGTGCACATGGCAACACACAAAGAATACTAATGCAAGGTGTACGAACGTGGAAAGGACAGCTTTCTAAATTTCAAAACTAATACTGATGATTTAGGGGGGAATCCTATATATGGTGCTGAAAAAAATTGGCACAGAAAAAAATACACTTAACACTATTCTATAAACCTTGCCTAAAGGTAGGTGCGGTTTATAGAATACATTATAGCATCCATCACTACGATCAAATTTAGGTATGGTAATTTATGCCAACTAAAGCCTGGTGTAAATGCCCGCGCCTAACTTGGCTGCGGATTGGGCATATTCTATAACAGTGCACGTAAGTTTTAGGAAAGCCCATGGCTCACCCATGGCGCCTCCCATGAGCATGCTCCCTTTTAAGATTCAGGCATTAGAATTTATTTATTTATTTATTTAACACATTTGTATCCCACATTTTCCCACTTGGTTGCAGTCTCAATGTGGCTTACACAGTACACAATTTACATGCACCACTTTACAGAATACGCTTAGAAAGTTGTGCACGTAAATTCTAATTAGTGCCAATAATTGCTTGTTATTGGTTAATTATTGGTGCCAATTGGCTTGCTAATCAGTTAAGTTGCACATGTAAAATCTGTACGTGCATCTTCAGTCACCATATATAAGAATAGCCATACTGGGACCGACCAATGATCCATCTAGCCCAGTATCCCGTTTCCATCATTGGCCAAGCCAGGTCACAAGTGCCCAGCAGAAACCCAAATAGTAACAATATTCCATGCTAACAATTCCAGGGCAAGCAGTGGCTTCCCCTTGTCTGTCTCAATAGAAGACTATAAACTGGGTTCAATTCCCACTGCAGCTCCCTGTGACTGTGGGCAAGTCACTTAACCCTCCATTGCCCCAGGTACAAAATAAGTACCTGAATATATGTAAACCGCTTTGAATGTAGTTGCAACATACCACAGAAAGGCAGTATATCAAGTCCCATTTCCCTTTCCCCTTTTGGACTAGATTCTGTAAATGGCACTCAAATGTGGGTACTGTTTATAGCGCCAGAATTTGCATCCAATTTTGGGTGTGAAGATTTACACAAGCTGAAACCTGCTATAAATCATTACACCTAAATTAGGTGCAGATCTGCCATGAGTGCAATTTTTAAGAATGTCCCTGATTCTCCCAGGCCCCTCCTATGGCACACCCCCTTTTCAGATCCACATGGAAAATTTATGCACACATCTTTGAAGAATCCCAACTGGGAAGATGTGTGCATAAATTTTAATTGTTGCCAATGAGCACTAGCAATTGATTATGAACACCTAGTTATTGCCAATGAACTGCTCATTTGCCAATTAAGTTGTGGCCACAATTATGGAATACTCCTGATGTGCACCAAATTTTAGCGTGCAATATTAGACACCATATATAGAATCTGGGGTTTGTGTGTATTTGGAGGGCCTTCATCCCACTGGCCCTAAGGACTTCAAGCTCAGTTAGAGCCAGCCTCTCTTGGGACTTTTTTCATTTGTTCAAAACAGTTGCCCATTGCAGAGACAGGGCTGTGCCGATGCGGTAAGCGGGGTAAGCGCCGCAGGGGGGCGCTATCCTCTGGGGGGCGCCGCCGCTGCGTGCTTACCCTGCCCTCCCGCTCCCATGTAGGAACTGCCCGCCCTCTTCTCCCCCCCCCCAACATCCCTTCCTTTTTTTTTTTCTTTTAAATTTACCTTCCTCCGGCAGCGCAGCGTCAGTGAAGGAGGCGGGGCAGTGAGCAGCGAACAAGGGAAGGCTAGAGACGTCGGGACTGGGAGCGCCGCCTCCTTCACTGACGCTGCGCTGCCGGAGGAAGGTAAATTTAAAAGAAAAAAAAAAGGAAGGGATGTTGGGGGGGGGGGGGGAGAAGAGGGCGGGCAGTTCCTACATGGGAGCGGGAGGGCAGGGGAGAGAGGGGAATCGCTGCCTTGGAGCCAGGCAGGTGCGGGGGGGGGGGGGGGGGTCGCCAACTGGTAGTCTGCAGGGGGGCGCCAGAGACCCTTGGCACGGCCCTGTGCAGAGACAGGCCTTGAGCAGGGGCTACAGACCATAACTCCTGTTGGAACCCTGTACAAGAGTCTCCTTTGTCTGGCCAGCCTCCAACAGGGCTCTGAATATCACCCCCCCCCCCCAACCAGTGCAAGGATCGGAAACCGACTTCCACCCCTTTCTACATGAACATCACAGAGCATGCATCTATGACAGTGGTCCTTAATGTCGTCCTTGGGACACACTTGTCAATCAAGTTTTCAGGATATCCACAATGAATATATATGTGATAGATGTGCATACAATGTAGGTACCCCATGCAAATTAATCTCATGCATATTCATTATGGATATTCTGAAAACCAGACTGGTTGAGTGTGTCTTGAGGAATGGGCTGAGAATACATCCTCCCTGCTGATTTGTTCCAGATGAGACTCATTTATCCAAAGCGCATGCATAAATTTCACATGGTAAAGGGCGACATGGCCACCAGACCTTTGGGCCAGCCTAGTCAAGTTAGTTTTGAGAAAATGACAGCTAACCTTCTTAGTTTTTCAGTCACTTTTTCCAGTTCTTCCTGAGCTCTTCTCAACTCCGTTTCCAGGTACTGGCGTGTGGAGTCAAATTCTGTTTCAAGCATTTCCAGTTTATGTGCCGTGTAGGATAGGCGTTTCCGTAAGTCGTCCTTCTGGTCATGCAACGAGCTAAAAGAACAAACATCGGAGCCAGGATGTGTAATAAGTTGTAAGATTTTTTTTTAAATTATAATTTTATATGAATTCAAATAACATTTTTAAAGATTAACTATTGCATGCCCTGATAATCCATCATAGCTCTACTGACAGTGCACTGAGAAAAGGAAAATGTTGCACTAAATAAGATATACAGTACATGCTCTCGATTGCTATGGTATTAGCTGATAATATTTTAAATATCCAAGGAATTGGGAATTGTAGCAGTTTTGCTGGTGAAGCACTGCTAAAGAACTGTCAGCCATGTGGCAGAGGCGCTGACAAACTGTGACGCTGCATAGCAGAGGCAGTGCAATACTTTAAAGGTAAGCACCCTGCCTGTAATGAGAATTCTATGGGTAAACTTTGGAGAACTGTTGCTATGAGTGGGAAATATTTACCTGGCTAATAGTGGAGTGGAGGAGTAGCCTAGTGGTTAGTGCAGTGGATTTTGATCCTGGGGAACTGGGTTACATAAGTACATAAATATTGCCATATTGGGAAAGACCAAAGATCCATCGAGCTCAGCATCCTGTTTCCAACAGTGGCCAATCCAGATCACAAATACCTGGCAAGATCCCAAAAAAGTACAAAACATTTTATACTGCTTATCCCAGAAATAGTGGATTTTCCCCAAGTCCATTTAATAACGATCTATGGACTTTTCCTTTAGGAAGCTGCCCAAACCTTTTTTAAACTCCACTAAGCTAACCGCCTTTACCACATTCTCTGGCAACGAATTCCAGAGTTTAATTGCACGTTGAGTGAAGAAAAATTTTCTCAGATTCATTTTAAATTTACTAGATTGTAGCTTCATCGTATGGCCCCCCCCCCCCCTAGTCCTAGTATTTTCGGAAAGCGTGAACAGACGCTTCACATCTACCCGTTCAACTCCACTCATTATTTATATTCCCATTGCAGCTCCTTGTGACACTGGGCAAGTCACTTAACCCTCCCAGGTAAACAGCATTGATTGTAACCATAGAAAGGCAGTATATCAAGTCCTTTCCCTAGTGCTGGAGAAAATCTTGGTGCTCCATTGATCTTCTCATGATTCTCTTGCTTAGCCAAATGGAAGGGCTGGAATAAAAATCTGATCCATTTTACCTGTTTTGAATTCTGCTCTAAGCCTACTTCTCCTTGAAGCAAGTTTGCTTTTGGTGACTGAGAAGCTGAGAAAAGGGAAGGGAAGCTTTTTTCCTCCATGCTGCACCCTAAACCGCGACTCACAGCCTATACACACCCTAGGTGACGGCCTACTTGTCACAGTATGCACAAGACACCTCTGCCTTCTGTATCTCGTTTTAATCCTACCCTCTACTACTACTTCCATATCAATATACTAAAGTGTATTTTTCTGCCTCTTTCATTGACCCTCTCCTTTGTATTCCTATGATCTATGTTTGATCTCAATTTCTAGTAGCACAGGGGCCTGAATGGAACAGTTTCTGTGCTATTTATACCCCCATGAATTATAACTAGTGAAGTAAATATTCTTTTTTTTGGCACTCCTAAGAGGCTACATAGAGATGCATCCCTGGTGTATATGGAGCTTGTTCTCTTTGCCATCCCTACTCTCATCCTTGTGTGCTTTATGAATGAATTGCACCCATGAGAGCTGCTGATATGAACTAGAAATAAAACATAATACACATTATGAATGGTCCAGTCAGACCTCTTTAGTAATCAGTTTCATGGATCCTAGGGTAAGGAAGTAGAACTGGGACCGTTCTGTCTTTAATGAGATTGAACTGAGATTGAAGGGGGGCAGACTCAAGAAAAATGTCAGGAAGTATTTCTTCACGGAGAGAGTGGTGGATGCTTGGAATGCCCTCCCGCGGGAGGTGGTGGAGAGGAAAACGGTAACGGAATTCAAACATACGTGGGATATACATAAAGGAATCCTGTGCAGAAGGAATGGATCCTCAGGAGCTTAACCGAGATTGGATAGCAGAGCCGGTAGTGGGAAGCTGGGCTGGAGGTTGGGAGGCGGGGATAGTGCGGGGCAGACTTATATGGTCTGTGCCAGAGCCAGTGGTGGGAGGCGGGACTGGAGGTTGGGAGGCAGGGATAGTGCTGGGCAGACTTATACGGTCTATGCCAGAGCCGGTGGTGGGAGGTGGGGATAGTGCTAGGCAGACTTATACGGTCTGTGCCAGAGCCGGTGGTTGGGAGGCGGGGATAGTGCTGGGCAGACTTATACAGTCTGTGCCCTGAAGAGCATAGGTACAAATCAAAGTAGGGTATACACAAAAAGTAGCACACATGAGTTGTCTTGTTGGGCAGACTGGATGGACCGTGCAGGTCTTTTTCTGCCATCATCTACTTTGTTACTATGTTAATTAAAACAAAGAGGAAAATATGGCTTTAGAATGCTTTTTGACATAGTTTTTTGAAGGGCGGTGTGATGATTACTACTACTACTACTATTTAGCATTTCTATAGCGCTACAAGGGATACGCAGCGCTGCACAAACATAGAAGATGATAGGGTGTAATTTGATGGACAGATGTATGAATGGGATATAGGTAGGAGGTGTTGAACTGGGTGGGCTTGGGTGTGTGGGAGGGATTTGTATGTGGTGCAGGTGTATATTTTGGGATGTGAGGTACGTATGTGGAAGGTGTTGTGTTTACTGAGGAGTGTTTGCTTTGGATGAATATGGAAGAGGTTTGTGGAGGAGTTGTGTGTGTTTAGGGGAAATGAAGGAGCATATTTTGGGGAGTATGGCTATGATTGTGAGGGGGTATATGTGCATGTGTGAAGGGGTTGTATTTAGGTTGGGTATATTCAGGGTTTTTTTTGAGGGGGTACTTGGGGGTACTGTATACCGGCACCTTTTCCATTGTCTGCTAAAATTGACCCATGGACCCTAAGTTTTAAATGAAAGAGCTCAGGCTCTACCTACCAATTCTGCCTTGTCATAGATTCTGTGACTGGTTGCAGGGGACTTGGCTATTGTGGGGTGGATCCCTCAGTGATCACCCCGCCCCTGAAGGGTGTGGCCTTGCATTTGAGTACCAGCACCTTTTTGCTAGGAAAAATTGCACTGGGTATATTTGTGGGGAGATGTTTGCTTGTTGTATTATATTGGATGTCTGTAGGGGTCTATTTGGAAGTATGGATTGTGTATATGTATGTAGAGGTTTATTAGGGGGCTGGCTTTGTGTTTTTGGGTGAGGTTGCGCATGTGGATAAGAGTTAATTTGGGAAATGTATGACATGGCTGTGTGTAAGGGGAACTGTGGGGTGTTTTTTGGGGGGTATGGCTGTATTTGGTTGGGGCATTGTGTGTGTGTGTGTATGTGCTGGAAGCAGGTGTATGTCTAGTGTGTATGAGCTTGTATGTGTGGGAGGCGGAAATTTGGGGTGTGGGAGAGTGGGGAGATGTGAGTGAGTGTATGGGAGTGTGTGATAGTGCATAGGGTATTTGGTGTGTGTGAAAGATGTGTATTTCTGTGGGATTCAGTGCATATTTGTGTGTGTGGTATGTGTGAAAGTCCCACAGTCCACCTGCAGGCACACCCCCTCTGAGAAAAATTTTAAAAAAATATTTGTTAGTATGTAAATAGCGCACACATTTGAATCTTACCACGGGACACCTCAGCATGCCCTGAAGGAAACTCTTTTAAGCTGCAGTCATCATGCGCTATTGTTTACCAGAGCTTAGCAAAAGGAGCCCTTAATGAATATCTGTCTCTCTTTTGAAGAGTTATTGGTCCATTTTACTTGGTTCTGGTTGAGCATCAGTGGGCTACACAAATATATTTTTATTGGACCGATTAGAGGACAGAGGTAGGAGGCTGCCTAGCACATAATCCACACATTCAATGCTGACTTCTTACAGTCAACAAAGCAGTCCAAACAGTTTAATATCACAAAACTGTGGAGACTTGAATATGAAATTGAAATAACTGTGACAAGGTTCCAACAATGATTTATATCACTCGTATACAACAGAAAAGATAATTAAAGTAAAAGGTTACACTTACAATCCTCTGTGGTCTTTTTCCTAATTGCCCTAAAAGTAAGGCTGGCTCATTCCAGAGGGATGTCTGGGGTGCAGAGAGGTTTTACCTTGGTTGATATTTTTAGCTACAGCTGGATTAGATAGCACTGCTGCTCTTTCTCATCTAAGCTTTCCTGCAGGCAATAGAGCTAAATAGGTCCCCCCCCCCCCCCCCCCATTCCTGTGCTCCCTTGAACAATCCAGCAGCTTTACAGGCTCTGAGGCTGATTCTCACTCCTGGCTTATCAAAGTCAGACACTGTTAGTCAAAGACCTTTCTGTTGTACATTAGAAAACACTACAGCTCAGAGCTTAAAGGTACTTTAGTCCCCTTGTATTAATGTTAGTTGTTTGACCAGGGACTCTGCCAAACCCTGGTCCCCTTGCATAGAGGTGATCTGGCTGGGGACCTAAATCAAAGACAGGACCTCGTCCCCTGGGGTGGGTTTTTATAGTCCCTCAGATTTACCTCTAAGGAATATCCCCTCCTATTCTGTCAGTCAGGAAGGAAGCTACAGCCCCTATTCTGGTACTGAAGACAGCATCCTTCAGGGAAGATCAGCTGCTATTTGCTGTAGGACAAAAAAGCCACCAGCCTATGACTGCTTCCTTTTCTGCAGACAGCTCAGGGTATGCAGTGGTGTAATTCTGAATTCCTGCCTGCATCCTTAAAAAGGGTATTTTCTATCAGGTCACCTAGTTAGAAAGACCAAGCAGACAACCATTTGAAGGCCTTTATAAAGGCAACTACTTGCCTTTATAAAATAGCCCCTCAAAATCTGCAGAATTTGCACCTGCTCTAGAATTGGTGTAGAAGTGGAGGAGTAGCCTAGTGGTTATAGCAGGCTGGTAGCCAGAGAGACCAGCATTAAAATCCCACTTACACTCCTCCTTATGGCCTTGGGCAAGTCCCTTGTAGGGTAATTCAATAACTGTGCACCTATAAATAGGGCACTTGATAGGAGTTTATTCTGTAAAGGAATGTAGGTGCCTATTTTTCTTTATGGAATACTAGTTTAAGTCTGTACATGAGTACGAGCTTAGGCTTGAGCACTTAATGCCAGCAATAGAACTCATCTAAGTAAGTGGCAATGTTCACGTGATGCATGCAGAACTTTTAGCGTTTTTAAGCATAAGTGTGTGCCCTATCCATTCTCCACCCACACACACTGCCCCTGTATATGCTCGCCCGCAACCTATGAGCTCTCAAAGATGTGTACGTAGTTATAGAATATTGGTGCATAACTAGCATGTAAATCTTAACATCTACCCTCCAAACCCTCTACTGCTTCAAATAAAAACCTAGATTGTGAGCCCTCTGGGGTATACCTACTGTACCTGAATGTAACTCACCTTGAGCCACTACTGGAAAGGCATGAGCAAAATAAATAAAAAATGTGCATGAAGTACATGCGTATTTTATAAACGGGATGATTCTGTAACTTGGCACTGAGATGTAGGTGCCTCAATGAGGCATGCTTAGCACCAGTATGGCATTACTTATGTACTTATATGTACTTATGACCATTTCAGTGCTGTAGTTTGGATGAAATCCCGACTGTCTAGGATCTAAAACGTGGTGCTGCAACTGTGATCCCACCACTACCTTTGCCATCTTTGCCAAAAATTGAATATTTGATGCCAATTCAATTGGGGCATATTTTATTGAATCCATTGTTGAAGAGTTCTAATGTTGGTTCCAATCTCTGCCCAAACTTTGGACAGAGATTGGAACCAACATTAGAACTCATCAACAATGGATTCAATAAAATATGCCCCAATTGAATTGGCATATCCTCTTCCAATAAAAACTGGTTAACCAAGTGAGTGAGTATAGCCACAGGATATATAGGCATAGACTTCAAAATTTTTGCTGAGCAGGGATCTAACTGACAGGACTCTTTTGCAAAACTTTTAAATACTTTTACTTTAATTACCACTTCGTCCACAACAGAGAAGGAATTCCAAATCCAGTCAACAGGGATTCTGTTAGAAACCATGATGTTCTCATCTTTATCTAACTCGATCTCTACCTTTTCTTTAGAATCTCGCTCTTCCAATTCTAATTGACTTTTCAAAAATGTCCCTTGAAAATAAAAAGGAAAATCTTCCTATGTTATCTAATTGTGAAGCTTGTTTCTTCACTGGAGTTGACAAACTTTTCACCATATTGAAAAGTTCCTTAATGGAATTACAAGTATCCATGAATGGAGGAGTAGCCTAGTGGTCAGAGCACCAGTCTTGATCTCCAGAGGTGGCCAGTTCAAATTCCACTGCTGCTCCTTGTGGTCTTGGGCAAGTCACTTAACTCTTCATTTCCTCACATACAAGCTTAGATGGTGAGCCCTCCTGGGACAGGAAACCATCTACTTTACCTGAATGTAATTCACCTTGAGCTACTACTGAAAAAGGTGTGAGTAAAATCTAAATTAATAATATTAGAAAAGTAAGTCTTTTCCTGTAGCGGAATCTTTTTTTTTTTTTTTAAATATATAAACTTATCTGCTATCTGCAGAGAGATTTCAGCTCATCCGTCTGTCCTTCTCTCTAGTGTTCTACATTCTTTCTGTCTTTGCCTCAACTCCTCCGTTTACCATGGGTCTACCCTAGACCTTGGTTATGGAAGTTGACGCAAAGAGGCCGCATTATCTAAAGCAGATTGAAATGATTCATTCTTAATTTGCAATGAGATGCTCCATAAGCCATTATTAAGATGGACTTGGGGAAAATCCATTGCTTATTTCTAGGATAAGCAGCATAAAATGTATTGTTCTGTTCTCGGATCTTGCCAGGTACTTGTAACCTGGATTGGCCACTGTTAGAAACAGGATGCTGGGCTTGATGGACCTTCGGTCTGTCCCAGTATGGCAACACTTATGTCCTTATGTACTGAAAAAATTGTTAACCACAGTTGAGAGGAATCAATCCTACCCCTTGATAAGCCTGTGACTTTTTCCCTATAATGTAATCTATTTGCTTGCAAATATAATACAAATTCTTGCAAAAAATGATCAGACCATAATGACTTATGAATAGCCCAATAGTCTATTAAGGAAGTCAGAAGAAGATGTTATAATACCATCTAACATGTGCCCTGCTTTGTGTGTACTACCTTCATTTATAATCTGCACATTCAGTTTCTGTCTAAAAATTCTACAACTTGTCTATCATCTTGTTTCTCTAAATGGATGTTAGTACCCAGCAATAAGGATTGAAATTGAGAAGAGGTCTGCAACTTGCTAAGTGTTAAACTATAAAGGTGGACACACAAATCCATTAGTGCAAACTGAAAAGGGGGTGTGGCCATAGGACGGGCATGGGCGGGTCAGGAGCATTCACTACAGACACGCATACTATTATAGAATTTGGGGGATTCAGTGGCATACCAAGGGGGGGGGGGCGGTGGGGGCGGTCCGCCCCGGGTGCACGCCGCTGGGGGAGTGCTGCGCGCGCACCTGTCCTTCGTTTGTTCCATGCTCCCTCTGCCCCGGAACAGAGGCATGCACCCGGGGGGGGGGGGGGTCTTTCGCGGGGGGGGGGGTGTCCTTTCGCCGGGGGGTCGCGCTGCATCAGGTGGGGGGGGCATGGTGCATCGGCGATCTGCCCTGGGTGTCAGCCCCCCTAGGAACGCCACTGGGGGGATCCGTGCCTAATTTAGGTTTGGGGATTTACACCAGGTTTCAGTTTGTATAAATCCTCAGACATAAAAGTTGGGTGTGAATAACAGTGCTATGAACTAGTCCAGGGGTTCCCAAACTTTTCAGTTCATGGCACCCCCCCCCCGGCCACATGGGTCTCCATGGCACCCCCCCCCCCCATGGCCACATAGGTCTTTACACCCCTCTGCCACATAGGTCTCCCTTTCCCTTTCCCTGCAGCCCCCTACTCTTACATCTCACACCTTCCCCAAATCCAGCATTGTTCTTACCTTCCTTTCCTGCAGGTCCAGGATCCCCCCCCCCCCCACCACATAGATCTCCCTTTCCCTGCAACCCCCTCCTCTCATTCGAGCACACCTTCCTGAAATCCAGCATTGTTCCTACCTTCCTTCTTGCAGGTCCAGGATCGCTTGCCGCTTCTTTCTCCTTCTCCCACCGCCGCTGCAGTGCTTGCAGCTCACATTTTTGGGCTGTCTGCGGTTCACACAGGCACTCTGGCGCCTTCCCAGTCTGCTGTGTCTGGCCCTCTCTGATGCAACTTCCTGTTGTGAGGGCCGGATGTGGAAGAGGGAAGTCCACGCAGTGCCTGTGTGAATTGCGAACGCTTGAAAATGTAAGCTACAAGCACTGCGACATCGGTGGGGGGAAGAAGCAGGAAGCGGCAGATATCAGACCTGAGGGAGGAGAAAGTAGGGAGCGATGCACCGTGGCACCCCTAAGAGTTCACTGCAGTGCAGCAGGGTGCCGCGGCACACAGTTTGGGAACTGCTGAGCTAGTCTTTAAACGGTGTCGAACTCAAAGTGCCATTTATAGAATAACATTCAACGCACATTTTTTTCTGACCCAAATGTGGGCGTCTTTAACTGAATTTAGTCCTAAGTGCCCATTTGTAGAATTACCCTTCATCTGTGTACTTGGTGACTCTGTCTATAATCTGCCCAAACTCCTCCCTCGAACGCTTGTACATTAAGCAGGTGCAAATATTCTGCATGCCTACTTTATATGCACATAGGGGGAGATCCTAAAAAATTGGCCCTGAAGTCAGTGCTGACTAAGCGTATTCTATAATGGTAATGGTAAATTGGTTTTCTATCTCGCTATTTCCTCGCAGTTCTAAGCGGGTGACAACTTTTAAGAAGCCAGTTTCATTTAACTGGGAAGGAGAGACATAATAATAAAGTTAGTACTCAGAAAATGAGTAAATCAGTAGTTAGCATGGGATACATATTTCTGAAACAAAAGGGTATTCAAAAGTTTCCTAAAAAGAATATAGGACTGAGAAGATTTAAATATAGGTGAAATCATAGTCCATAATCTTGCTGCTTGAAATGCCAAACCCTAATTCAAAGAACTGTAATCTCTTTTTACCTTTTGATGATGGAAAAGAATAACCTACAGTACCAGTATGTCTTGTTCTCAAAGCATAAATGAACATAAAATGTGGATATAGATAGTCTGGTGCAGGGGCGTAGCCACGGGTGGGCCTGGGTGGGTCCAGGCCCACCCACTTAAGCCCAAGGCCCACCCAGGAATGGTGCATCCCGAGTCGAGCTGGTCTTAGGGTGGGGCGGGTGACAGGGCCTCGCGCTCTAAGAGGCCCCGCTTGGCGTGCCTCCTTCCCTCCCTCGGCCCGACCGGCAGCCCTCCTCCGCTCCTCCTCCATTCCGTCCCCCCCCCCCTCCGTTCCATCCCCCCCACGCAAGAGCATTGAACCTGTCCTTTTTCTTTTCAGTAGCAGCGAGCGACGTGAAGACACTGCTTCAAGTTCTCCCTTTCCTCTTCACACAGTGTCCGTCCCGCCTTTACGATGACGTATTTCCTGTTTCCGCGAAGGTGGGTCAGACACTGTGTGAAGACAGGGAAGGGAGAACTTGAAGCTGGCGAACTTGCAGTTCCTTCACGTCGCTCGCTGCTACTGAAAGAAAAAGGACAGGTTCAACACACTCGTGTGAACGTGGGGGGGGGGGGGGGGGGGTTGGATGGAGAGGACTCGGGCTGTTGGGGAGCTGAGGGAGGGCAGGGAGAATCGCTGACCATGGATGGGAGGGGAGGGGGGAACAGAGAGGACTCGGAGGGCTGTTGGAGAATCGCTGGCCATCACAGCAGGGGGAGGGAGAGGGGAGCTGAGGGAGGGCAGGGACAATCGCTGGCCATCATGGCAGGGGGAGGGAGAGTGAGAGAACAGATCGCTGGACATGAAGAAGAGGGCGGGGGTGGGGAGAGAACAGATCGCTGGAGGGGAGACAGGAAATTGCTGGACATCAAGACATGGATGGATGGATGGAGGGGAGAGAGGAAATTGCTGGACATGGATGAGGAGAGGGGAGGGGAGGGCAGGGGGAGAGAACATAAGGACACAGGAGGATGGTGGACATGATGAGTGAAAAAATATCAAATAGAAAGAAGACACTGCATAAAACAAAAGACACTGGGACCAACGCGAATAGAAAAACTAAATGATCAGACAACAAAGGTAGAAAACATTTTTTAATTCAGAATTTATTAATTGGAATATGTCAGCTTTTGGAAATGTGCATCTGTGATATTTTGCATGTAAGTTTCAATTTTTCTAGTATTGCTGCATGCTGAGTCTGACTTCTTGAGGTAACTTTCCAGTTCAGAAATTTGCCTTCATATTACTACTACTATTTAACATTTCTAGAGCGCTACACTGTTGTGTCATGTGTTTTTCATGTGTGATCAAGGTGCAGTATTCTGCTAGCGTGTAGTATTTGCAGCCTTTTTTGTTTTGTTTTGCTTTATGTTTCACTAGATAGTGTACTGGTGTTTTAGAGCCCGGTGTAATTATAGTGCTGCCTTTCCACTCATAAGGTTGTAGCTCGTCCTGTCCTTGGAATTAGTGCTGTTATGGTTTGGTAAGGTTATGAGTGTGTTTTTGCACAAGTTTGTGTATAGTGTTTTGCAGTGGAGAGATTGTGCGTTGGCCTTACTGAGGTGGCACCAAAACATCAGAAATGGTGTAGAGCCGAAATCATGACACACTACCTCTTGAAGAATCTATATATGGTCGTTAATAAAAGGAGCTCATTGTGAACACTATCCACCCTAAAAAGATGTTTAGTGTCTCTACATGAGAATTGTGATATGATCCCTTGTTTCATATTGTTGACGGTCTGCATTTTCCGTATCGGTATATTGGTGTATTAGGTTCTGCCCAGTGTAATATTTATGGTACAGTAAGGTTCTGAGTGTGTTTTTGCACAAAGTTGTGCATAGTGTTTTGCAGTTGAGCGATTGTGGTTAGTATATGCTTTGAGCAACCACTTTATTCTTTGACATATGACACATATCTAATATCTAAATTTAATTGAAGGTATTAATTGTCAATGGGGTGGAGCTAGGGAGAGGTGCCAGACCGGGGACTGGAGGCGGGGAAGAGAGAAAAGTGGTGGACCGATTGGTATTAATTGCCTTCGGAGAAAGTCCTCAGCTAACAGAGCTTGAGGATCCTCATTAGCTAAAGTATTTATATTTTGAGGTGGAGGTATGGCGGGGCAGAGATAATTTTGTGCCCACCCACTTTAGGCTCAGGCTCACCCAAAATTGGCTGTCTGGCTATGCCACTGGTCTGGTGCCAAGCCATGTAAAAGCTTAAAGAGAAAACAAGCCAATTTGAAAGACCTTCTAGCCTCAATAGGCAAGAAGTGTAATGAGAAATAACTGGGAGTGGTCCTATCAAATTTAGACAGTCCGAAAATCATTCAAACTGTTGTATTCTGTATCGTTTGCAGTCTCCTCATCAAACTTTTAATACATCCTAAATATACCAGATTATAATTGCCACCGTAGTTGATATCTCAGCGCCTAAAACTGCGCGCATCCGTTTATACCCACAAAAATATGGTGTAAATCCTCGGCACATAGATTTATGCACACTAAGCCGTGTTCTATAACTACGCATGTAAATTTCAGAACACCCACGAAACGCCCATTTCCCCACACTTAACCACACCCCTTTTCGCCTGCTCCCGTTAGATATTTGGCACACTTCACTTATCGAGTTGTGTGTGTAAATTCTAATCAGTGCCAATTAGTGCTCATTATTGCTTGTTAAGCACTGCTATTAGCGCTCATTAGCTTGTTAAACTTGTTAAGTTATGTGCATTGTTATAGAATCCTAGGCGCACTATATAGGATCCAGGGGATAACCTCTGCTCTAATCTTTATAAAAGCCCTTTTTGCAGATAAAAAAAAAAAGGTTTACTCATGGCAGAAAGGTTTATAAAATTATTCCCAAAATAAACATAGCCCAGAAAGTCTTAAATAATTTCATCTGTTGTGGTGGGAAAGATTAACATCTTGAAATTATGGATGAGGAATAAGGGAAATGGGACTTGATATACCGCCTTTCTGAGGTTTTTGCAACTACATTCAAAGCGGTTTACATAGTATGTTCAGGTACTTATTTTATACCTGGGGCAATGGAGGGTTAAGTGACTTACCCAGAGTCACAAAGAGCTTCTGTGGGAATTGAACTCAGTTACCCAGGATCAAAGTCCACTCCACTAACCACTAGTCTACTCCTCCACTAGCAACATTCCATGTAGAAGCCTGCCCTTGCAGATCAGCAATGCGGCCGCGCAGGCTTCTGTTTCTGTGAGTCTGACGTCCTGCACGTACGTCAGACTCACAGAAACAGAAGCCTGCGCAGCCACGTTGGTGATCTGCATGGGCAGGCTTCTACATGCAATGTTGCTAGTGGAATAGCAACATTCCATGTAGAATCTCAAATAGTAGCAACATAATCTCAATAGTAGCAGCATTCCATCTAGAATCTCCAAAAGTAGCAACATTCCATATAGAATCTCAAATCGGGAAAGGGAAATGGGACTTGATATACTGCCTTTCTCAGGTTTTTGCAACTACATTCAAAGTGGTTTACATATATTCAGGTACTTATTTTATACCAGGGGCAATGGAGGGTTAAGTGACTTTTGCCCAGAGTCACAAGGAGCTGCAGTGAGAATCGAGCTCAGTTCCCCAGGATCAGAGTCCACTGCGCTAACCACTAGGCTACTCCTCCACTAGCAACATTCCATGTAGAAGCCTGCCATTGCAGATCAGCAATGAGGCTGCGCAGGCTTCTGTTTGCAGGACGTCAGACTCACAGAAACAGAAGCCTGCGCAGCCACGTTGGTGATCTGCAAGGGCAGGCTTCTACATGGAATGTTGCTAGTGGAATAGCAAACAAAAAAAACAGCACCACGGGCCTTTAAAAATGGAACACAGTTCTTTAATGAATGAGCCTTGACAAAAAGACCCGACATGGGCCGTGTTTCGGTGACTAGCACCTGCGTCAGGGGTCACAGTGATGACGTGGAAAACTTGGGGAATAACTCGAATATATTCCTCTACAATATATTATTCCTTACCCCACGTCTCATGTAGTAAAAGCTACAAAGCACCAAGGCACTTTCACTTTCTGTATCAAAATGGAATAGCAACATTCCATGTAGAATCTCAAATAGTAGCAACAGAATCTCAATAGTAGCAACATTCCATCTAGAATCTCCAAAAGTAGCAACATTCCATGTAGAATCTCAAATAGAGAAAGGGAAATGGGACTTGATATACCACCTTTCTGAGGTTTTTGCAACTACATTCAAAGCAGTTTACATATATTCAGGTACTTATTTTATACCTGGGACAATGGAGGGTTAAGTGACTTGCCCAGAGTCACAAGGAGCTGCAGTGGGAATCGAACTCAGTTCGCCAGGATCAAAGTCCACTGCACTAACCACTAGGCTACTCCTCCACTAAGGAAGGGAAAAGGCCTCGCTCATCAATGGATTTTACAACAGTTGTTCATTTCATAAATTTTTATCACCGTTATTGGGTTTCTTTTTCAAATTAATTTGTATTGTTAGGATTTGTTTTCAACGCTGTAGTCTGCTCTGTACAATATGTTGATTGAAAATGTAGAATAAAAGTCCTTCAATTAAATAAAAGCGCTTTTCATCAGATTCCCCCCTTAGCTTTAATGCCACACGTTTTTCTTAAGTCTTCCCCAAACATATTTTTGCCTTTAACTCTTCCCGTGGCCGTCTCTGTAAAGCTGTTCCTCAGTGGAGCTGACTCAAAAGTTAGTTCACTTGAAATGTTTTTTTTTTTACATGGGCGTTTATTGGTAGATTTCTTTGTTAACATGCTCACCTCTGTGAGTATGCCGATTCATATTAAACAAATTGGTACATGCATTGATTTTGTCTGGACAGCATGCCGCCAGTAACCACAGTGCTCATTCTCTCTAATTTCATACGTATGTTCTCTTTTTCCGTGCGTCCTGTCTAGTGTATACTGTATTTTCATGACTCCCCGTGGCTTGGACACAAATACAGAAATCAAGGTCAACAAACAAGTTGTTGTTAATACCTTATGAGGGGATTAACTTAATAGATTTGTGACTCGCTGTTGAGAATTATATTCCTTTGCCAGATTAGTGCACAGAAAAATGCACGGCCCTCATTTTACAACCCCTGAATATGCATATATCACATTCAAATGCATGTGAATGGCAAGGGGGTGTGGTCTGGGCATGTTTAGGGTGGGCCAAGGACAGGGCAAGTTCAGAGATGTTTATTCCCCATTTCAGAAGATCAAGGTTGGGAGTTACACCTGCTACCAAACACATTTAGGATTTGGGAAACAGCTTAATCCCCTTAGTTACTCAGTGCTTTTTCCTCCCTTCCCCAATCCAAACTGGCAAGGGAAATTGGTCAGTGTGACAGTGTCAGGATAATAACTGGTTATGTTTCTAAGATCGTAAAGATAACTGATTACCTTTACAATCTTAAAAACATGGAGGTCTTTTACTAAGATGCGCTAAAAAATGGCCTTATTATGTTTTAATGTAAGAGTGGCCTAGTGGTTAGGGTGGTGGACATTGGAGTCCTGAGGAACTGAGTTCGATTCTCACTTCAGGCACAGGCAGCTCCTTGTGACTCTGGGCAAGTCACTTAACCCTCCATTGCCCCAGGTACAAATAAGTACCTATATACAATATTAAGCCGCATTGAGCCTGCTATGAGTGGGAAAGTGCAGGGTACAAATGTAACAAAAATAAAATAGATACTATTGGAGATTCTACATGGAATGTTGCTATTCCACTAGGCTGCGTAGGCTTCTGTTTCTGTACGTGCAGGACGTCAGACTCACAGAAGCAGAAGCCTGCGTGGCCACATTGGTGATCTGCAAGGGCTGACTTCTAGTGGAATACCAACATTCCATGTAGAATCTCAAATAGTAGCAACAGTGGAGGAGTGGCCTAGTGGTTAGGGAGGTGGACTTTGGTCCTGAGGAACTGAGTTCGATTCCCACTTCAGGCACAGGCAGCTCCTTGTGACTCTGGGCAAGTCACTTAACCCTCCATTGCCGCATTGAGCCTGCCATGAGTGGGAAAGCGCAGCGTACAAATGTAAAAAAAAAAAAAAAAAGACTATTTAGGAGGTGCTAAGTGCTCCCACTTTAACCCTGTGTCATCCAGTTAGGATGCACTAATGTGAACACGCTAGCTGGATAACGCGTCCATGCCGCATCTCAAAAAAGATATAGTGGAATTAGAAAAGATTCAAAGAAGAGCAACCAAAATGATAAAGGGGATGGAACATCTCCCATATGAGCAGTGGCATTCCTAGGGGGGCTGACACCCGGGGCGGATCGCTGATGCGCTTCGCCCCCCAGGTGCAGTGCCCCCCTGGATGCAGCGTGACACCCCCCATGAAAGAACCCCCCCCCCCCGGGTGCACGCCGCTGGGGGGGTGCCGCGCACGCCTGTCCTCCATTCATTCCATGCTTCTTCTCTGCCCCGGAACAGGAAGTAACCTGTTCCGGGGCAGAGAAGAAGCATGGAATGAACGGAGGACAGGCACGCGCAGCACCCCCCAGCATCGTGGACCGCACCCACCGCCCCCCCTAGGAACGCCACTGCATATGAGTAAAGGCTAAAGAGGTTAGGGCTGTTCAGCTTGGAAAAGAGATGGCTGAGGGGGGATACGATTGAGGTCTACAAAATCCTGAGTGGTGTAGAATGAGTAGAAGTAGGTCAATTTTTCACTCTTTCAAAAAGAATGAAGACCAGGGAACACTCAGTGGAATTACATTGAAATACTTTTAAAACAAATAGGAGGAAATATTTTTTTCACTCTAAGAATAGTTAACCCCTGGAACTCAGTGCTGGAGGATGTGGTAACAGCAGTTAGTGTGTCTGGCTACTGTTGGAAGCAGGATACTGGGCTAGTTGGACCATTGGTCTGACCAGATATGGCTATTCTTATGTTCTTATGCCCATTCCCCAGCCATGACGTGCCCCCTCCTGAATAAATTAGTGCATTAGTGCTTAACGTGATTTAGTAAAAGTATCCCCTGATCAGTTATGTGACATAACCGGTTATTTGCTGGTTTTCAACCTGTCAGTATTATATACATTTATTTTTCTATAGTGGATGTTTATGTTACATGCACTCTGCACATAAACATCCATTTCTCCTGTATTTTAGAACAGGCCCTTCATCGCAGATTCTGATCTAAAATACTGATGACGTGAAATACACTGACGTGTACTTCTCAATTTCTACTTCTATCTAAAATGGTGCTGCACAGATGGATAGAATGAAGCAGCAAAACCCTAAACTACATCTACCAGAAGTCATTGCAGGAGGGAAGGTAGAGGGTGATCACAAAAGAAGGGAATGCATTTCCAGTCCCAATAGGGGGAGCCCTGGGGACAGGCAAGCTGGCCATATACCGTCTCCAACCACAAGAGGGAGAGAAAATGAAGGAGCCCAGTTCCCCTGGACCCGCAATCAGTATGTCATGCAGCCCACCTGTAATAGAGAGGGGTGGGGTGAGAAGCAGGAGGAGGATTGGATGGATTGTATGGAAGAGGGGGTTAATCAGGCTGGGCAGGAGGAAGAAACCTCAATGGAATGAGAGCTTGAGAGCACTGAGGAACGCAGCACCTGAAAGTTTGCAAATCTACATTGTTTGGAATTTATTTTGGTTTAAACCCTGCTTAAATAGAGAAGCCAGCTTTCTTTTGTGGGACCTGTTTGCTTTGGGGGAAACCCTGACTGTTGGAAAGTTTGCTGGGGAGAATTACAAACCTGTTTCCCAAACTGAAACCTGATTATTTTGAGAAACTCTGTTGAATTTGAAAGGCTTGTTTATGAAGGGGGGGGGGGGGAATCCTGCTTGGGGGGCAAGTACTGTTTGTTTGCTACTGATTTTGACAACAAGGAGGGATTTCAAAAGGACTATTGCCTCCCCCTCAGGGAAGGGGGCAGAGACTTTGTGTTTAGTGGGCTGATGTACTAAGCGAGGCAGAACAGCCCTGCCCGAGAAGCCCTAACCCAGGGCTCTGGAGTGAAGTTTTGGTTATTAACCTGCAAAATAAAGGAATGTTTTGAAGTATCCCCTGGTGGCAGTTTGTGAAGATCTGGCTATTCGCGGAGGCGGCTTCCTCCCTCATACTGGAGCAGCGGGCCCGTTTACAACATGTATTAATAATGCATGGATGTGCTCTATGCATGTACCAGCATATGTTATAAAATATGCATGTACACCATAACTCTACCTCTACTGACCTTTATTTTTGCATATGTAAGTGAACCAAAAGGTATAAATGTATCAACAAATGTGTATGTGTAATCTATATGAGCCTGTAAATTTTTCTAAAATATGCATGTACATTGAATTTCCACTTCCTTTGTCATGTATTTCCACATGTATAAGTAGACTAACTATATATGTTTAGTACCAATGTACAGTTCACAAGGAATCTGCTGGTGTCCCTACTAAGGGAATACAGTGGATGCATGACTAAGTTCAGCCAGCAGATGGCAGCGCACTAAAGAAAGCTGGGTGCTTGAGATTCATCAGGTTTTCTAAGGAAAGTTGGGAAGAAGAGCTTTTCCCATTCCTTTCCTGAAAAGAAAAGGGGCGACAAAGTGCTGAGAATTAACATTTTATCGCTTCCATTTTTATGTTTTTGTTTTCTAAAAAGCTTACTATACTGCCTTTGTTAAAAAGTAGATCAAAATGGTTTACAACTTAATGAATTGAAGATTGAAAGGAATGCCAAAATGTAAAAAAGGAAAGATAAATTTGAGACATTCATAAAAAAAGATAACATTTCTTAATCAGGCAGAGTAATTAACTGTGTGTAAAGAGTCCAGAGGAGGCGAATTGAACAGTGCATCAAGAAGTGACCACAAAACAGCATGCCATTTTTATTACATTTGTACCCCATGCTTTCCCACTCATGGTAGGCTCAATGCGGTGGGCAATGGAGGGTTAAGTGACTTGCCCAGAGTCACAAGGAGCTGCCTGTGCCGGGAATTGAACTCAGTTCCCCAGGACCAAAGTCCACCACCCTAACCACTAGGCCACTCCTCCACTCCACATCCAGGAGGGTTGAGTAACCTCTTAACTGGGATATGTAAACAGACAGGGTGAGGGCCCCAAACCCTTTCTGTCCGAGTGCTCCAAGGTATTTCAAGAACACAGAAATATTACTGGTGACATCTGAATAGTTCAACTAGATGAGCCTGTCTACCGGATTTTACCTCACTGTTATGGAACTAATTACCAGTTAAACCACTGTGATTTGGGAACCATGCTGGTGATGTCCAATGTATTGATTTCAGCAAAGGGTCTTAATTCATTGCAAGACTTCACAGAGAGAGCCGTCCTATTTGATTAAAAAAAACCTCTGAGTGATATTTTTGTGACTGAGTGGAGCCAGGTCATTCTACTAATTTGGGAAATCATTGTTTTCTTACTATCATGTAGTGAATTCTTCAATGTAATTAACTTCAACTTTAAATAAATATGCCAAAGAATTAGAATAGCAATGGGAAAACAGTAAAAACGCAAAAACAAGATACAGTCAACAAAAGAAAAATCTTCCCGGTTCTAAAAGTCTACAACTGAGGAGAGGGCCAACCAACATTTCAAAAATTGAACAATATAAAGCTACAACCACAGCTGAAATTGCTTCAAATCAATACAATACCCCATGTTACATGAGCCAATTTGATATCGAGCAAGATGCCTATGTAAGAGGAGTAGCCTAATGGTTAGTGAAGTGGCCTGAGAACCTGGGGGACCCTTTTACTAAGCCACGTAGGCGCCTATGTGCTTCCAACGCATGCCAATTTGGAACTGCTGCCTGGCAACTGTGTGGCCTGGGCGGTAATTCCGATACGTGTATTGAAAAATATGTTTTATTTTCCAATGCGTTGGCGCTAACTGGGCGGTAATCGGCAGTGTACGAGTGCTGAAGATTACCACCTGGTTAACCCGTGAGACCTTACCACTAAATCAGTGGGTGGCAGTAAGGTGGTCTCAGACTCAAAATGGACGTGTGCCAATTTTTATTTTGCCGCACTTCCATTTTCGGCCCCCCAAAAGGCCTTTTTTACAGGCGCACTGAAAAATGGACCTGCGCACATCCAATACACCCTCCTACATTAGCATAGGCCATTTTTCAGTGTATTTTAGTAAAAGGACCCCTGAGGAACTAGGTTCACCTCCCACTGTAGCTCCTTGTGACTCTGGGCGAGTCACTTATTCCTCCATTGCCCAGGTACAAATAGGTACAACTTTGATTGTAAACACAGAAAGGTGGTGTATTAAATCCCATCCCATCCCCTTTCCTTTCCTTTGTTATCTAAGAACTCATTTACCTGAGATAGCTCAAAGAAAATATATGATCAACCCTGAAATGTAACAATGCAATTTCTAGGAAATGTTAAGTAGAGAGGTGTGGTAGCCTTGTTAGTGCTCTTTTAAAGGTAATCAATAGAAATAAAACCATGGAAAAGAAAATAAGATGATACCTTTTTTATTGGACATAACTTAATACATTTCTTGATTAGCTTTCAAAGGTTGCCCTTCTTCGTCAGATCGGAAATAAGCAAATGTTGGTAGATGACAGTATATGTAAGTGAAACATCAAAGCATTTCAGTGACAGTCTAACAGGATGAGGGTGGATAGGTGAAAGACAGGAAGAGTCGGGTGGATGAGGGACAGGGAGATATGCATGGAGATAGGAGGGTGACAAAGCAGTACAATTTTATGGTTTATAATGGGCTAGAAAACCCAGATCTTTGTTAAGTCCTGTCTGGTGGGTGTCAAAATATTTAATCATTCTGACGTCAAAGGTCTTACATTTCTGTATTGTTTTAAAGTTCCCTTTCAGAATTCTTACCATGAAATCACTGGTACAGTGTTCTGGTTTTGTAAAGTGCTGCCCCACAGGTGTGACATCTTTATTGGTACTAGCATTTTTCATATGGTGTCTATGTAAATTAAATCTCTTTTTTAGCATCTGAGTTGTTTCTCCAATGTAGCACCCTTCATTGCATTTTTTACACTGAATTATATATACCACATTGGAAGCTGAGCATGTGAAAGATTCCTTAATGTTGAATATTTTTCCTTTGTGAATGACCGAGGGGTCCTGTGAAATGTTTTGGCATAGTTTGCAGCTGGATATAGGGTGGTGGACTTTGGTCCTGGGAAACTGAGGAACTGAGTTCGATTCCCGGCACAGGCAGCTCCTTGTGACTCCAGGCAAGTCACTCAACCCTCCATTGCCTGCCGCATTGAGCCTACCATGAGTGGGAAAGCGCGGGGTACAAATGTAATAAAAATAAAATAAAAATAAATATTGCAAGGATGTGTGCCATTCTTTTCTTTTTGAGTCTGTGTTGGGAGCTTACTTCTAATTAGCTTGTGTTTTAAGTTGGGTGGCTGTCGGAAGGCCAGCACTGGTGGGGATGGGAATATCTCTTTCAGTAATTCATCCTCCTGGAGTACAGGCTGCAGATCTTTTATGATTTTTCTTAATTTTTCCAGCTCTGGGTTGTATGTCACTATAAGGGGGATTCTGTCTGTGGCTTTTTTTTTCTCTGGGTATTTCTATTGATTATCTAGGAAATGTTAAGAAGATTGCAATATCCAAAGACAGAACTCTAGATTGGTGAAACCAAAAACACTCTTCTAGTTCTGTCTACCTATAGAAACATCTGGAAAGGTACAAATTCTATACACATGGAATAAATTATCTGTATACTTAAATTTTTTTTGAAAATCATATTCCTATCAATAGCGGAAACAAGAGGGGCACCAAGGGTTGCCCTCTTAAAGTCTCTACAGTAGACATTTTCAACAAGTCTGTCACATTCAAATTATTCAAAGAAAATGGATCCATCTCATCTGTTTTCACCCTATGCTTCCAAAGAAAATTTGGGATATAATAGACATATGGAATATGGAATACATGACAAAGAAGCAGGTATTCCTAGGATTCTGAATTCCAGAGAAACAATTTTCAATCAAACCATCATGAGAAGCAAATTTTAGTTGACGTATAACCAGATAATTTGCATAACTGAGTTAAGCAATTGGTCAAAGTGGCTTCTATTCACCAGATAAGCCTACAAAGTTCTAAATTGAAGGCTTCTATAATCTCTAGCTAAAACAGATGAAATTGCTTCTTCTCCAGAAACTTTCACAAGAAAACAGCAAGGTGTGATTATCACTATCTGGGAGGAACTTAACACCTTGCTTAGAGAGGGAGGGACATTAACATCCAACTCCATTATATCACTGTCCCTTCTCCCAGTGATATTAGCATTCAGGAGTAATTAGTGTTCCATGTCCATAATTATCCTTGATGGCCATATCTCAAGAATGCTTTGGCTCTCCTTCACTTAATCTATGCCACACAAGATTTGTGCAAGAGGTGGGGTATGTGGAATAGGGTTTAGGGAAGTTTCAAGTCCCATATTCATGAGATTCACAACTATGTAGGTATTCTCTCTGTGTCGAAATGATGTTTGGGCCTAAACTTAAGGCAGGTTACCAGTCTCTACTGACTACTCCAGCTCCACTCAAGACTCTTCAGCTGGCCATCTTCGTTTGACTAACTTTTTGTTCATAAAATATAAATCTCAAGTCAGGCAGTTTCCTTATATTCTATTTATATTTCTTTAGATACTGTTGGCCTTATTAGAAAATGACATTAAAATATTTTCTATCATTTGACATTTACAAATAGTTCTTCACAGAAAGGGCAGTGGTCTGGGCAAAAGTATCCGCAATATTAAGAAGGGTATGGAGTCCAGGTGTGCGGATGTTATAATGCCGTTGTATCGCTCCATGGTGCGACCGCACCTGGAGTATTGTGTTCAGTACTGGTCTCCGTATCTCAAAAAAGATATAGTAGAATTGGAAAAGGTACAGCGAAGGGCGACGAAAATGATAGTGGGGATGGGACGACTTTCCTATGAAGAGAGGCTGAGAAGGCTAGGGCTTTTCAGCTTGGAGAAGAGACGGCTGAGGGGAGATATGATAGAAGTGTATAAAATAATGAGTGGAATGGATCGGGTGGATGTGAAGCGACTGTTCACGCTATCCAAAAATACTAGGACTAGAGGGCATGAGTTGAAGCTACAGTGTGGTAAATTTAAAACGAATCGGAGAAAATTTTTCTTCACCCAACGTGTAATTAGACTCTGGAATTCATTGCCGGAGAACGTGGTACGGGCGGTTAGCTTGACGGAGTTTAAAAAGGGGTTAGATAGATTCCTAAAGGACAAGTCCATAGACCGCTATTAAATGGACTGGAAAAATTCCTCATTTTTAGGTATAACTTGTCTGGAATGTTTTTACGTTTGGGGAGCGTGCCAGGTGCCCTTGACCTGGATTGGCCACTGTCGGTGACAGGATGCTGGGCTAGATGGACCTTTGGTCTTTCCCAGTATGGCACTACTTATGTACTTATGTACTTATGTAATATTCAAGAAAAAGCTGGTAGAGGACTTTGAAGATAAAACAAGAGTAAAGCTGGTGGAGAAACAATGTCTGCATTATTATAGTAGGCAAGGAAAATGGAAGAGAAGATGGACCTTGAAGATGGTGGAGGAATCTGTATTTTCTATCATAAGCATCTATGCGAGAAATTCTTTGATTCAATGAAAGATTTTTAAGGAATGTATTGAAACATCCCGGTAAATCTTGATCTCTTTGTATTGGATTGTTTGGAGATGCAAAACTCTTGCTTTTTCACATTTTCTGCCAGATTCTATATGGCATGCCTAGCGTTCTGTGCTGAAATCTAAGCATATCTCATAACAAGCTAATCAGTGTTGATAATAACACTTAACAAGCAATAACAAGCACTAATCGGCATTAATTAGAATTTACGTGCAGAACTCACTAAATGTATTCTGTAATGAACTCTGTCTAAATTCTAATGTGCACAGTTCAAAAGGGGTGTGGTGATGGGCAGGGAAATGGGTGTTTTGTGGGCATTCCAAAATTTACGTGCATGGTTTAAGAATATAGTCCAGTGTGCGTAAATCTATGTGCAGGGATTTACGCCATGTTTCCCTTGGTATAAATGGAGGTGCATAGTTTTAGTCGCTGGGTTATCAACTAAGTGTATTCTATATACCACACCTAACTCTAGGTGCCGCTTATAGAATATGCTTAGCTGGAAATGTTTACCGCACGGATTTTACAGGCGCCTTATATAGAATCTGGCCCTTTATACTAATTCATCATATAGGAATTAAAACAATCTCTTGTACATATTCCCCTGGATTCTATATATAGCACCCAGATTTGTGTGTCCTTTATAGAATAGTGCTGATTTTTTTGGTACCCTTTTTTGAATGCCATGTATAGAATTTCCCCCATTATCTTTTGATACTATACAGAGCTTCATTAAACATTGGTTACTTTGGGAACTGCATGATGTAAGCTGGATGTTGGTTCATTTTATATTGCTAAAAAGCAAAAACATGAGTTGAAAACAGAACGTTGACCTTTTTTTTGCTGTATTGCAAACAGATAAACAGAGTTTAGGACCCTTTGGAGTGGGGGAGTGGTTAGTGCAGCAGACCTTCATTCTGGGGAACTGGGGTCAATTCCCACTGCAGCTCCTTGTGATTCTGGGCAAGTCACTTCCATTGCCCCAGGTGCTTTGAATGTAGTTGCAAAAACCACAGATAGGCAGTATATCAAGTCCTAACATAGTAACATAGTAGATGACGGCAGATAAAGACCTGCATGGTCCATCCAGTCTGCCCAACAAGATAACTCATATTTGCTGCTTTTTGTTTATACCCTACTTTGATTTGTACCTGTGCTCTTCAGGGCACAGACCGTATAAGTCTGCCCCGCACTATCCCCGCCTCCCAACCACCAGCCCCACCTCCCAACCACCGGCTCTGGCACAGGCACAGACCGTATAAGTCTGCCCAGCACTATCCTCACCTCCCCACCACCAGCCCTGCCTCCCAACCACCGGCTCTGGCACAGACCGTACAAGTCTGTCCAGCACTATCCCCGCCTCCCAACCACCAGTCCCGCTTCCCACCACCGGCTCTGGCACAGACCGTATAAGTCTGCCCAGCCCTATCCCCGCCTCCCAACCACCAGCCCCGCCTCCCGATCTTGACTAAGCTCCTGAGGATCCATTCCTTCGGCACAGGATTCCTTTATGCTTATCCCAAGCATGTTGGAATCCTGTGTCCTATTTCCTTTTCCCTATTTGTCTTTCATCACACAAGTGTATCGCAAGCCGACTGATCGCAACACATTGTTGTACTATGACAGCTGCCATCCCAGATCCTTACCCAATAGTTTGCCTTTTTCATAGTTCTTACGTTTCCGTAGGATATGCACCAACTTGCAAGATTTCAAAGTTCACTCAAAATTACTTTTTCAGGATTTATTGAACAGAGGTTACCCCATCACATTTTGAAGATGGCTTATCTTAGAGCAAGATATTACTACTACTTATCATTTCTAAAGCACTACTAGACGTACGCAGAGCTGTACACTTGAACATGAAGAGACAGTCCCTGCTCGACAGAGCTTACAATCTAATTAGGTCAGACAAACAGGACAAACAAGAGATAAGGGAATATTAAAATGAGGATGATAAAAATAAGGGTTCTGAACAAGTGAATAAGGGTTAGGAGTTAAAAGCAGCATCAAAAGGTAGGCTTTTAGCTTAGATTTGAAGACTGCCAGAGATTAAGATATCTTAATAGGGACCTATTGTTGACTCCTAGAAACTCTGAAGATGATGCATCCAAAATGGTTTGTGTTATGAGGTACACACAGGGTGGGAATGAGGTGGCCAATACCTTACACAAACATTGGGGAATTCTGAAAACTCACACAGCGTTTGCTACCCAACAGTTGATGATAGCTTTCTCTAGAGGTAAGAACATTAAAGAAATTTTAGCCCGGCGCTGTTGCCTTCTGTTCCCGACCGTCATCCAGACCAGTCCACAGTGGGTCATTTCAAGTGTGGACATTGTAAAACTTGTTCCATCACTAAAGTAAGTGACAGTTTCATCAATCCTACAGATCACAAGATTTACTACTCTAAAAAACGGACTGACTGTAAATCAACTTGTGTCGTGTACATGTTGCAATGCCCGTGCCACAAACTATATGTGGGTAAGACCAACAGAAGCCTTAATATTCGTATGAATGAGCACAGACACAGTATAGTCCATCAACGGGTTGGGTCTCCGTTGACGGCACACAGTCTGGAGAAACAACATACTTTTGATGTCTACTCAGTATGGGCGATTGACAGCGTTTCTGCTCAGAAACGTGGAGGTGATTTAGACAGAAGCCTATTACAACTTGAGCAGTGCTGGATCCATCGCTTACAATCTGTGGAACCTCAGGGTCTTAATGCGAGGGTAGAATGAACCTGCTTTTTTCTAATAGGAGGGTGACTCTCCACGTATACGCACTTTTTTCAACTTTTTGTTTTAATGCACCCCTTGTTCAGTCCATGAGTAATCTTTTGATGTTGACATTTCACATGGGTGTGCGCATGCATCGGCGTTTCTTTATAAGCAGCCACCATGTTTAGTTCCTCGGCGGCCATAACACACAGCCGCAGTTACTGAGGTATAATGAATTTTGCTCCTCTGTCTTGATGTTGTATGTGAGACTGGGAAGGCTATTTTTCATTCCTTCTTTTGTTTTTCAACAGCATTTGAACAGCAAAGGCAGCACAGGGTCCCCTGAGGAAGCCTTTTGGTGAAATGGGTCCCCATTGGGACGTTTCGCTACTGCCGTGCACTGTTGCTCAAAAGATAAGTTGAATTTTGTTTTCCCCCACATTGTTGTTAAAATGCAAAAGGATTTTTCATGCATCAATATATAATTATAAAAAATTGGGGCTGTTGGATAATTTTGGACCTGTTCAGAAGGAAGGGATCCTCAGGAGCTTAGCCGAGATTGGGTGGCAGAGCCAGTAGTGGGAGGCGGGGATAGTGCTAGGCAGACTTATACGGTCTGTGCCAGAGCCGGTGGTTGGGAGGCGGGGCTGGTAGTTGGGAGGCGGGGAAAGTGCTGGGCAGACTTATACGGTCTGTGCCCTGAAAAAGACAGGTACAAATCAAGGTAAGGTATACACAAAAAGTAGCACATATGAGTTTATCTTGTTGGGCAGACTGGATGGACCGTGCAGGTCTTTTTCTGCTGTCATCTACTATGTTACTATGTTTACTATGATCGAAGCCAGTACTGTGTTGTAATTGCTGCACCACATAACAGCAAAAAAAGCACAGGCGCCTGAGGTCTTTCCCCAACTTTATATAACATTATATGTGTTTATAGTATTAGCCACAGTCAATTTCCTTTCCCACTTGTTTTGCTTGGACTGTATTAATGAGGGTGAACATTTATTTTCTTATGTAAATGATATTTTAATGTTGGTTCCTACTTGCGCTACCCTGCGTGAAACGTCTGTCAGAAATTTTTGTGCAATGAATACAATTCAGGAATGGGCTGTTGAACATATGCTTCAATTGAATCAGGGCAAAACAAAGGTTCTGTGGTTTTCTAATTATATGGAAGATATTCCTCTTAATGTAACTGCACCCAATGGAATTGTTTTGAATGTGGAAAAGAATCTAGGGTCTTGGGTGTCATCTTGGACTACTCGTTAAAGTTTGGAGCCCAGACCAATCAAGTTTGGAAAAAATCTTTTTTCTGTTTGCATCAGTTGAACTTGATAAGGCCTTATTTTCATAAGTCTCATTTTGTTCTGCTGGTTCAGATATTGGTTTTATCTAATCTTGGTTATTGTAATTCATTATATGTTGCTTTGAATAGTAAGTTGTTAGCTAAATAACTTTTGCAGAATATGGTGGTATTATTATTATTATTACATTTGTATCCCGCGCTTTCCCACACAATGCAGGCTCAATGCGGCTTACATAGTAATTTGAAATACAAAGTTAATAGAATTTTAATAAAACAGTAGTAAAACAATGTAAAGTTGGGCTTAGTAGTGTATGATTGGCCTAGTGGTTAGGGTGGTGGACTTTGGTCCTGGGGAACTGAGGCACTGAGTTCGATTCCAGGCACAGGCAGCTCCTTGTGACTCTGGGCAAGTCACTTAACCCTCCATTGCCCGCCGCATAGAGCCTGCCATGAGTGGGAAAGCGCGGGGTACAAATGTAATAAAATAAATGATAAGTTGAGCTAGATAATATATGACTAGGATAAAAGAGGGTAGACAGGATAGTGTAATTTGGGAGAAAGGGTAAGGAGGGATAAAATTAAGGAGAGATGGAAATAGAAGGATGGGAGGTTGGTATTTAAGTCGAACAGAATTGGGGGTGGAAGTTGGCGAGATTAGGTTGGGGCATTTGGGTAGGCTTGCTTAAAGAGATGAGCTTTCAGCATTTTTCGAAAGGGCAAGAAGTCGTTTATTAATTGGATTGGTCTGGGTAAAGCATTCCAAAGCTGGCTGCCCAAAAAGGAGAAACTGGATGCGTAGTAGGTCTTGTATTTAATTCCTCTACAATTGGGAAGGTGTAGGTTAAGATAAGTTCGTGAACAAATAGATCTGTTTCTAGCAGGGAGGTCGATCAGTTATCCATGCATGAATTATTTTTAAAACTGCATGCTTAGTTTTTCAGGTGTTGTATGGAACACATCAGAACTGTTAATTCAACTTTTCTCTTATTGCTCATATACTTCTGTTCGCGTTCGTAGCAGCTTACTATTGAAATATCTGTGTTTTTTAAAAAGAATATACGATTCAAATGTCAGCTTGGTTTTGTTTTCTTTTCAAGCTATCACTGTGTGGAATAACTTACCTGGTTTAGTTCGGCCAGAGTTAGATTATATGCGATTGCGTAAGAAGCTGAAAACTTACTTATTTGGTAAATTTGATGGATAATTTTGTTTTTATTTTATATTATGTATTTCTGTTATTCCTCTTTTTGTGAGCTCTTGAATTTGAAAACCATCTGGAACCTTCTGCTGGGTTAGGTGCGGTATATAAACTGTGAATTAGATTAGATTAGAATTAGAAATTTAGGTGCTCAATTTTGCATGCAGATCGAAGATCCATGTGCAAAGTGATTGGCTAAATTGCTGATAGCAGTCAATAATTGGTTTTAGCAAGCACTCAATAGACAGTCATCAGGAGTTAGATAAAGATCTGCCCTAGCATTTGTGTGACTCCAAAGGGGTGTGGCCACGGAAGGGGCATGGGTGGGTCAGGAGCATTGTCAGAGTTTTGGCACAGTGTTACAGAATACCTGCATTTCCACACCTAACTGCCATTAGATGGGCATGAGTATTTACACCAGCTACCTAAACTTAGGCGTGAAGGGGAGATTCTATATATGGTGCCTAAAAAATCGGCGCTGAAATGAGTGCCAACTAAGTGTATTCTATAATTGGTGCCTAGATATAGTTGCCGATTATAGAATATGCTTAGTTGATATTTCGGCTCCTAAATCTACGCGTATACAGTGAAAACGTGGTGTAAATCCCAGTGCGTAGATTTAGGTGCACTGGGCCATAACTAGACACCCCTTTTTGCCTGTGCGCACTAGAAGTTTAGCGAACATCATTACAGAACATGCTTAGCGAGTTGTGTGTCTAAATTCTAATCGGTGCCAATTAGTGCTCATTATTACTTGTTAAGTGCTGATAACAGTACTCATTAGCTTCTTCAGCCAATTAAGCAACGCACAGTGTTCTAGAATCCATGCCAATTTCAGCGCCTAAATCTAAGTGCACTAAATAGAACCTAGGGTTCAGGGACTTATGTGCCTAAATACTAATCAGTACCAATTAATGCTCATTACTGCTTGCTAAGTGCTGTTATCAGCACTCGGTAACTTGTTAAGTTACGCACATTTTTATAGAATCCATGACGATTTCAACGTGGATCTTTAGGCGTGCTATATAGAATCCCGGGGGAAATGTTCTAAGCTAGTATTCTATACAAACCTTAAAGAACCTTCAGACCGCTCAAAACACAGCAGCTAGGCTTATATTTGGTAAAACGCGATTTGAAAGCACAAAACACTTCTGCGAAAAACTATACTGGCTCCCAATCAAAGAACGCATCGCTTTCAAAATCTGCACCCTGGTTCACAAAATCATATACGGAGAAGCCCCGAGTTACATGACAGACTTGATCGACTTACCAATTAGAAATACATCTAAATCAACACGAACGTATCTAAATCTGCACTACCCAAGCTGCAAAGGACTTAAATACAAAACAACTTACGCATCTAGTTTTTCCTACATAAGCACACAACTGTGGAACGCATTACCAAAAGCCTTGAAAACGACGTACGACCACCTAAACTTCCTGTTTAAAAAGGCATACCCTACCGATCCAACTTAAATGCCTGATCTCTGCAACACAACCAAACTAAAGCACGTAATGGACATAACACAACTCTTCCGTTCTCTGATTCCCTAATGTGGCTGTGCCACATGAACTTGATCTTACCACAACATCACACTGTATTTGTTCACACTGGAGCCTGCAAAGGCCTTTCCGGTACTATGTAAGCCACATTGAGCCTACAAATAGGTGGGAAAATGTGGGATACAAATGTAACAAATAAAATAAATAAATATACAGGCTGTTCTGAGTGGAATGACCTTTACAGAATTTGCGCCTAACTTTGGGTGACCCCAGTTAGTGTACAAAGTTTGGTGCCAATTTATAGAATAAATGCAACTTAATTTAATAATTGGCTGTTAACTGTAATTGGAGTTAGCCAATTATTGACTTAATTTGGTGTTAACTGGCATTCATTGGCACAGATTGGCTGTTGGGCATGCATCTGACCTTAGTTGCTATTCTAAAAGCTGTGCTCGCAATTTCTGTCATGTGCAGCTTCTAAGGGGTGTGGCTGTGGGAAGGGCATGGGTGGATCAGGGCGACAATATGTGTGATTGCATGTATTTTATAAAATCATGCTCTGCCCAAACTTTGACCCTGAGCACACCCCACTGTTCAAGTATGCACTTGCATACTTTTAGGTGGGACCTGATCTTTACGTGTATAAATCAGTGCAAACATAAATTACTCTCTCTAACAGCAATTCTATAACTGGGTGCCCATATTTACACACTGATTGCACATGCAAATGTACAGAACTGCTGCACTTTTGCAGGTAAGTGGCATCAGAAAACTAAGTGCAATTCTGTAAGGCTGCATTTAAATGGCTGTAAATGCAAGGTGCATGCACATGGGCAGAGAATGGGAGAGGCGGAGGCAGTGCTTACAGAATACATTAAGATACTGGCACCCTTGCAGTCAGATCTACAGCTAGTGTCACTTCAGGCACCTAGATTTTAGGCTCCCTGATACCAGGTTATACTAGAACAGAATCTGGGCCCTCATCGTACTGCATTGGGACACGTAGAAGTCCCCAACTTATAAAATTACATGTAACTGGCAATGCCTCTGGAATGTCCAAAAGATTGCTCCCTTTTTTGGCCATATAATTTGTATTAAACTTTTTATTTTTCATATTTCAAATTATACAAGCACATCACAAAGAATGTAGCTAAAGAAATTTAACCAGATATTATATATAAAAAGAAAATGAAGAAGAAGAATATATTCCATAAACTTGCGTCTAC